>NC_142028.1:2800227-3111363 GCF_982192425.1 Myodes glareolus
AGTCTCGGCCCCAGTGCACTGGTTCATGTCTTGTTGTCTTGTCATTAAACCTCGTGTGATTTCAGCAAGGACGGTTTCTCGTGAGTGAGTTACTGGGGGGCTCGCGTCATCCCGAGGCTTGAGTGAGAGTCTTCCGATACCAGGGGTCTTTCACGCTCACCCTCATGAGTCAGATCTCCAGTACTGCTGTACCTTGCTTTTTTAAAATTTATTCCAAATTAATTATATATATATATATATATATATATGTTTAAATTCTGCTTCTCTTTCTTTCCCTTCCTTCTTTCTTTCCCTTCCTTCCTTCCTTCCTTCTTTCCTTCCTTCCTTCTTTCTTTCCCTTCCTTCCTTCCTTCCTTCCTTCTTTCCTTCCTTCCTTTCTTTCTTTCTTTCTCTTTTATGCCTGTCCACTCTAGAAAATCCAATGCCTCTGGCCTCTCTGGGCACCTGTACTTATGTGAGAGAAGCTACACACATACACACACAGAATTAAAAATAATAAATATTTAAACGATCAGTTAACGTGGCATTTAAAAAGTAAATAAAAGCAGAGGAAAACAGTACTGGGGGTGTTATGAGGTGTCCAGTGGTGTTGGGTCAGGGACTGAGTTTGTCTAGGGTGACCCAGGCACTGGTTTCTATCCTCAGCAGTGTATAAACTGTGGTGTTGCCACAGCAAACAGAAAAAAGACATTTCTGATGGTTGTTTGGGGTAGGGGTAGAATGAGAACAAGCCTAGGTGCTGAATGAAAATCTGCCTGTCTGTCTTTCTTCTTTTCTCAGGATTTCTCTATGTATCACTGGCTGTTCTAGAACTCACTCTGTAGCCTCAACCTCAGCCTCCAGAATGTGGAAAACACAGGTTTGAGTGATCACCAGTGGCTAAACTCGGGAATCAGTTGGTGTTCTGCCATAGGGTCTCCATGACCTCCTGTTTTTTTTGTTTTGTTTTGTTTTGCTTTGTTTTGTGTTCTGCTGGTTTTTTCCTGTCTGTAAATCCACATTTCTTGCCAGGTGGCAGTGGTGTGTGCCTTTAATCCCAGCACTTGGGACACAGAGGCAGGGGGATCTCTGTGAACTCCAGGCCAGTCTGGTGTAGAGTGAGTTCCAAAACAGCCAGGGTGACACAGAGAGATCCTGTCTTGAAAAACCAAAATACAAACAAAAACAAAACAATTAACTACATGTACAATAACGTAACAGAACAAGAAATTAAAAACAGAGTGGGAAATCTTCCTGGAGTTACAGAAATAAAAGGAAACCTGATGTGGTGGTACACACCTTGAATCCCATCAATCAGGAGTCAGAGGCAGGTGTCATCCCAGGTGTTGCCTCGGAAGTAGGCAGGGACACAGCAGTGGAAAATTAAAAAGCACGTGTGCGTTACCTTGTTCACCTGGCGGTGAAACCGGATGACAGCGCCATCTTGTAATGGAGAATGAGGTTGCGGTCCTCTACAGACCTCTGTGAATTGGAGGCTGGTCTGATCCAGCTAGTAATTTCCCAGGCCATGTAGATAGGTCCCGGTCCTAACAAATTCACTGAATAAAAAAAGAATCTATAAACATGGAATCAAACAAACAAAGGAAGGCAGTACTGGGGGCCTAGCTTATTGGGAAGGAGGGAGCCTTGGCCTAAGTGCCCAAAGTTCTTGGTTCTGTCATCTGCACTGCAAAAAACTTGGTGTACTGGCCAGTATCTGCAACCCCCAACACTCAGGCACTGGAAATGAGCAGATAGGGTGGGGAGAAGCTGCTTCCATGCTGCTTTCAAAAGTCAGTTCTTTTCAGCTTTCTGGGGGAACTCCATGCTCATGTGTCTTTTTAGCTTACTTGATTTTACTTCACTTTTTAATTAGATTTCATTTTATATAGTAGCCAGCAAGCCCTATGGATTGTTCTCCAGCTTCAGGGGACCTGACACCTTCACACAGACATACATGCAGTCAAAACAGCAATGCACATGAAAAGAAATAAATCTAAAAAAAAACATGAATTTAACTGACTTGGAATAAAAATAACAAATGAGAGACAGCAGTCCTATGAATCTGGCTTATAGCCAAGGCTGCCTGGAGCCCTGGATTCTATCTTCTCAGTACTGCAAAAACTGGATATGCTGGCCCATGCCTGTAATCCCAGCATTCAGGAGCTAGAAAATGGAGGACCAGCTCACCCACAGCCCTGTGAGTTGGAAGATGACCCCAACATTGAATATGTGCTCTACTGTACTGAGTTCAGTGTTTCTAATGCTCATTTCTCTGACACACCCCCCAAAAAAGGTTTATTCAGGTGTGGTATCCAAGAACCCACACAAGTCTAGGTACAAAAAATAAATAAGTAAATATCTCTCTGTAACACAAAAATAAGGTAGGCACCTTGAGAGAGGCCAACTTCAGAGTGGACAGGCATAGATAAATAAATAAAGATAAATAACACAGTTAAAATAAAATAGATAAGTACACACATGAATGTAATTAACTTGGAATCAAACAAACAAGAGACAGCAGTGCTGGGGAATCTCACTTATAAAGGGAGAGGATAAGCCCTGGTCTAGGGTACCCCTAAGCCCTGGGATCCAGGCAGCTTTATGCCATTCAAGTCTCTTTTTAATTTTATTTATTAAAAAAAGAGAAATACTCACTTTGCAATCAGCATCTAGGCTTCTTCTCGTGATGCCCCAAGTCCCAACAGCCTCCAGAACTTGCTTTGTTCTGTGTACTGGAAATAAAAGTGTGCACCCCAGTGTACGCACACTGCTGAGAACAGAAAACAGAAGTCTCTCTCAATCTCTCTCTCTCTCTCTCTCTCTCACTCTCTCTCTCTCTCTCTCTCTCTCTCTCTCTCTCTGTCTCTCTCTCTCTCCTATCATCTATCTATCCATCTATCATCTATCTATCTATTATATTTTAATGTTAGGTTATGTTTTTAATTGTGAAGGGAGGCCAGAGTTGGGAGGAAATAATACATGAATGACTAAATAAATAAGTAAAGATAGATAGATAAATATGATACAAGGATGGATAGATAGATAGACAGATAGATGATAAATAGATAGATGATAGATAAATAGACAGACAGACATGTGGATAGATAGATAGATAGATAGATAGATAGATAGATAGATAGATAGATACAGGCAGATAGATATAGAAAGACAGACAGACATACAAACAGATATATAAAATGATAGAGATAGGTGGATGGATAGATGGATGGAGGAATGGATAGATGGACAGACAGATGGACGCACATACAGACAGACAGACAGATAGATAGGAAAAGTAAATGTTGCTAGGTGATGGTGATATACACTTTTATTCCCAGAACATGGAAGGCAGAGGTGGGTGGATCTCTGTGTGTTAAAGGCCAACCTGGTCTACAGAGCAAGTTCCAAGACAACCAGGACTACATAGTGAAACCCTGTCACAAAAAAATAAAAATAAAATAGGAGAGGAAATGCCAAAGTAAAATTAAATAATTAGACATAAAAAATAATTAGACACACAAAAAAATGTCTTGGAATGAAACATATCCACTGCATTGCCAGCCTTGCTTTTTTTTCTTTAACCCCAGGAAGGTTTTGTGCGTATATGTATGTATGTATGTTAAATAACTTGTTCTGTTATTTATGTATGTTAAATAACTTGTTCTGTTACCTTTATTGTACATTGGCTTCACCAAGGTGGAAGGTGTCTTTTAAATGTAAATTGGTGATTCAACAGAGGTCATTGACATAATGACTGGGCCCCTGGACATTCACTGCTCTGGCCCTTTCTCCAAGGCTCTCCTCCTTCTTGTTTTCAGTTTTAGAAGACAGGTTTTCTCTTTGCAGCCCTGACTGTACTGGCACTCAATTTGAAGACCAGGCTGATCACCAACTCAGGATCTTCTTTTCTCCAGAGTACTGACATTAAAGGTGTGTGCCAAAACTCCCTGCTCCAAACTGTTCTAATGTTTACCCTTTATACAGTGATTCTGCTAGACTCCTACCACATTCCCTGCCCCATGGCTACCTCAATGTCCTCCAGTCTGCCTAGTGCCTCCCCCAGCTACTTCAGTTTGCCCCACCCCAGCTGTCTTGGTGCCCCCCAGCTCCCTCTTGTCTCTCCAGCTGCCTTAGCGTCCCTGAGACTACTTCAGTGCCTGCCATCTACCCTGGTATTCTCCCGGCTACCTCAGTGTCTCCCAGGTTGTCTTGGTGTTACACTCCACTACCTTGGTGTCTTCCCTAATTGCCATATTTTTCTCCAGGCAGCCTTAGTGTGCCCCAGTGACCCTCTTTAGCAGACCACAGACTACTTTGGCATTTCTCCCAAGTCCCCCAGTGTACTGCAGGATTCCTCAGTCCCTGATGCTGCTGCCTCAGTGCCTCCTGGGAACCTCCACGTCTCACCAGATGCCAGTGTTCCATACCAGATGCCTCAGTACCACCTACCCTACCCTTCAGTTGCCTTCATGTTTCCCCTTCTGTGATGGAGGAAGCCTTGTTAATCAATCATCTTTAAGAAGTGGAACCTAGTTAAGGCTACCTGGAGCCCAGGAAAAAAGCCTGGGACAGACCAGGTGCTCGCTCTCTCTGGGTGTTTCCTGTGGGACACAGTGGAACTTGGGCTTCCCATTCTTGTGGTGTGAGTTTCCCCTTATAATAAGCAAAAATATAATTGTTTATCTTTAAGCAGGCCTGGTTATTTCCAAAATTGAGTTAACTTCTACAGTTGGCGCCTGGTTTGTGGGGCCACTTGAGTCTCTGGTGGCTCTGGCCAGCCACAGGGCTGTGCTGATTTGGGCATAGAATTCCCGCACAGTGGCCCTGATTAGCCGCTACCGGTTGACTTAGGGGTCCAGTTTTTTTTTTCTGTGCTAGCAGGAGCTCAGGCAGTGCCGGCAGAGAGATGCGAGTGGCCAGGACAGAAAAAGCTGAGGAGCTCACACCCAGCCCATCTCTGCCAGTGCTTTGGACAATGTACCCTCTGTCCTGAGCAGGAGCACTGCCTCCCTCCGCCAACTGTCTCGTGGGGCTGTTGAACAGTCAAGGACCTTCACAGAGCACACACCTCGATGTCTCCCCGGAATTCCCCAGTGTCACCCCATGGTACTTCGGTGTACACTCACGCAGCTTTGGTGTCACCCCCCAGCTGCCTCGATATTGTACCCCCATCTTTCCCAGTGTGTTCCCACCCACAGCCATGCCCCCTGCAGGCTGTCTCAGCGTCACAAAGGCTGCCTCATTGCTCCCCCAACTGCTTCCTTCACAACTGCCTCAATGTTCCACTCATCTGACTAAGGTGTATCCCCAAGATGTCTCGGTGTCTTTTCTGACTGCCACAGTTTCTTGCAGGCTGCCTCAGTGTCCCCACCCCACCCTCACTTTGTGTCCCCCCAAATCAGTGGATCCAAGGCTGCCTTGCAGTTCCTCAGGCCTATCTCAGTGTCCCACCCCCAACGCCTTGCTGTCTCCCATGACAGCTGCCTTGGTGTTCACCAGTTGCTGAACTTTGATTTTACTCACGACTGTCCTTATTCCAGATGGGTGAGTCTCTGCTCACTTCCCCAGATGCCTACCAGATATTTTGCTGTGGTACCTCATGAACACCTATAAGGAGGCCTACATAGGAGCACTTAGGGTACCTAATGTTGACACTGCAGTCCTAAATTAAAGGTTGAAAACAATGTCTCCAAGTCCTGACATACTTTCCTGACTGGCCACAGCCTACAGGTTAACCTCTTGCTTATACTGGAATGTGTCTGAGTAATAGCCCCTAAAGTATACTGGGAGAAACACTCTACAGTTTGTGACATTGACCCCTTTATTATTTACCTAAGTTGGAAAAGCTTAGTATTAATTAAAATAAAACAAAACAGAGGAGAAAGTATATAGTACCTGAGCAACAACCAACTAGATGTAGGTTGTTTGGGGCATTATTTGTGAGTACTGCTTCTTCAGTGTAAACTTCAAAGTTACAAAATTAATAACTTGGTATAGAAATTTATCTACCATTTGAAAGGAATGCTCCCCTTCCTTTTTATTTTAATCTCTTTATATAATTTGGACTTTAAGATCCATTTATGATTTAGGGAAACTACCATAAAACAGAAACCGTGAATAAACTAAGGCTGTAGGTTCATAAATAAAATACCTATCATCACTATTCTTTTCTGACCCTGCTCTGCTTCTTTCTTTACATGGACTCTGTCATCATTTCTGTTTCTCTATGCCAATCCATTCACCTCTTCCATTATCTCTTTTTTCTTGTTATTGTGTTTCACACTGAATTGGGGAGCAAATGGAAAGTTAAGTGAACTTCAGTACCAACTTTAGCACCGTAGTTCTCAAAATATAATGGTGAATGAATTCTGTCATTTTCATTACTAAGAGTCTGAGAAAGTAAATTTGCTAAAGAACACTCTTGTTTACATATCACAAAAGTGAACAATGAGTATTGTATCACAATATCTTTTTTATTTTTTAAATTTTAAAATTTTTTAAATAATACTAATCAAATTTTTCACTTCTTCCCCTCCTCCCACTTCTCTCCCCCTCCCCCTCCCCCCAGTCCTAAGAGAGGGCAAGGTACCTGTCTTGTGGGAAGTCCAAGGCCCTCCCCCTTACATCCAGGCTTAGGAAGGTTCTAAAGAGACTAGGATCCCAAAAAACCAGTACATGCAGTAGAGACAAATCCCAGTGCCATTATCATTGGTCCCTCATTCTGCCCCAATTGTCAGCCACATTCAGAGGGTCCGGTTTGATCCCATGCTTGTTTAGTCCCAGTCCAGCTGGATTTGGTGAGCTCCCATTAGCTCAGGCACACTGTCTCAGTGGGTGAACCAACCCCTCGCGGTTCTGACTTCCTTGTTCATATTCTCCTTCCCTCTGCCCTTCAACTGGACCTTGGGAGCTCAGTTCAGTGCTCCAATGTGGGTCTCTGTCTCTATCTCCATCCGGTGCCAGATGAAGGTTCTATGGTGATATTCAAGATAGTCATCAGTCTGACTACAGGACAAGGCCAGTTCAGGCACCTCTCCCCTTCTCCCCCTCTCTCCCCCTCTCCCCTTCCCCCCCACCCCCACCCCCATGCTTCCAACTTTTGTCTGGCAATCTTGTCTACTTTCAATTTCCAGGAGAATCTATATATGTTTTTCTTTGGGTTCACCTTATTACTTAGCTTCTCTAGGATCACGAACTATAGGCTCAATGTCCTTTGTTTATGGCTAGAATCCACTAATGAGTGAGTTCTAATTTGTCTTAATAATAAAAACCCAAAGTCAGATATTAGGGGGTGAAAGCTGAAAGATCAGAGAAGCAGAGCAGCCAATCACTAGCATTCTTACCTCTACTAAATTGCCAGATTGAAAGGAGGCTGAGTCTGTTTCCTTCCATTCATCTCTCTGCCCAGCATACCACTTCTTGTCTGTACAAACCTCCAGAACTCTATGGTTAGCTAGTGGCTAGCTCTGCCCTCTGATTTTCAGGCAGGCTTTATTTGTTAGAGTACAAACAAAATATCACCACAGGGCATTGATCCATGCCTTGAGCCTCAAAGGAAGTTTATTAAAACAAAGTCATGCTTATTTGTTTACTTTTGCCCATGGTTGCCCTATATTAGTAATTTTGGATAGTTGTGACAGAACACATACCTCACAAATTATCTTTCCTCACATGACAAAACACTTGCTGACTCCTGAACCCTATGGAGGATAAGTATTTTTCTATTTAAATAGATGAATCTTTCAAGTTGAAAAATAATCTCAATATATCTTTAAGATATCAGGTGACACATCAAATACTGGTTATTTTTCTCTCTCACAAGGTCTTCAAAGATAACATCTATCTCTTGCTATTTATAGGCACTGATAACAGGCTGATTACATGTAAACTATAAACAAATGTACTCATAGAAGAAAATGGCAAAAGTAGAGAGTTTTGGTATGATGATTATGAGCAAGATTTTGTTAGATGAGGAGGGTCTTTGTACCCGAGAAAGGGTGAGTCAAAGTCCTCAGCATCTGAGGGGAGCTTATTTGGTATTATTTCATGAGTTCTTCATGCAGATCCATATCTAAATATACAGACTGACTTCTTGCTAATCTTAGTAAAATTACAACATCTCAACATTAAACAATGCAGTTCTTTTAAAGGAGATATGAGATAGTCTATTATGGGGTCAAATATGAGTGAGCATGACAAGGGAAAATGAATTGAGATTATCTGATGACTAAGCATTCAAATATGTAAGCCTATGGGGGCCATTCTCATTCAGACCATCACGCTGATCAATACTGAACAAGTGTTCAGTTTCCCTGAATCCCATTAATTTTTGCTGGTTGTTTTATTAATATTTGTCATTCTGTCTATGGTAAAATACAATCTGAAAGTTGTTCTGATTTTCATTTTCCTAAATCCTAAAGATAATAAATATTTTGTGAGGTATTGCTTAGCCATTATTTTTATTTTCTTTTGAGAGTTCTCTGTTTAGGTGCAAGGCCCATTAGAAAAGTAATGAATTATTTGTTCTTTTGCTTTTTTATATTTATTTATTATGGATATAGTACTCTGCCTGCATGTATACCTGCAGGCCAGAAGAGGGCAACAGATCCCACAATAGATGGTTGTGAGCCACCATGTGGTTGTTGGCGAAGTGAACTCAGGACGTCTGGAAGAGCAGCAGTGCCCTTAACCTCTAAGACATCTCTCCAGCCCTTTCTCTTTCTACTGCTTTTTTAAAGTTCTTTATATATTCTGGATATACATCCTGTGTCAGATATCTGGCTAGCAAAGATGGTTTCCAATTTTTTTGATTGATTCTTTTGCTGTGCAGAATGCTTTTTGTTTCACTAAGATCCACTTGTCAATTCTTGGCCTTAATTCTTGGCAAATGATGGTCTGTCCAGGATTCTCTTACATTTATATCATGTGGGGTACTGCCTATGCTTTCTTCTAGCAGCTTGAATGATTTGGGTTTCATGTGTAGTTCTTTGATTTATTGAACATCAGTTTTTGTGCAAGGTGAAAGATAAAGATCTAGTTTTACTTTTTTGCATGAGACTGTCCAGTTTTCTGAGCAACTTTTGTTTTAGACTGCTGTGGGTGCTCTTTCCGCTCTTTCAACCAATAGCCTTTAAGATACCAGCCCACTGGGGTGTGGTCTCTTATACTTTAAAAAGCAGTGGGAACCAGGCACGCTCTCTCTTGCTTCCAGCTCCCGTTCTGGTTGCTAGACTCTCTGTTTCCTGTCTGTGACAAGAGGATTGTTGTTTGGGATGGCGATCTGTAAGTTTTTCCCCTCAAATAAATATCTATAATTCTTAACAGGTGTGGGATTGTTTTGTGTCTTCAGTAAATATTTTCTTTTACCAGCTTATATTTTTTTGGCATTATCAAATAGTAAGTGTCTGACATTCCCTTTACCTAAGATTAGGTCATACATTTGTTCAATTGGACTACATGTATTTTTTTTTACCAGTACTGCATTGTTTTTATTACTATGGTTTTTCACATATTTAAAATCTGGAATTGAAGTTCCTCAGCATTATTCTGTTTGTTCAGTATTATTTTGGTTATCTAGGGTCTTTTTTGGTTTCATGTGAATTTTAGGACACTTTTTTATATATATTTAAAGAATGAGAAGAGGCACTTCATTGGGATTTCATGAAATCTGTACATAGCTTTTGACAAATGGTCATTTCCACAATATTAATTCTACCAATTCATAAGTCTAGAATGTCTTACTTTTATCTAATGTCTTTCTTTCTTCAGAAATGTAGAGTTTTCATCATCTAAGTATTTTATTCCCATAGTATGTTTATCCCTAATTATCTTATTTTCTCTGAGGTTATTGTGAATGGTTTTGTGCACATGATCTTCTGTGTATGTTTGTTGTCAGTGTATGGAAAGGCTACTGATTTTTGAAAGTTTATTCTGTATCCTGCTACATACTGTTTTTATCTCAAGGGTTTTCTGTAAGAATTTTGGGAACATCTAATGTATACTATCCATCTTGTCTGCAAGTAGGAATTGTTTGACTGCTTATTTCATTATTTGTATACCTTTAATTTCCTTCTCTTCTCTTATCTTTTGAGAAAATTATTGAAAACAGTGGAGATAGTTGATATTCCTGTCTCAGTCCTTACTTCAGTAATGTTGTTTTTAGCTTTTATCCATTTAGGGCGATGTTTACTGTGGGTTCTCACATGAGCTTTCATTATGTTGAGGAATGTCCCCTCTATCTTTACATTCTATAAGACATTCATCATGAAGAAATGTTGGTTGCTTTTTTAAATCAGTCTTTTTATTTATATATTGAAATGTTCATGTGCTTTTCAGTCTTCAAACACATTTATGTGATTCTTTATATTTATTAACTTGTGTATGTTGAACATTCATGCATTTCAAAGATAAAGCCAACTTTGTCATGGTGTATAGTCTTTTTGATGATTTTTTATTATTTGCAACTGTTTTATTGGGTATGTTTTAGTCTCTGTTCACCAGCAATATTGGTCCATAGAGTGAGTATGTGTGTATGTATGTGTTGTGTATTAGGTATTGGAGTAATATTAGCTTGAGTTCTTCTGTTTCTAATTTTTGAAAGTTTAAGACATTTTGCTACAGAACTTCTTTGAAAGTCACCTGTCCCTGTATTTATTTGAGCTGCAAAATTTCTTATGATATTTCAATATCTTCCTTTGTTCTAGGTCTGTTAGAAATGTTTATTTCTTCTTGGTTTGATTTTAGTGCTCTGGCTAAATCTATAAATTCATTTCTTTTAGGTTTCCTGCTTAACGGAGTATAAGATTTCTACTTAGTGTACTAATTCCTTTGGTATCTATTGGATATCCTGTTAATTTCTGATTCTGTTAATTTGGGTCCTCTATTTCTTTTGGTAGTTGGGTCAAGGGTCTGTCAATCTTGTCTATATTGTTAAAAAAAAAACAAAACCAGCCCACAACAAGCTTTAAAAATCATTGATTTTTCCTTATTGTTTGTTTTTGTTTCTGTTTCATTCATTAATGTTCTAGTTTTTATTATTTTTTGCTGTTGACTGAGTATGTATTTTGTTTGTGTTTGTTTTTCCAACTTTATAAATTCCATAATAAAGCCATTTATGTGGACTCTTTCTGACTTTTTAAACTTTATTGGGTTTTTTTTGAATATCACATCATACATTCAAATCCCACTTATCTCCTTGAATCTACCCTCTGTCCTTGCAACCTCCCCCTAAATCAAAACCAAATTTAAAAGAAAACCTCCAAACCAAAGAAAATTGAAAAAGAGAAGAAGAAGAAAAAGGAGGACAAGGGGGAGGAGGAGAAGGAGGAGGAGCAGGAGCAGGAGCAGGAGCAGGAGGAGGAGGAGGAGGAGAAGGAGAAGAAGAAGAAGAAGAAGAAGAAGAAGAAGAAGAAGAAGAGAAGAAGAAGGAGGAGGAGGAGGAGGAGGAGGAGGAGGAGGAGGAGGAGGAGGAGGAGGGGGAGGAGGAGGAGGAGGAAGAAGAAGAAGAAGAAGAAGAAGAAGAAGAAGAAGAAGAAGAAGAAGAAGAAGAAGAAGAAGAAGAAGAAGAAGAAGAAGAAGAAGAAGAAGAAGAAGAATCTTGTTGTAGAAGCTATAGTGTGTCCCATTGAGATACAGAGTTTAGCATACAGGTAAACCCATTCATCTTTACTTGCAACCCTCTTGGATATCCTATTGTCCTGTGTCATGGAGATCTTGCACTTTTGGATCTGTAGGTTCATCCCCTTCACATGCTCCAGTAGTTCATAGATATGGTGGATGTTAGAATGGGCCAACTCATAGTCCTGGTTCTGAACCTGGCTGATAGCTTGATTGGCCAGCTTGCTAGCTTTTCCTGATCATCACTACCTGCATGAGCTCTCCAGTCCTGCTTCAACTAGATCAGCCAATGCAGCCTACAGCAAGAAGCGGGCGCAGTTCTGCTCTTGGACCATTCAGATCTGGATTTCCCTGACTCATATCACTAGGGCCAGCCCTACTGTTTTGCCCAGGAAAGGTACAGGACCCTGTCTCCTGATTGCTGTAGGGGGCAGAAGAGGTGGGTTAGCTTCCTGCTATCATGCCCTCAGGGCTGTCTCAACTGTGACCCACACAACAGGGTCAGCTCTAGTGTGCTTCCTAGGTGAAGTGCACATCTATTGTGAGGGGTGGGTCATCTTTCCTGAGTGTGAGTGCAAGAATGAGTTCTCTCCCGAGGGGTAGGGCCAGCTAGTCTGCTGCAATAGCCATCAACGGAGGGACCAGTTATCGCAGGGCCAGTGAAGGGCAGGGCACAACATGATTCCAATGATCCCCATGATAACATGGGGCAAGGACATCGCCACAGACTCCAGCTGCAGTAGGATCATGGACCTAGACATGGCCCTTGACAGCAGTTCAGGGCCAGATACTACCACAGCCTGGTGACATCACAGGTCACTCACAGCACTGGTGGCAGCATGGCCTCTGTGCACCAACATAGTTCCAGGTTGCTCGCCAGACTCCGGGCATCTGTAGAACCCTTGATGGCCCCTGGAGCCAAAGACACCACACAAGACTCTGGCCTCTACAGGGCCAAAGTCCCGGTCATGGCTCTAGGCAGCAGCCTGTGTTTGTATCTGAATATCTCCATGGCACCAAAAGGCGGCACAGGCCACACAGATTAGCACAGTCTCAGGTGACCAACCAGACCCTGATCATCCACATGACTTTTGGTGAGAACAGACATCAAGTCAAATCCTGGTGGCTCTAGGGCCACGAACCCAGACATAGCCCTCTGTAGCAGCCCTGTCCTGGAAGACACCGTGGCCAGGAACTCACAGTCCCACCTGGGCCTGAATTGGTGGTGGACAGAGATAGAGTCCCACTCCCAGACTTTTGGGTCTTTCTGACTTTTTAATGAAGGCATTAGAAGCTGCAAATCTCCTTCGTAGTACTGCTTTCAATGTATCCCAGAGGTTTTGTTGTGTTTCCATTTTAATCTATTTTCAGGAATTTTTTACATTTCTTACTTGATTTCTGCTTTGGCCCATTCATTGATTAGTAATGAGTTGTTTAATCTCCATGAGTTTTTGTATTTAGACATTTGATTGCTGTAAGTTTTATTGCGTTGTGTTTAGATAGGTTACAAAAAGGGATTTCAATCTTATTTCAAATCTGTAAAAACTTGGTTTGTATCCCAGAATGTGGTCTATTTAAGAATAACTTTCATGTCCTTCTGAGTAGGATGTGTTCTTTACTGTTGGGATAGAATATTCTGTCAATATCTACTGTATCAGTTTGATGTATGATATCAATTAATTGTGATTCTCTATTTTTTGTTCAGGTAATCTGTCTATTGTAGAAAGTAGTATATCAAAATTACCTACTATTAATGGATTCATGTTAATCTGTCTTTAAATCCAGTGATAGATTTTTTTTTTTTTACTAAATTGGCACCTCAGTGTTGGATGCATATGTGTTAGAATAGTAATGTCCTCTTGGTTAGCTGTTCACTCAATTGGAATGAAGTGTCTCTCTTATCTTTTCTGATGGGTTTGATGTCTACATTGTCAGCTATTAGTACAATGACTCCTGTTCCCTTCATAGCTCATTTGAATACTTTAGTCCATCCTTTTATTTTAAGTCAGAGCCTATACTTAAAACTAAAATGTGTGTGTTGTATTTTTTTAGAAAATTGATCTGTATCTTAATCCATTCAGTCAACCTGTGTCATTTAATTTAAGAATTGAGGTAGCAGATACTCAAATTTATTATGAAAATGTATGTATTAGCTCTGCTTATCATGTTGTTGATTTTTGATGCTGATGTTTGTGTTCTCAGTGGTATTTTGTGTTTTAATAATTGTGGCTTCTCATTTCTTTCCACAGGCTCTCTGTTAAAACCATTTCCCCTTAAACCTGAAATAATGTTTCCTGTATTCTCTTTAGGTTTGGCTTGTTTGAGATATCTATCCATCCATCCACCCATCTACCCATCCATCCATCCACTTGTTCATCAATCCATCCATCTGTCTATCTATCTACCTATAGTTATTCTTTCTGATTGAATCATGGCAGATAGTTCTGTTGAATTTATTAGTCTAAGTTGGTCTTATGTTTTTGGTGTTCTGTGTGCTTCTCCTATTTGTATGAGTATGTCGTTCCATAGTTTGGGGGAAGTTGTCTCCTATGATCTTACTGAAGAACTTGTATACACCAAGAAAATCTGAATACTTCATATCTTCCAGGAAACTTTATACATTATTTCCATGTTGAATAACAAGCTAAGCATTCTCTAAGATTTGTGATATACTTACAGTGACTTTTCCTATGGGGTTGTGAATAAATGTCTGTAGTGATATTTCATTTATATTTTAATAAATAAAGCTTGCCTGAAGATCAGAGAGTAAAACAGCCCCACTGGTCAGCCTTATAGACCAGGCAGTGGTGACACACACCTTTAATTCTAGTAGCCACACTAGATAGAAACCAGGCAGTAGTGGTGCACGCCTTTAATCCCAGCCTTAGAGATGAATATAACATGGAAAGAGACAGCTCTCAGATAATGTCATTCTGAGGAATCCTGGAGGTAGAATTACTATTTTGGACTGAGGTAGTGGTAAGAGCCAGTGCCTGGCTGTTTTGTTTTTCTGACCTTCGGGTTGAACTCCAAAATCTGTCTCTGGGCCTTTATTCATTTACATCTTTTTAAAATTTCCCCCTTTTTGGCCATACATTAGATCACAGCACACTCAGTGTAAATGTTTTTTTTCCTTCTCTTTGAGACTTTGAAGTATATATTCATCAATCTTCAGTTAATAGTTTAAGTCAAATTTCCTATGATACTAATAAATACTAATAACCAGCAAAAATGAAAAGGCTATATACAAAAATAGCAGCAGTTATTAAAATGTGTACTGCCTCTGAAGATTTCTATTATCCTTCAGAGCTTTCTATAATTTCAACATACTATGGTACATGTATCAGAATTTATAAATTTCTGAGTTGAAATGTTACAGTTGTATGGGAAATGAAGCATTAGAACAAGGTATCTTAAACTTTTTTTTTGCCATAAGTAGGCTGGGGCTCAGGGATTTTACCTGAGACCTGGTGCTTGATGCGCTTCCATTACATTTTCTCTAGAATATTTTATTCAACCACAGAAATTGAAAATCACTGTTGCATTTCCAAATCACTATTTTAGCATGCTATGGACACTGCCACACAACATCCTGAATTCGTTAGGACTTCGTGCTAGCTCTAATGACCTGCTGTCACTGCCCTGAAACCTTGTTTTTTTCTTTTTCTTTTCCCCTGAAACTCTTAATATACCCCCCTCTTTTTGGTTTTTCAAGACAGGGTTTCTCTGTGTAGCTTTGGAGCCTGTCCTGGAACTCACTCAGTAGACCAGGCTGGCCTTGAACTCAAGAAATACTCCTGCCTCTGCCTCCCCAGTGCTGGGATTAAAGGCATGTAGCACCCACTGCCCAGAACTCTTAATCTTTGAACAAGAAATTCTACATTTTCCTTTCATACTTGCTTTCCCATGTTATATTGGCAGTACTGTTGTGGGATGTGAAACAGACTTCTGTCTTATAAGTCACTCCCAACTGACTTTTATACTAACAGAAGTGAGGTTATAAAAGTGTCCTTCTTGTATGCCCTACAAACGTGGCTACTTAAGAGAATTGAGTATTTTTGTTGCTACTTTTATTACAACACACTGTTATCATGGTTGATTTATTTTATTTTTATATTGTCTTCTACAATTCAGTTATATTACATATCATATTTACTTTTGATACTTAAACTTCTGCCAGAGAGATTTATCTTCTTCAACAGTTATATTGTGAATAAAATATTTGAGGTTCTGTTAGCCATTCAAGTATGACTGAATTAAGAAGAAATTCTATCAGAGGAATTCATGCACACAAGAAGGCAAATTATAATATGTTAGAGATCATAATATGTTAGAGATCTAGTATTTTGACTCACCAGGAAGGTATGATAAGAATAACTACTTGTTAACTTAAATTCTAGTGTCTGGTGATTATAAATATGGGACACGAGCGTCTATTAGTCCTGTAAGAAACGCTGGAGAGCACAGAGACAAAGGACCCATTTCTCAGATGATAATCACTGTAATGATAATCACTGTACATGTGTAGCACCAAATATTAAGAAAAGTGTATCCAAGTTCCAATTCATTCTGGACTTTCCTAAGCATTTTGGGATTCCAGGGATACTCCATCTTACAAGTTGTCTGAAAATGCAGAGGTTAAAAAAAAAAGACTTGTTTTTCTTGAGACATGGTCTTCCTGGCATTAAACTCACGAGCTGAGGTGATCTGCTCCTCCTGCCTCCACCTCTCCAATAACTGTGACAGGAATGTGTCAGTCTACCTAGACTAAAAGAGACTTTATTGTAGTTTACGGATGGTGGTCCAATTATTTACGTTTTAAGAATGTAACAAACTATTGTTGTTACTACATAAGAAAAGGCCAAGTATCAAATATACTTGTATGTTCAGCCTACGAAAACAAAAGCAAAAACAGTAGTTTTTAGAAGAGGAAGAGGTTTTTTAAAGACATTTTATTTTTATGTTTTCTTTTCAAAAAGTGAAGAGGAAACCTTACCTGGGTCCATAAATTTGATCAATTATATGAAGGATTTCATTTTTTTATCCATTAGCACCCTCACATAAACCCATGCTTGACTGTTTTTCCCCTGCACCACTGTAAACTGAAACAGAATCAAAACAGATGATTCCCAGAGCAGCTGGTTCACTATCATTTATATCATACCAAATAAAAGTGAACTCCCTCGAGTTTGATGACTGAACTCTTTCCTATGTAAAAGAAAAAAGGGTCACCTCCAAATAAAAAGCTTCATTCTCCTTTCATTAAAACAGTATTTCCTGAATCAAAACATTTCTATTGAATTCAGAAATGTGCATCTTTCTGCCAAAATACACCTTAAAAAAATATTATGAGTAGGAAAAGGGAAAAATAAAGTTGATGATACACATCATTTAACAGGAGTATGCAGAAATGTTAAGGCAAACCATTCCATTTTTAGCTTAAATAAGGTCTTATTGCAGATAAAAATATATATCATATAGAGGTTCCTATACTTTTTATTTATTGTAAACATAAGTAAAAATGGTATACAGAAAAATTCTAAACTAATAAAAATTCAGCAATGATGAAATGAACAAAAGATCATCAGTTTATTTACTGGAAAAAGTTTTGCATTACAATATGGTCAGTTGGTAAGATAAACCAAGATGATAATTTTAGTATCCTGTTATTTCTTAAGCAATGGAGTGCCTATCACAACTACCGAGTGCATGATCAGATCGTAGAAACAAGGATATGCCATACATATTCTCCCTTGTGAAATTCACTTGGGATTATCTACAATAAAAACGTAAAAAGCTCATCAAACAATAATTTCATAAGAACTTTCTAAACTTAAAAAAATGCATGTGTCTTTGATAATGTCTCTGATGTTTGGATTTTTAAATAATTAGCAAGAAAGGCATTTCTTAAATTAGTGTTTTTGTCATGTTTTCACAATGTATTATTATTACTAGATAGAAACACTTCACATCATTTATGCCCCCAAAGCATAATAATAAAGGTAGGAATAACTGAATCATTACAAAAATAATCATACAGTGTAGAAATTAGGTTTGACCACACACAGCACAAATTTAAAATGGCAAAGAAACACAGCATCAGAATCATGTCTTCGTATATGTATAGCCATGCAAATAAAAACATGGGTTATATTACAAAAATGTCATAAAATATTTTTTAAAAATTGTTTGATCGACTCTAACAGTCAAACCATTGAGCTTAAAAGTTCTGTGGCAATAACATTAAAAAGTATTTCCTCCAATTTACCACACCCAGTGATTCCTTCTGTAGACCAGGCTGGCCCCGAACTCAGAGATCTGTCTGCCTCTGCTTCCCAAGTGCTGGGATTAAAGATGTGTGCCACCAGTGCCCCAACAATTCCTTCTGTTTCTCCATTACAAGAAAAAGATTTATCAACACAGCGGTGTCATTTCCCTTAACTTAATAGCTTTCTGATATTTAAATGAAAAGCATATATTCACACTAAGAAGTATCAAATTTACTTCTCGGTGCTCTCAGAGTTATGAGCAGAGACTGATTATAAAATAAAGCTAAAATAAAATTAAATTCCCAGCAAATGTTGTAGAGCAACTAAATTCCAGTCTCAGAAATTATCTGGTTTAGTGGGTCATTTAAGCTTCAGTTCAGATGTGGCAGGTTCTTAAAACAACTCCAGCTGAGAGGTATAAAAATATACTTGAGGAATAAAGCCATGCATTTCAGTACGGAAAAGAGACCCAGTACATGTAACAGACTCCTTACATTCCTAATGAAGAGATCACAAGACAAGTAAGGTTTCTACGTAGGATACATGTTATGAATATGGGAAAGTTTACATGATGTGAAATATTTCATGCAAACATCTTACACTTTTGTCTTACAATAGCAGAGGTTAATTGCTTCTGCCTCCTATAAATAGTCATTTCTGAAAAAAATCCTAAATCAAGGAGCATATTTTAATACAAATTATCTCATTAATTTATACCTTGAGTAACAAGATGAAAGAGGTGTCTCAGTTGAAGTCTTTCAGGTGTTTAAATAAAAGAACCATGCTACAATGTATCAGGGACTGTGGTAGCTAAATTGCATTTACATAAAGATGAATTGAATTTCAGACAACTCATTTTGGGTTATTATTACAGAAAACAGAAATGGTCAATCAGGAGCTAGACACTGATTTTGAAGTACATACTTATTTCTCAGCACTTGCACTGGCCATACTGACTAGCAAGACTTCAGTTCAGCAGCTTTCTGCTTTATTTGAAAACATTATTTATGCAGCCTTTGTGCAAAGATTATTTTAAATCAATCTGATTTAATTTAAATCAACAAAACTTTTAAACACTGTGAACTTTACAAATTTAGTTATATGTACAGTATCAATTCGTTTGTGACATTCTTAAATTGAATGAACAGGATTCTATGTGGGGAAATATTTTGTAGTGCAGTGGATGTAACCCAGGGTCTCACACAGGTCCAGCAAACACCCCATTGCTGAGCCACACTCTATTCCTGTTCACTGATTTCTTCATAAGAAAGGTTAAATCTTTTGATTGACTAATATAATAAAACTTGACATTTATCATAGTAGAAAATATATTTTATTCATACCATGATTTGTAATCTGTGCTTGGTTATTGAGGACGATTTTATCAATATACTGTATAAGGAAATACCCATATCTTAGCTAGTTTAATAACCAATTGTTCATGCTTATTTAATAGAGAAGGAGTTATGTGTACAAGAACATGTTCTACAGCATAGACAAAGCAAACGTTAAAGACTGAAAGTCTTTTTAAGTAAATAAAATTTGAAAAGTATTTGTCTCCTCTAACTGATTGCATACCTTCTACTTAAGAAATTTTCTTGAGGATACTTGATTTTTAAGACTCTGACACTGAAGTTCTTTAAACTGAAGTTGTTATAGTCCACGCAATTTTGAAGAACTCCTTTAAAAAAGAAAAACCTTAAAAAATTAAGATTTCTATCCTAGTCCAAAAGTAAAAATATTTCATCACCAATCAATAAAAATTAAATATATTTTAGATTTTAAAACAAAAAATCATAGAATTGTGGGTTCCTATAATAGTATGTTATTGTAAATCATCTACGTTCAATACTACCAGTAACATCCCATTTTTAAAAACAAATCCTTATAATTCAATTATTAATTTTCTACTATTAAAAATCTTTTTCCTACCCTTCACATTTAGTCTTATGAGATCTTAGCTGCTCTCTGACACTTGCTAAGTTCTTTTTGTTGGACCTCATTATTATACCTCCTCTTCTTTAGGTATATATAAAGTATAACTTCCAAATAAATCTTTTTTCATTCCTTACTAAATTGATATTTTCTAGAAGTTTTCAAAATTCCCCTTTTCTCCTCCTCTCTCTTTTAAATCCAGAATTAGATATTTAAAAGATTTACGCATCTAAAGATTTTTATGCTCCTAAGCACTTAGGCCAAACACAATTTATTGCTTCTTTATTTTTTACTCTTATGTGTTAATGAAAAATCCTCAGTGGGAAACCATTTCTGCACTAATTCTTCTATTCAGTTTTGTAATTGTGCTTTCATGTAAAAAAAATGTGGAGACCAGTAAGATGGCTCAGCAGATAAAGATGCTTTCCACTAGGCCTGATAATCTGAGTTCAATCCTTGGGATCCACATAGGTGGGAGAGAAGCAACTTCTGCAGGTTTTCCTCTAACTTTCTCACCCATGCTGTGTACATGCATGTGTGTACATGCATGCTTGTGCAAACACACACACACACACGCAGAGTAAAAGGTAATGAAAATTTTTACAATAGTTGGCTACTTTGCTAACTAACCTTGATCTTGTTTGACATGTTTACAACAATTAGCATTTGTAGTGTTTCTAAAGTTTTTATTTTAATATCAAGTGCACCTTCAGTTCTTACTGAGACTCATGGTTTTTTTCTCACTCTCTTTTGATATCCTAATATCTTTACAGGTATTTGTTTTTATCAGTACTATGCATTTATTCATTGAAAAGGTCCGTAAATAAATAAATAAATATAAATATGGCTCAGTTTAAACTATAGTAAATGATGTTGTAAAACATAAATAAACGTTAGTCTCTTACTGCTTAGAGATTACCACCTACTTTTGTGCTGAAAATAATAAATTCCTTTCAAAGTTTCTATATCTTCTTGGCAAAGTTCTGCTAAAATTAATATTTTATAGAATTAATATTTCAAAACAAACATTTCCTACTTTATTAAAATAAACAACTAAAATAAACTAGTTCATAAAAGACTTATTGATAAATTTCATATTGGAAGAAATCAACTTTGTACACAAATACAGGGCAGCTAGATCAACAGTGGTTACACAGAGAAGAGATCCATTGTCGGGTTTCCAATTCAAAGACAGAACTTATTCTGGGGTATTTATTTAAAAGGTATGTTATCCCTCAGGTCAAACGTCACTTAGCAACTATGACACATCTTGGATTACAACTCATACTTAGGGAAAGGTAACAAGAAAAAGAAAAAAAAACAGAGGAAGTTGTCTTTAACTGAACTCTAATGAAAATCCATACTGTCTCACTAATATTGGCACCAGGCAGATTTAACACCAGTAAATGAGGAGACTGTGCTGGAACAACAAAGAAACATAGGCAGGAGCTACTATGTGGGGATTCTGACTGAGTAGGACTTCCATCAAAATCTTTTTTGTGTGTTGCTGTACTTTAACTTGCATCGTTATTTTTGCAACTTTTTCAACTATTACTCCAAGTTGCATAAGAAATGACATGAAAACATCATTTAGATAAGAAATATAAAATTGTTGGGTTACTTTGGTAACTATGACTGCTACTCAACAGGAATATAAGAAACACACTTTGTGGCTGACTGCTGAGCTCTGGAGCCCTTCCCAAATGTGCCACCCCTTCAGCTCCACAAGCTGGGCAGCTCCGGACCCTGCTGTCATCCAACAGTGCAAGTCATCATGTTGCTAACCGTGAGGACCGGTTGTGTTTTGAAGAGAAGTCAAAGATATTGTTACATGAAAAAGTAAAACCTTTATGGTTTTGTGTAAGTTAAGGCTCCCTGACAGGACAAGGAGTCAGGGTTAGGCGCAATTATGTGGGCAGCACTTGAAAACTGAGGAATCCAAGTTAGACCTTACCGATCAATTAGCTGTTGTCCTTGTTTTCTCAATAATGAAAAATTAAATTTTTCTATGAAATTCTATTGCATTAAATAAAGTCATAAAAGTTACTTAGCAGAATTTGTAAATTAAATAGGAACATGTCTTATCTCAATATAATATGACTGTAGGCACCTGAGTGTTTGTCAAAAGTAGACAATAAGCTAAGGTTCATTATCCTTTTTTTGGCAAGAAAAGATTCATTGTGAAAGAAACAAACAACAAAAACATACACTTTCTGCATAAATTAACAAGCAAAGGCTGCCTTACAGCTTTTTATGTATATATTTTTTCATTTATTGTGATCCCTGTTAGTGGGAAACCCATAGTAAGACCCTAAATTTGGAAAACGTTTAAAAATTTTGTGATTATTAAATAAACACACCATTTCCATCCTCCAAGTATTTTGCCCTTCCTTAACACGACCACACACACACACACACACACACACACACACACAGGAGCAGCACCAATATATCTAATCAACTGCAATTTTAAAATTAAAGATACCAACAAAACTTGATTAAGTCAATGAATCATATCTTTGCCTCTTCCTTAGATTTTGTTAATAAATGTCCAGTGAAGAACTCTAGTTTTAAAAAAGCCATTAATGGAGTATAAATTAGAAAATAACTACATGTTATTTTCTAATATTCATGTAGCAGCAAAACAGTTATTGTCAACATTCTAATGCACCTCATTTGTAATTCTCTGCAAGAAGGATCGTAATCTTGCCAGTTCCAGATTTTAAACTAAATTAAACCAAGCAAACTATGATTATTTAAAAACAAATGAATTCTGCTTATAAAAATTATCTTTATAAACAAAAACCATATAGCAAATAAAATATAAATTATCAATGAAAAATATTAAAATCAACTTCTATGGCTGACTCTGAAAGATAGGGAAAGATGATTTTTACAATATATTTATTTTACACTGTCTTGGATCTCTTTTATGCTATGGAGGTGAAGCCAGCTGTCTGAGATACATGTTTCTTACAAATTTCAAGAGAACGGTTGCCATTTGATTGCAGGTCTTCTATGACTCAGAGAAGTCACAAATTGTTTAATCACATGAGGTTCAATGCATCATTTTATTCTTCTGAACTCTCTCCTCTTCAAAAATGATGGATCGTAATACATATGTACATCTAATCTCCAAGAAGACACCTGCTAGATTGCGGGCAGTGTCCTCAGTGTGGCTATAAAACCTTCAGCCCAGATATCATCCGTGAGAGATGAAGACTAGGGATGAGGAGGCTTGGTGAGACAATGGAGAGGAGCACACTGTGAACTGGAATGTGGCTGCTCCTCAGGGAGGGCAATGTCCAGACTGAAAATGAGAAAGAAGGAAGTTAGCAAAAACATACTGGTAAACAACCACATATACTATGATGGTCAGACAAATTATTGCACTATATATTTAAACACATGAACAAAAATTTTGTAAAGCAAATTGTTTAAATTCAAAGCATGCCAAGAAAAATTTAGGTTTTAAAGCAAAGCATGAAACGAAAAAGAAAAGAGAGAAAAGTAAAAATGTAAAGAGAAACTTTAAGAACTGATACATGAACTTGTCCCCCAAAAGTCAAGCATTCAGTTTTTGCACAGTCTCCAACTACAAGATCTCTAGGTGGCAGTAAAGTGCCATTAGATCAGTCCCTTTCTAACTTTATTATAGGTACAAGTCACCCAAAGATCTTGGTAAAGTAGACACTGAGTTAGTAGGGCCAGGGCCAGTAACGGACTCTGGAGTCTGCATTTGCAATATGCTTTCTGTGGTTCAGATGGTGTTAGCCAATGGACAAAGATACTAATATTTATAAGTATCTAGAGTTAACTATAGAGACTCCAAAAGATAATCAATTTGATTGTGAAGTTCAAGTTGTTCTTAGGGTTCTTCAAATTCGGTTTGGTAGTCTGAAAAAAAAAATAACAAAAACAAACAAACAAACAAAAAACCTGAAGACTTTCATGACATTTTACATTTGTTAAGTGAATGATTTGGTCTTCTAACCAACAGGCCATCTCTGAGAGCCTCCAGCTGTAATGAACCTGATCTCAGACTCCTTAATGTTTTGTTGAATAATCTTGAAGAATAAAGTAGTAAAACCATTAGGTTTCCAAGGGTAAAACTACAAAATAAATTTGGGTTGATATTTTTTAAAATGTAACTATCAAAAGAGAAAGCGCACCATGGGGATTTTTTAAAATTGGAAAACAAGTTCTACTTCCCCATATATTATGAATTTTAGTATTATAACTCATTTCTATTGGGAGTGTTGGTCATAACTATTCAAAGTTTATTATTTATTTGATTAAATAATTTTAAAAACAATATTATTGATGGATTAACTAAAAATTGTACTAAACAAATATTTTGAAGCTTTGATATTGAAATTGTCAATCAGATGTATCTGTTGAACATTCATATAAAATCATAATTAGGAAATATTTAGTGAGAAGTTACTTCCTTCCTGAACTCTTTGAACCAATGTAAATTTAGTTTAAAAGGAAACTGATGTCCTATACTGATTATGATGACCAATGGTACGAATTAGTTTTTGTAGCACAAATAATAAAAATCCAGAGACTGAAATTGGGGCTCAACCCGAAAAACAGAAAAACAAAGCAGCCAACCACCAGAGTAATCATACCTCTACCAAGGCTGGGTGACCACAGATGAAAGAGACAAAGCCCCCCCCCCCGCTCTCTTCCTCTCATTTTATGTTCCTTTTAGCGCTGGGATTAAGGGTGTATGACTCCCTAATACTGGGATTAAAGGTGTAGGCCACCACCACCTGGATTTGTTTCTGTAGTGATCTTGTGTAGCACAGGGTGACCTTGAACTCACAGAGATCAATCTGACTGTCTCCCAAATCCTGGGATTAAAGGTGCATGTCACCATTGCCTGACCTCTAGTGGCTTTAGCTTTGCCTCTAGTCTTCAGGCAAGATTTATTTATCAAAAATACAAATAATATATCACTGCAATTTTTCCTATTTTTTTTCTTTTTGATGATGCTTGGAAAGGAACACAAAGACTTCATACAGTTTAGGAAAGCAGTCTGATTAAGCCACAGCTCTAGCCCATGTGTATCAAATGCAGCAAATACAAAATGGTGGAACAAGATCCAAGAAGGTAGTGTATGGTTTAATCAGTTAATGATATAAGGAAAAAAGTCAATGCTGGGTAAGGCTATCCTTAACCTTCCCAGTAGTCAATGGTTAAGGAAATAATGGATTAAAAATAAATCAGAGAGACTTTCCTCAGACCTTGTGGTCTTTTGTAAGTTAGAAATAATTTCTTTCTATCGAATTAAACTTGAAGTACAGCATAAGTTATAGCAAGTACTATTATGGTAATCATGTTATGTAGGAAGACCTTGTATGATACAGTACTCTTCTCCCTAGAATGTTTTTTACACGACTACCTAAGGATAACAAAGCCCAAGCATGGGTTATAGTTCCATTAGCCCAACATCTTGATGTGTCATTCATGGTGACTTTATTCATATTTCAAATTTGTTATAAAGTGAAAGCTAGTACCAGTATTTTAAGCTTGCATAAAATGTAGTAACACCATGTGTTACTAACATATATATGTGTATATATATATATACACACACACTAACCTATAGAAAACATTATTAACTGAAAAGATAATAAATTATTTTAACATAAACATTTGACATATTATTACTTAGGGAATAACATGAATTCAGTTTCCATTTTGATTGCTAAATATCTTTAGAAGACCACTTGTTATTCCACTTTTACTATAAATAACTTTTCACTGGAAGAACATGGTAACAGAAAGCTTAACAACCCATTACTAAGATTTTTAAGGTATTAAATTGGACATATCTTCAGGAAGTTTGGCATATCTTCAAAAAAGTTATTATTTTTCTTTGTCTTTTTTCCAGGTAAACACAACTTAGTAGATGTGAAGACATGATAAATATTGCACATTTTTATATATTTAAATATTATATCCAAGGCTATGACATCATTTCCCTTTACATCATTACACATAGCATTTTTAATAACTTAGAATAGTATCAGCCTACAAATAGTTCAAAAATTAAATTATATTTATTGAAATATGACATACTGTGTTCTTACCTTATATTTAAATATTATTTTTGAGGTGTTTTCCATTTTCATGATTTATATAGATTGTGGATGAGACTCCAAATAAAAACTTTAATTAATACCAAAAAACAAAGTATATAGATGTTGGGCATGGTGGTAATTAAAGATTTTTGGGAAGCTGGGACAAGAGGAACACTTGGAACCCAGGAGTTCATGGAATTCATGATAAATCTAGACAACATAGCAAGACTATTTCTCAAAACAAAACAAAGGAACTATATATGGAAAAGTTCGACATTTTCAGTGTATGAACACTTTATTAAGAAATCATAAAATGAAATCATATACCTTAAAAGTCATGTGAGTAGAACATGTGCCCAGCCCTGAATTTGACTCCCAGAACTTAAAAAAAGGTTACAGTTACATGAGTATATACAAATAAACTGGAGAGAAGTAAAAAATAAAATTTTGTTTTTCAAATTGAGAAACAAAGAGAATACCTGATTAGAAATCACTCAATATTCCTTAGAAATTTTTCCCATGTTTCACTGAATATCCACTTTTCAGTTCAAAGAAACTGAGCCAGCAAAGGTGACTTAAACAAGCTTTCTTTGTTCTGTCAACTATAGGAAATGTGACTGATTCCTTATCTGAGGTGCAGCTATGCTCCGTGGTGGACAGGGATGGATGTTAAATCACTTGGCTGTCTTTCTGCCTAGCCCTGATTTCCCCATTTAGAAGAGTATACTAACTGCTTAGCCTGTAGGGAATCAAATTAACTAACAAACATGAAGAACCCAGGACGAGTTCTTGTTGGTTGTGTGTCGCCTTTTCTGCCCAGAAGGAGTAAGATGGCAGTGCGGGACTGACTCATGTCCTCCTGTAGCAGAAGCCGCTCTGAAGGGGGGTTGGGTCCTTCCAATCTCTATATAGTAATCATTTCTCTGTGTGTACTATAGTGAGGAAGAGAAGTCTGTTCTAGACATGCTACATCTATTTGAATAGAAACTAGGAACATCTGCAATTCCCTACATTGTTTTTTTTTTCAGTAAATCACCTCCACAGACAAGAAGCACCAACATTCAGTAACCAGAAGAAAAGGAATACATTTGCATTCCTGTCTCATGGAAATTCTTAAAGCGGTAGTATTCCAACTCTTCTTAAGCTAACTGAATTGGGCACAAAACAAATAAGATTTTGGTCAGGGATGGTGGTGTACAGAAGTGTGAATTCTAACAGCAGACTGGACAGACATGCCAGGCCCTTTATCACTGAATTTTCCCAATGTCTGTTTTCATCCTTACCTCATAAGTAAAGAAAATATATAACAGCAGAAACAGCTTTTCAAAATTATACATGCAAGCGTGTAAGAGATAGGATTACAAGTCAAAAGTTTGACTCCAAAGCTCATCCACTCACTCATGTAGTCAACATTTATGGAGCATCTATACTGTGTTGACACTACCCTGGAGCCCCAAATAAAGGAGGTTGCTTTGAAGAGTGTACACGATAATAGGTTCAGACGCCATGTTCCCAATCACTATACTATAGAATCCCTCTCAGATCAACTTGAACATTTATACTAATATTTATACTAATATTCAGTTACTTACATAATTGAAATTATCCACAATTGGCTATTGTTATAAATGCCATCAATACATTAGTAAACTGTTGTTTATTATGAAGAGCTGCAGAGATGGTTCAATAATTAAGAGCATGTAATTCTTGCAGAGGACCTGGGCTCAATACCCAGCACCCACATAGTGATTCACAACAATCTGTAACTCTACTTCCAGGAGACCCAATGCCATCTTCTAAGCTCTCCAAACACCAAACGTGTATGTGGTGCACATACATACATGCAAGGAAAACATTCACACATAAAATAAACTAAATAAATCTAAAAAAATACAGAACATTTCTGAGATAAATGCATGATCAGTCTTCTCTAAGATCAATCAGAAGAAACTGTCTAGTTATTACTTAACAATGTACTTTGGGGGCTGGCAATGCAGCTCAGTAGTAGAGCCCTTAGCATAGCACATGTGAGGCCCTAGGTTCAATGCACAATACTGTTGGCAATGTTACACTTACCTAGGCAATAAACCATATCACTAGCTTTGGATGTACGGATTCTGTATTGGTCATTACCCAATTGCCCTAAGGTATGATCATGCATGTCTGCTACTGACAGCTACTTATGTCAGACACACACATGGACCTATGTTTGGGCTTGTCCTTGCTTGATACAAGCCTTCTTCTTGTAGGAGAACAAGAGATACATTATGTAAATTAAGAAGCAGGTTCTAAAATAAATAAATAGACTTCAGATTCAAAAGTTTAGTCCAACAGAAGTGAGGATGAAGGACACTATGGAGATGAGGTTCTGAGGAGATGCTGCTAGGCTGTGGGGAGTCTCTCAGGATGGAGGTAACTAGAAACTGAATTGAAGTACTTTAAACTGGAATATAAATTGTCAGTGAACTCTCCAGTTCAGTGTCTAAGGAGTCTACAAACATGACTTTAAAACACTTCATTTCAGATAAAGGAAAAATAATCACCGCATTTTTTTAGAATTCAGATTTGAATTTTTCTCTCCCCTTTGCCCTCCTTTTTTCCCTTCCTTTCTTTTACAGATTTTGGAGACAGTGTTATTCTGTATCACAAGCTGGCACTGAATTCAATATATAACTTATGCTGATCTCAAACTCAGCCTTTTAATACAGCCTACAAAGTCTTTGGGTTACAGATATGTACTATCACAAATAGCATTCTTTATCTTTTCAGTTCAGTTTTAACAATGGGACTAAGTACACAGAAAATGGAAATCCTTTTATAGTGCCCTAGAATGGACATTAGATATTTTTCATATATAATTGCATACATTTTCACTGTTTGTCTGAGATGTATATTTGAAGGACCAAAAGATAAAAGCTTAACAATTACAGGTTTGAGATTGGAGGCAATGAAGTACTGGAACAATCCACTTATTTGCTCACTAGGAGGAAATGAAGCCATAGCACTAAGTCCTGTGCATGCTCATAGGTAATATGGACTTCAAGTAACAAGGGTATCATCATGTAGCCAATTCATGAAAAAACATGCAATAACATATAAAGATGCATAGGTAGTTATGCCCATGGGAAGGGGAGCTGACATGCAGCTGGTGGGAAAAGGAAGGACCTGAGAATTTACCTGACAGTTGGGTAGTCTTGCCTCCCAGCTAGTTGTGAGCACTGTGGCGGTACGGAGGCAGCAGGCTGCTGACAATCTACAAGAAACTAATAAATTAGACATGTATACAAAGAGATGACATACAGGTGTTAGCAACAGTAACTAAAATAGCTGCCTGAGATTTAGTGAGGAATGTGCACTTAGAAACATCTAGATTAAGTATGTTTACTTTGGGTGTGGGTTTTCCTTGACTAATGTCAATAGAAAAGACAGATTTTTCTTAATTAAATAAAATATTAGAAAAGAACTAATGACATAAAATTAGTAGTAAGATTTTAAAAGTACTATGCCCTGTGTTCACTCATACTTGATGATTTGAGGCCTCTAAAGTCAAAGAGTCGAACAATATAAAAAAATCTTCAGCTTGTGAACTTGAACATGATGCTGATTACTTGATCAGCACATAGATCTGCTGTTCTAATATGGAATATATTCAGGTAACAGATTTTACTGTCAGGACATATAGAAATATTGTTAAACACACAGATATTTTGAGAAAGTCAAGCAATACTTTATTAACAGGATATTGAACAAAAAATTATCTTTACGGTTTTCTGAAACGATTGCATTGAAAATAATTGTTAGCAGAAATCTTAGGTGGTTCACTATATAAGAAAATTTTAGTAACATGGACTGATAAAGGAAAACAACCTTATTAATGGTACTCACTTTCTTTTGGTTTTGTTACTTTAATTCTATACTATAATACTATAATTTGTGCTAGATTAACTACATGTTATAAGTTGTTAATGTATTAATCATAACCCCACACCATCAGTCTGCTTTCTGGCACAGGGTTCACAATATTAGAAATAATGCAAAAGGCTAGTTGAAAATGTATGCATAATATTTTTGCAAAAAAAACTGGAGAAAAGGAAAAATGAGAGTTGGACTTCACAATAATTCTTGAAGCATTTTCTTTGGTGAACAGTTTAGACATGTAGAAAATATTAAAGCCAAGTCATCTCAAATTTTGGATTTACAGGGATTAGTTGAAACTCTACTGAGATTTATGTTTAAAAGCTCATATCTAAGTAGGGTGTGGTGGTGCATGCTTTTAATCCCAGCACTAAAGAGGCAGAGACAGCTGGATCTTTGTGAGTTTGAGGCCAGCCTGATATACAAGAACTAGTTCAAGGACAGCCAGAACTGTTACACAGAGAAATCCTGTCTGGAAAAAAAAGAAGCTCATATCTAAGTTACTGCTATTCTAAAACTACTATATTCTATGTTATAACAAGACATATCAGAATTTGGTAATTTAGAATATCAAAATTCATAAAAATGTTCTTATGTAAGACATTAGAAACACACAAATTTTCTAATGCAGTGTAGAAAGCAACACAAAGTAAGCTTGATTTGAGTTCTCTATAGCATCATTATTGAAGGGTTTCTTTTACACAATGATCTTTGTTACAGGTTAACTATTTATTATTAATAGGAATGAGGAAATCTGAATCTGTATTAACTGATATTTAGACTATCATACTTGGACTTTTCCCCATTCTCTCAGAACCAGAAGGGTCCTCTTTTTGTTGTTTTAGCCCTTTTCAGTTTGACCAGTTGCAATGGTTCTCTTTTATAAAAACTCAAGTCTTTAGAAATTAATTCCTTTTATATTGAAAATCTGTCTGCCTCTTTTTTATCTTCCAAAACTTTTTATTTGTATTATAATGTGGAAAAATTTAGATAACTAATTGAATTTTAATTGAGCCATCAGATATTCAATTTTTAAGTTAACTGGGTGTATGTTGCCCTCTGTTAAGTAAGTATGATGAATGGGAAAATGACCTGGACATATATTCTGTAATCTTTACACTTTATTTGTCAGCAAGGGATAAATAAAACACTTCTAAAACAGAGCCTTAGCCTTTGTTGAATGACAATCCTTAGAATGAACTAAAGTATGAAAATTCTTACTTTTTCAAATCTTCTGTATACCAGAAATATTTTTTTGCAATGCAGTTATGACTTCGCATGCATTGAAAATACCCTTTCTGGTAATATTTAGCAATCGAGGATCAAGACAACAGTGTACTCCCCTACTAAGCTGCCTGATTTGGTAACTCTTTACATTTATAATGAACACCATGTTCTCTTTCCTTTTAAAAGATTTTTTATTTTTATTTTATGTGAATGAGTGTTTGCCTACACGTGTGTATATGTATCATATTAGTGCTGGTAGCAACAGAAGGTCAGAAGAGGGTGCCAGATACCCTGGAACTGTAGTTACAGGTAATTACACCATGTGGTACAACTGAATTTAGGTCCTCTCCAAGAGCAGCAGATTAAGAAACAACTGAGCCATCTCTCCAGTCCTATAGTCTCTTTTAAAAATAAATCACTTTGCTGGGCATGGTGGTATATGTCTTTAATCCTAGCACTTGGGAGGTAGGGGAAAGCAGATCTCAGTGTTCAAGTTCAGCCTGTTCTACACAGTGAGTTCCAGGCCAGCCAATGTTATATAATGAAATTCTGTCTAAAACATAATAGTAAGTAAATAAAAATAAGTATAGACATCACCTCTGGTTATTGTTAATATTCCATGTTTTAAGAGCAAAAACAACAAATTCCAAATGTACAAACATAATGTAATGATGTGAATAAAACTTTAAAAGCTACATTTCTCTGACTCAACTGTCTCTAAAATCTCCCCTGTGAGTCCCCTGGGTCCACACCCCTCTAATTATGACAACTTCAAGTCAAACTGAACCACAGTATTTTAGCATACACTCTGCAAAGCAAAGCATGTATGCTGGGAGATAGAAAAAAAATCCTTCTCAGGCTCCAGTTCCTGATCTCCCAGCTCTGACTATGATCTAGCGCAGACAGACTCTTGAGGGAAGTATAGCTGAGTTTCATTATTTTGAAAGCATGAAAGATGACAATTATGTGGCTTGCAGAGCACCCACAGCTGATGTTGTCATTTATTGATCAAGATAGTCTCAATTATTCAATAATCAAATTACTAACTTTCTGATGGAGACTGTTGGACAATGGGGACAGAAACACAAAGAAGATAAAATCTCTGCTTGATTGAGAAAAATACATTCAGTGAGCACTTACAATAATGTGGTATGGAGATGGTGAGGAGGAGGAAGATGCTAGCTACAGCATCTGGAAATCACTCATTGCTTACAATGTGTCAGGCACTGTGTTCTTGACTACTCTTAAATTTCTATCAGCTACCTCAAGAAAGTATTAGCATTATATAGTGAAAGAATACCATCATACAGTTGAGATACTGATTTGAAGAGAATCAAATACATTGAAAACACAAAGGAAGATGAAGCATCCAAAAACAGGGATAATATTTTGTGTTCTTATTTTTTGTTAGATTTGGTTTGTTTGTTTGTTTTTGTTTTCATGGCTAAAAACTGATTTCTCTGGTAGAGAGGAAGAAGTTTTGCTTTACATCTTTCTCTCAAGGTTCTACTAGTTTTAACATTTTAAAATGCAATTTAGAAAATTCATCAATATACTAAAAAAAAAAAAAAAACAAAACAGTGCCTTAAGGAGTCCCAAAATCCAATGATGGCTGCATGGAATAGGTGAGGGTGCCCTGAGTGGAACAACTTGGGACACTAGGCTTTGACTCATCCCTTCGCCCACATGACAGCAGTAGATGTGATATGAGATTATAGAAGTAAAATCTGAGCTGTGAGTACACTGTCTGCCAGAATGAGGCTCTAGGAGAAGTTTCCTTGGTTACCACATACTCTGTGAAAAGTATAGAGCAGTTCTCAATGACACACAGTCTTCTATAGCATGTCTTGTTTTCAGCATAGAAGATCTAATGAATTCTTGGCTTCCAGTGAAAATATATCTTCAATATATCTCTTGCACCATGAAACAAACCCAGTGACACTCAAGTTTCTGTGAAAACTATCTATGTTCTCAATACCAAATATTTCAAGCTCTTCCTATGAGACATGGTGCCAACTTCTCTCACTCTCCTCTCATGTTAACTCCCTCACTCTCCTCTAGAGGACATGGTCTAGTATGGAAACATCTTTCTAACCCTGAGGTGTAAAAAATTAAATCATATATAGTCAAGTATGGCAAGAGAAAAATAGCACAGCATACCTGTCTCATCTTAATTATCAAAATTCTATGAAAATAACAAAATCTGTATGACATTTAGAGCAACCATAGCCACTGCTATTTCTTGTCAATCTTTCTTTTTTTACAGATGGTGCTAACAAGTCAGGACTATGAATATATGTTTAGAATGCCAATGAACATGGATGTATACATATTATTAATAAAATTAAGGATACATATGTTCATAATTCCAGTGAAATAGTTTATATAATTTATCTGTCGTTTGGGACTTGAACCCAGGGCCTTGTGCATGCTAGGCATGCATTCTACCACTGAGCTACAATTCCAACTCCTACTTTTTAATGTTTTACGTTTATCCCTAATGCATTTCACCTTTTCTTACTAAAAGCATCTTTTTGTGTTCTACTCTGTCACTTAATATACTAATCCCTCTCCTATTTTTATGTATCAAGTAAAAAATGTGATAATCTGACTTTGATATCTTTATTTCACATTGGCAGCAATAGAGCTAGGTAGAGACAGATTTCATAAATTTTGATGGGTGATTTTGATTCTTTTCAACCAATTATGAATACAAAAGATTGTATGGTTAATTCTCTATCTGCCTTAATTTTTTAAACAGCTGGTTGTTTGTCAAGATTCAGATATACCACTTACCCTAGTTTTATGCATGAGAATGAAGTTTAGTCAAGCAGAAGCCATTCTGAATGAACTAGCCTTTAGCAGTCACCATTGTATACTAAGCAGATGAACCCGTTCATTTCCTGAAATTTGCAAAGATCAGGCTCAAGCTTGTGGACTGAAATTAGAAGAGCTTCTTTCTTCTGTATAAAATCTGTATTTCCACAATCTCTCTGGCACATTTAAGTGTTTATCTTAATTATTTCGCATTCTCTTTTTCTTTGGGCACTTATTTATTTATGTTGTATATGCACATGACATTTAGTGTCTTTCCTTCAGCAATAAAATTTAAGCTGCACAAAGATAGGTACTCTTCTTTTCACTACTCTTCTCATTCCTTTCAAGACAGTAACTTATTCTGTGACCCAATAGGCCTCAACTCATGATCCATCTGTCTCAGTCTCCTAAATGCTGGGATTATAGATATTGCCTCTATCTCTGGCTTCTCTTTTCATGTTTTAAAAATAGCAATTCAAATTATCAAAAATAGGCATGATAGAAAAATAGGCAAGAGAAACCGGAGTTCATGGTTCAAAGAGCACGCATGCTTGTTGGTAAGACATTTGGCTATTGCCTTTCTTAAACTGGTATAATATTTTTAAGACCATTATAATAATAACTTAAATAAATACATCTGAACAATTTCTATCATAGAATGACACTGTTGCAATTTTCAAATAGATATCACTCTACTGAAATAATATGAATATTTCAGCAGATAGTCAATATTAAGTAACAGAGGATTAAATAGTAGTATAAAACAAGAATATATATAAGATATAGATATATGAGAGCTACTTGATAAAAGTTGATAGAGTTATTGATTATTTTTATACTCCAAGTCAATGATCAAAGCATAGAGACAACCTCTTTTTGTTTTCTTTTTTCTGCAAACCTGAACCTGATTTGTTGACAGAAAAGAAACAAACACACAAAATGAAAGTAAAAAAAACAAGCAATATGAGACATAATAGTGACTTGAAATGTTTAGAACGTGCTCTATATACATAAACATGAACTAAATATTTTGTACACAAAGATCTCTGATCCTTATAAAAAAAAGTCAAATAGATTTTAACTTTTGAAACAGGGTCCCATGATGGTCTTAAGCTGGCATTTTCCTGTCTCAGTCTCCCAAGTAATATGAATACATCCAGATAGATTTAATTTTACTTAGAATGAGGAAATAAGCGTGGAAAGGTAGAGACCTTATGCCTGGTCACTTTCTGTGTGACTTTTATAAAAAAACAAAAGGTTTTTGTTTGTTTGTTTGTTTTGGCTTAGGAGACTGAGTATGAAAAAGACAAGTGGTTTTCTTAGGTCCTGTCTCAATTAGTATTTTTATTGCTGTAATAAAAGACCATGACCAAATGAAAACTTGGGGAGGAAAGGGTTTATTTCATCTTACAGCATGTAATCCATCTTCCAAGGCAGTCGGGCCAGGAACCTGGACACAGGAGCCAATGCAGAAGTCATGAAATAGTGACTAACTGGCTTGCCCTGCATAACTTTCTTATTAACTCTACTTTTTAATACATCCCTGCGCCACCTTCCCAGGAGTGGGATAACACAGCATGGGATGAGCCTTCCCATCACTAATTAAGACAATGTCACCAAGGCTTGCCAATCTATCAGGAGCATTTTCTCAATGAAGTTTCCATCTTCTCAAATAACTGTAGCCTGTGTCAAGTTGACATAAAACTAGTCAGCACAGGGCCCAAGAAAATGGTAGAGTGAGAACTTAAGCCCAAAATTCTGAATGTCTAAACTTGTTCTTTCAGTGTAATGCCCCACAGAGTCTGCTATGGAATGAATTGTGTCTTTTCAAAGTTAAAGACTTAACCCAGCACCTCCAAATAAGGTTGCATTTGGAGATGACACCTTCAGAGGGATCATTCAGCCAAAATCATTGAGGTTTACTCTACTCCTATCTGATGCATATCCTTTTGCTGGGAAGATATCAGAAAAACACGAGACTATATATAACTCAGAGGAATGACCAAATGAAGATGTAGTAGATGCCTGTAGGGAGCTTGACCTTGAATTTGAGGGGTTTTGTGTCAAAAATTAAATAAATACAATTTGTTGTTTAAGTTAGTTGCTTGGCCTGTGGTATATTTGCAACCACAGTCCCCAAAAACGAAAACAGAGAATTTATTATATGTTCTAAAGCAGATGCTTTCTGCAAAGAGTACTTCTTCAGTTCAATAAAACCCCAAACAGACATACATATGTATATGTGTATGTATATGTGCATGATTAAACAACATGACATATATATGAAGCAAAATCTATTATTGGGAACAACTAAACTGATGACAAGATGTGAAGTATTTGTAAAAATATTACTAACTATAAATCTGGGTAATAATTACATTACACTGTGCATGGAGATAAGAACAGTGAATCATAGCTACTGCTTACAAACACAGGAGTTTGCTGTTTGTGGATAATAGCACAGAGGCACTCTCCGTGTAATCAGTACACACACTGTTCTGGACACACTCAGGTCCTTAGGGATGGTCATGCAGACCTACCATGACAGATGACCATTCCACAAGGCATGTTGGCCTCTGCCACCATTTCCTGGCAGTCTCTTTCTATTGCCTTCTCTCTCTTATGCTGTTTAAACCTCCTTTTCAGCCTGCTATTCAGGTCTATTAGAAAGAAGTAAACATTGTTGGGGTTTGGATGACAGCATATTCCATATGCTTATATATTTAAACCCTTGGTTCGACATTTGTGGTGTTCTTGGGGAATTATGAGAGGTTTTGGAAGCACATTGCTGTGGGCAGGCTTTGAAACTTTATAATTTAACTCTACTTCCTGTTGGTTCTCTCTGCTTCCTGGATTCTATTGAAAAATAATCAGCAGACTTCTTGATCCACATACCTCCTGCCATGCCTTCCTTGTTATTATGGATTCTCCCTAGAAATTGTAAACCAAAATAAACTCTTCTGTATGTCATTTATGGTCATGGAACTGTATCACAGCAACATAAAAGTAACTAATATAGTATACATTTATCTCTGGTGGGTCAAAGGTTATGCCTAGTTCTCAAACATGTTAAGCCTGGACTCCACCACAGAGCCACACACTTAAAGGAACATTGTGTTTGGCTTCATGCCCTGTGGGTCAGTAGTTAAGAAGCAAAAGAAGTAATTTGACTATCTGAGCATCAAATTTTAAGCCTTATTTACTCGCTAAGTGGAGACATTAAACAAAAGTCTTGCAGGATTCCTATGAAAATCAAGCAAAAAAATGTTTGTGAAAACATGCAACCCTGAACCCATTGATTAGACAACATGACAAAGGAAAGAAAGGTCTGGCCATGACTGAGGTTTTCCACTTCAAGAAATAAGTAAAGGAACTAACTATGGCGAAACAAGAAAGATACAAAAATAAATAATATAAAGAAGCTATTTTCAAAAGCCTTTGTTCCTATATATGTTCACCTGAAATGTTTCTTCTTTCTCAGACTGTTCAGAGCCATCCAGCTTGGGACAGCATTCTCAGCATCCTAGAAGGAAATACCTGACTTCTTTAAGCTCCATCAATGTTCACCCCAATCAGCCTTTGTTGGGAACTTTCCTTGCAGAAAGTCTAAACCCCTTCTAGTCAAAAGACACTGCCTTTAGTTACTTATTTTTCCACAACAGTTTACAGGGGGAATTTTCAATATGATGTAAAAGATTTACTAATGTACTGACTTCATTTCCCTTAAAGGATCTGTGAAAATTTTCCTTGTGTGTACTTTGTAAATATTTGACAGATTCATTTGAGAGTTTATGAATCACGCATTCCTGCCATCAAAATATGTTTCTAACAAAAGGAATAAGAAAGAGGGAATACTAGCTAATAAAGATCTTAAAGTAATGTAATATTAATTTTTCTTTCGTTAATTACCAAAGATATTTTAAATCAGGACAATAATTTTTAAATTATAATTTAAGATTTATCAATAACAGCAATTCTAAATTATTCCTCACTAAATCTACAAAGTCATTAATAGTATATTTGTGCACTAACAGAAAGAAACATCAAGTACACTACTTAAGTAGTCTTAAGGACTCCCAAGTACATCAACTGAAATAATAGGCAAACATGAAAACACTTGAGATAGAAATATTACAAAAGGAAAAATAATAGGACTTGATAGAAACACATAAACACTAATTGTAGTCAGTAAAATATTTTCATAAGTACAGTAGTGAGTTAATGTTACATCAATACTAATGAAAAGAGGTTAACTGTGACCCACATTTGATGTTACAAAAAATCAAACACATAGAGCTCGCTATCTCACTCCCTTTTGCCAATTATATCACATGTCCTAGAGACACTCTAGTTCCCCTGAAAGTAGTCACTGATAAAATGATAGTATAATTTCCAAGTTCTCTGGGGTATAATATGCTAATTTATACCACCAGACATTCAGTGTTCAACAGAGTAAACTCCATTATATCTCAATATCCTTGATAGTCTAAAAGTTATTAAGCATTAAAACTCTTCAAAGGACAAAACTATGCAACTGTTAAAATATTCAAAAATTCTGATAAATTTCAGGCAAAAATAACAAACTTTTAAAAAGCATCTGGTTTTGCCTTCCCAATGGCAATGGCATACAAGCTTATCACAGTCTGATAAGTATTAAAACTGTTTGCTAAGTATAGAAGAATTGTTTTTTGTTTATAGATTAGAAAAAACTTTCATGAGACTTGTCACATATGGTGTCATATGGTTAGTCAATAAAACAAAACAATGTTTATTTAAAAAATTAATTTTATACAAATCTTACAAAAGAGATACAAATTGTCTGAACCTTTTTGCTCCTGAACAACTTAGGAATAAATCATGAGAATGACAGAGATGGATGATAAAGGGAGAGAGAGGAATTATTTACAGTGGCACCAAGAGGTAAAAGTACACTGTATTGCCAGATTCTCATACCAATTAAGCACATCATCCTTTGTTTAGAAATAACTTTCTCAAAAGCAAGGCAAGTTAGCAGAGTTAATTCAAGATAATAAGGCAGTTAATCATTAGTAAAGCAAAGTTAATTAACATGTATCAAATCTAGATGATCATTTTATGTCCTAATTCATCATTAATGATAAAGAGAGAAAAAAGTTACACAAATTACACCCAGAATTTCACTAGAAAGTTCAGTTATAAAAATAGATCTCAGATGAGAAAAATTCATGAGATAACACTCAATGAAATGTGTTTGATTTTCTTATTTAATAATTTTCTACACTTTTTAACTATTACAGAAAAATAACACTGGAGAACATTCTGAGAAGTTTGGACATCCTCTTCTGCAATTCAATGTATCTCAAAAATTAAAGACTTTCCCAATATCAGCTGTTTCTTGGTTTGGTTAGTTGTGGGGTTTTTTAGTTCTGGTTTTTCCTTATATTAAGAAAGGAGTTCTTATAATGTGTAATACACATTATCAAGTAAACAAGAATCCAAACTAGATGAAGTGTTTCCAAATGTCCTAAGATTCAAACTAAATCAAAATTTAAGCAATATGCTTAAATAGTATATTTAAAAATCCAATTTAAAGGAATGTACTTAAATATTTTTAAAAAGGATTTACAATGATAAGCTTCTTGATGTGAAAGCATTGCTTTGTGGAAATTTAAGACAGGCAAGGATAGTCAGGAATAAATCTATTAAGGTTATGGTTAGCCTACATGTTTATAACCAACTTACCTCTTTTTGCTTTTGATGTCAAGTAGTGCATTAAAAGAGAAAAAATTATGTTTAACTTATTCTAATATCATTGTGCATGGCTTAGTCTATAAATAACTACCCAGAGTAAAGGACTATACTGTTTTTCAAAGTATCCTATGAATAGAGATAAAGAACAGGCTGCTCAAACAGTCAAAAACAAGTGTATAAGATGAACTAAACAGTGTACTCACTGTTTATACCAAGGACCTGGGTAACACAGGACCAGAAGGAAATGGTACCTGTTTCTATCCTTTATATGTAATTTCAATTATTATGACCAAACTGGTCAGAGACTGAGTGTATTAATTAAGTAAGGTATAATCTTAAATGAGATTAAAAACTGGGGTCAGTTTGGAATTTAAAAATTGGAAAACCGTGAGCAACAGAGCAGCAAACAAGTCTTTAGAGCGAGAAAAGCCCCTTTCAACTAAAAAAACAAACAAAACCCCTTTAATTTTTACATTCTCTAAAAATGAATTCAGTTAAAATGGCAGTCCTTTTCTAAGTCACTATCCAACAAAACATATTTTGTACATATTTTACATAAGTATTTAGATGAAAATTTTTTATTACTGTTTAAGAGAAACAGAGAATCTACACCACTTTTAAAGATTTGCTAAATGATGTGATCATATGAGAACAACTCTAGAGGCAGCCATGTATAAATAATCTAAATTCAAAAATGAATAAGAAAATTTTTGGACTCCAGTAATGAATAAATCCAAGAAAAACTTGACTTATATGGGTACTTTTCACAAAATCATTACATTAAAAATCTGTGTATCGTTGACATTTTTTAGCTAAAAGGTTATATTACTAAGAGGCAATGATTTGACTATATCCTATCTTTATGAGTTTGTGGTTTTATGGGGTGGAGGGGTTAGGTAGTTTTTCTCACAGAATCTGCAGCTTATGGATTTGGCTAGGCTGGTTGATCAATTAGTGCCAGCGACCAATCTACCTGTCTCTACCCCCTCTCATTCTGAAGGTAATATTAAAGGCACACATGAGCATGACTTGTTCCAGGGACCAAAATTCAGATTCTCATGTTTGCATGACAGATTCTTTATCAACTGAGCCATTTCCAAAGCCCTACTTTAAACCTTTTAAAGTCAGCAAAGAAAAGAATAAAATCAATCATTTGAGATGGACTTTTTGTTTTCATCTTATACCTTTTAGACAATAACACATTAAACCAAAAAAATCTAAACAAGATCAATAAATGATTAAAGAGATAGTTTGTGAAAGAGGAACATACAGCTATACTAGAGGAATATCGCAGGTTTGTGGAGGTGCTAAAGAGCCCTTTAATGACTATTAACTATAGTATACTATGAATCTTTTCTAGTTGACTAGTTATACAAGTTGAAATCCTAGATCACCTTAAGTAGTCTAGCTAAAAATGCTATGTGGCCATAATTTCATTATATCATTGAAAACTAAAGAATAGAAAGTGGCCAGAATAGGCCTTCCATGGGCATCACAACTATACATAATTTGGACCATGCTCACATAAGAGCTCAGACTGTTCTTGTAGCCTCTACCAAACTCATTCTGAACTCAGAAAGGACCATAAATCCAGAATTAGTATGTAGAAAGGTTCATTATTCACTATAATGGTTCAGAAGACTTTAGGTGCCTGCTGTGTTGATAAACGCTAAAAAGCATTAATGAATTAGATTGTCAGCTTTTGCATACTACTTAAAATGTAGTTACATTTTTAAATAATAAATGTTTTGAGTAAAATAAAAAATCTAACACACTATAAGAATAATGAATCCAGGAACACTGCTTTGCTTGTTTGTTTGTTTTGCCTATGTATCCAGTTATAATAAATTAGTTTATTGAAACAAAGATTTGTTATAACTTAGGCTTCATTTTAACTCACTATGTCGTCCATGTTGGCCTTGAACTTGAATTCTTTCCTTTTTCCCAAGTACTGAAATTACAGACATACATCACCATACCTGGCATATATTTTAAATTTTCAAAAAAGGAATTTGTTTTATATACTAGGAAATTGATGTATTTCTTTTTATATTAAAATAATACCTTTTCTTGGAAATTATGTTATAAAGTACTGAAATACTGAAATATTTTATATATATTTTTAGAAACATGATGAAGCTTAATTGGTAGAAAGCTTGTCTACTATGCACAAGTCTTTGGTTTGATCTCCCGCACAGCAGAAACGAGGCACGACGGCATACACCTGTAATTCCATAACTAAGGAGGTGGAGGCAGGAGGATCAGAAGTCAAGGTCATCCTTCTTGGATTTTTGGTAATTTTGAGGCCAGCCTCGACTATATAGGACCCTAAAAAATAGAGGGGATGGGAGAGAAACTAAGAAAAAAAAGTACATTTTTTATAATGATCCCAGGTCCAATAATGGCAAAAATAAAATAATTTTTCATAATGATAGCCTCAACACTAGTAGAGGATCTCTTTTAAGTATATGGGCCTAGATATACGGGGGAACAACTGGTTATACTAGAGACTGGCTTCCTTTGGTATCAGCTATGGCTTTCTCTTGATATGTTTTCTCAGATAGAAAAGGACTTCTTTGCAAGGTCCATGTTGTATATAAAATCTCAGGTAAAGCCGTATAGCCTAAGGGTTTGTTTCAATAAATAGTGTTACAACATGACATAAGAACAAATAGTGATGTGGGATTCTTCTCTGAATACTATGAATGTGTTTTATTACCATTGATTATTAAAGAAGCTGTTTCAGCCAATGGCTTACTAGAGTAAAGCCAGGCAAAAGATCCAAACAGAGATTAAGTAGGCAGAGCCAGAGAGACGCCATGTAGCTGCTGAAGGAGAAAGACTCCAGATGCCAGCCAGAACCTTACCAGTAGGCCAAATTCACAGATTAATAGAAATGGATTAGTTTAAGATGTAAGAGTTAACTAAATATATGCATAGGTTATTGGTCAAACAGTGTTATAATTAATATAGTTGCTGTGTTATTATTTGGGTCTGAGTGATCGAGAAACAAAGGAGCAGTCTCCACTACAAAATGGCATCCAATGTGGGGAACATATCCAATACCCAGAGATTCAGAGTCTCATGCTCTACTGACTGAGCCCACCACTCTGCAGAGCAACTTGCAGCACACTGCCCACAAATCCCATTCAAGTGCACAGCCTCCTGACAGAGCTGGAGCCATTTGTGCAACTAACACAAATTAGGAAACCTTCTTAGAGGAGTCACACAGTTTTTGCTACTATGGCTGAGTCAGGAAACCTTCTCTTAAAGGAATCGTGTCTCTGTTTGCTTTTAGCAAACAGAGCAAATCTGGAAAAAAAATACAGCTACCAAGAAGTTGTGCTTAAAACTGTTTTTGTTTGTTTGTGTGTATGTGTGGGTGTGGGTGTGTCTAGAATTACTTTCTAAGCTCTCTCAGGTTTTATATGGATGCAGTTGGCCCACATTGGCATGCCATTTGGTAGGCAGAGACTACTCCTTTTTTTCCTGGCTGCCCAAACCAAAATAATAACACAGAAAGTATATTAATTACAACACTGTTTGGCAATAACTTATGCATTATTTCCAGTTAACTCTAACATCTTAAATTAACCCATTTCTATTAATCTGTGAATCACCACAAGGCTGTGACCTACTGGTAAGTTCTGGCTGGTGGCTGGACACTTTCCCCTTTGGCAGTTACATAGCATCTCACTAACTCTGCTTACTTCATCTCTGTTTGGATTTCCTGCCTGGTTTTACTGTACTAAGTCATTGCCTAAACAGCTTCTTTAATAACCAATGGTAATAAAACATATTCATTGCATACAGAGCGGAATCCCACATCAAAATGGCAGACTACAAGTAACAAGTACCATCAGATTAAATTGAATAGTATAATAATAATATAATACATGGAAGATACTAATGGTCATTTCCCAATGAAATATAGTAGGGAATGGTATAGCTGGCCACCAGAATTTTTCTTTGCATGCAGGCCTTTGGAATGAAAGCAATGCCAAGGGCAAGCCATTGTAGTTTCAACCCCTCTACCCAACACAAAAGATACTAGAAATCTAAAGGTCAGGAGCTATAGGTAAGCAATTAACCGCCATTTCGAATAAAGACCTGAAAGTGGTGAATACAAACAGAAAAAAAAAAGTAGTATAAAATATTTAATAGTTTCAAACTTTATTTGGACTAGTTTATTATTACTAGATAGGTCACTTCAGTAAATTTAAAACAGAATCTGTGAACTGAAACAAACTCTAAAAGTGTCTATTTGGGGCTTTGTGTCTCCTGGTTGATAGGTTTTTGTTTTGTCTTATTTTGTTTTTGTTTTGTTTTGTTTTGTATTAGTAAACAAGAGAATGGAGATAACAGGAGTTACTGCCTGAGATTTCCTGAATTTTATATATGTCACAGGACATCTATTCTTTCAGATATTGTCCCCTGTAGACACAATCTCATTCTAGGGACCTTGATTTTCAGGTCCACCTGGGTAGACTTTGGTGACTATAAGTACATCATAATCACTCATTTGCTCCCTAAACATGAAGCAATTAAGAATATTAAAAATCTGTTTTCTTTCATGTTTAGTGGACAAATTTCACTTTTTTCTTCAAAGATTTAAATAAGAAAACTTCAATTTTCATGAGTTTAACAAAATTTTAACACCATTTTAAATTTTAAACTTTAAGTTCTAAATTGTATGGTAATACTAAATAGTATAGGCTCCTGATATAGAGTTAATTAACATATTGGTCTCTCCAGTAATTAAGGAATTATATCCTTCTATCATAGTTAATTTCATGTTCTGAATATAGAATATTTAAGGAAATGCGAACTCTGGACAGGGATATCTGACAGAAGTAGTAGTAAATAAAAACAAATTAAAATATGAAGAATGATAGAACCACGGTCATCAGATGTTCCATCATTGCATTATTTGTTAACTGGATTGGTTTTATAGTAAGAAATGGTTTACTCAGTATTATCCTTATCTTTTCTTTAATTCTGGGGAAAAAGGAACACACTAAGAACTCACCTTAAAAGAGCTTGGTATACTTTCAGTCTATATATAGTGTCATTTAAAAATGACAAGATGTACTTTAAACATTTTCAAGTTGCTCCCTGCCTAAAATAATAAATACAGCCTTTCTAGAATTTGATGATTATACCAATTTTAAAGCAATTTTAATATTCTAAAAATCATTAAATAATACATCTTTTTAGCATTTATGCAATCATCAGGAATAAATTCCTAAAATGCACATGAGATTTAGTAACAAAAAGCTAGAAAAGGATATGTAAATATTTAATACATATAGAAGAGCAACACTTAAACCAGAGAAAAACAATGAAGAATCAATATGCAGCAGCAAATAACTGATCCAATAGTTCAATTTTAAAGGAGGATTATATACCATCTTAATTCTTATTTTAAAAATTAAATATTAAGCCAGGCAATGGTGATGCATCCCCATAAGCAGAGGCAGGTAGATCTCTTTGAGTTTGAGGCTAGCCTGGTCTACAAAGTGAGTTCCAGGGCAGTTAGAGCTGTTACACAGAGAAACCACATCTTGAAAAACCACACACACACAAGATAGATATTTGCTATCAAATGTTACAATTAATTTCATCAAAATATTATTTTTGACTAACAGATAAAATTAATATTCAAAACTAACACTCTTTTCTTATAATAACTCAAACCTACAATTTTAAGACACGCTTAGCAGCATTATGTCATGGTGATTATAAGTAGATAATGAATCAGAAATGTCCTGGAATCAAGTAGAGCCCTTTAATGAATCAGAAATGTCCTGGAATCAAGTATAGCCCTTTAATGAATCAGAAATGTCCTGGAATCAAGTATAGCCCACCTAAGGGGTGTCTGGAATAATTCCCAGCTACATATAAACAGACACATTACATTCTCAAATTAGTGCTATCGGTCATTCCAGACTCCAACCTTCTACAGAAGAGATAGCCAATTACTTCATTAACTCAGTCAAAGATTTTATTAATAGCAATTTATTATGCAACCTTTTTATTAACTTGGTGATTATAGGAGCATTAATCATTTTGCTTTTATTCTTTATTCCAGACATCGTCAAAAAATTAGGGTCAGCTATATGTGTTACTCAGAGAGAAATTTACACACTTCATTTATTAAATGAAAAAATAGGAATTGTTACAAGCTGCAACATTATATAGTAATTGCTCGGTCATCTTTTCACAAGTGACTTATCAGAGCCAAGGGCTTTACTGAAGGTTAAACTAAAAGGCAGGGGTTTTTTTGGCATTATTGCTTTGTGAATAAAGTGGCTGTATTTTTGCTGTACGTTTTCGCTATAGCTGATTCCTCTTCTGTTACATATTTGGGAATTAATTTGCACAATTCAGAACTATTTCTTATGCTTTGGGGGTTTACTGATCACATTCCCCTAGCTATGTGTGACAACAGTTTCCCACTGCCAGGCCTTCACTCCTCTCTCCAAGGTAAATACAGAGATCTGCCTTCCTGCAATAATATCAGCAGGCATTTGGTCAGTGCTTATGGTACAGGCAAAAGCATCCTATTTAAAATACTCACAGATATCTAAGAACACAGAATTACTACTTTCTCAAAGCTGTTTACTCATAGCTGCTCAGATAGAAAGAAGAATAAGCATGCCCTGGTTTTACCTCACTTATAGATAAGTAATACAATGACCCAAAACTAACCCTCGTTAAAAGATCCCAGACTCCTTACACTCACCTCAGTTTACTGATGATTTACCGCTTGCATTTTACTCTCAAGGACAGCACAAAAGATAATGAACTGCAACCCAGAGAAAGGCTTCCTTCCTGCTGGTGCCACAGACGCACAATGCCCACTCTAAGAATGGCTAATAAGAGCATACCCTGGAAATGTCCAGTTAGAGGCCTCAGTGTCCTTTGTTTCTACCACTTAGAGTAATAATTGTAAACTCCAGAGCTAAACCCAAAGAAATTGCAGCATCTGGTGAACGTACTAATCAGATCAGAAAACATTAGCTTCTGCCTGTTTATGTAGGTTGCCTGGTTACCTGATATCCTCTATGCATGCTGGGAGAAAAAAAAAGTGGTGTGCTGATTTAAAAAACAATTCATGCCCTATTCACAATTTTACTGAAAATAAACCTTTTAGTTCTTTATCTAATGACCTAAAAAATATAGCATGGTGCACTAGTTTTCCCTCTAGAATTTCCTGATGACTTCCTTCCTTTCTTAACTAACGTTCTCTATTAAAGAGTTTACGGGACATGCACTTAGCCACTCCTACTCTCCTACCTTTAAGCTGACAGCCATGGATCTCTCTCTCTCTCTCTCTCTCTCTCTCTCTCTCTCTCTCTCTGTGTGTGTGTGTGTGTGTGTGTGTGTGTGTGCGTGCGTGCGTGCGTGCGTGCGAAAACTCTTATATGATTATTATGGAGAAAAAGAATTCTAGTCCTGAAACTTGCTAGGGCTTGGGAATTGCTTGTTATAAGGGTATATATTACTGGGAACGGCAGTAACAGGAGGAATAAGGAAATAAGAAAGAAGAAGAAGAAAGAAACATGGATAGAAAAAAAAGTGCTGTGAGTAGATTTCTTAACCCTCAGATTTTAAATCCTTTTATGTATTGTGGTGTCTTTAATCGAACCCTGAGAAAGATTCTCAAGAGCTAGACTCTTAAAGAACCCATTACAGCTTGGTGTTTCCAGCCCTCCAGAGGCAAAGGCACGCCTGTCAGAATGACTAAGATTAAAAGCACAAGTGACAGTTCATGCTGGCGAGGATGTGGAATAAGAGGAACACTCTTCCATTGCTGGTGGGAATGAAAATTTGTACAGCCACTTTGGAAATCTATATGACAGTTTCTCAGAATATTGGGAATCAACCTATCTCAAAACTCAGCTATATCACTCCTGGGCATATACCCAAAGGACACTCTTCCATACCACCAGGTTCAATCATGTTAATAGTATCTTTATTCATAGTAACCAGAAACTGGAAAAAAACCTAGATGTCCATCAACTGAAGGATGGATAAAGAACATGTGGTAGGTACATTTGCACAATAGAGTATTACTTAGCTGTTATAAAAAAATGACATCATGAAATTTGCTGGGAAATGGATGGGACTAGAAAAGATCATCCTGAGTGAGGTAACCCAGACTCAGAAAGACACGCATGGCATGTACTCATTTATAGGGGAATATCAGCTGTATAGTAAAGGATAACCATGCCACAATCCAAAGACCCAAAGAAGCTAAGCAACAGGGAAAGTTTAAGGGAGACACACATGAATCCTACTGTGAAGAGGAAATAGAATAGACATAACAGTTCAATAGGGTGTTGTTGGATGTGGAGATGGACATAGGAAAAGGAGGGATCTGTTGGGAGGAAGAGGGAGGGAGGGAGTACTGGGAAAGACAACTATAATCAGGGGAAGCTTTGGGATGAGCTAGAAACCTATGACAATGGAAATTCCCAGGGTGCCCTAGATAAGACTTCTAGCAATGAGGGATATAGAACCTAAACTGGCCATCTCCTGTAACCAGGCAAAACTTCTAGTGGACAGACTGGGACCCCAACCCAGTCATATAACCTTTGACATACAATTTGCCCTGTCTATAAGATATGCTATGGTAAAGGTGGCACAGAAATTTAGATCGTGGCCAACCAATGACTGATCCAGCTTTAGCCCACCCCTGACACTGCCAAGAGGGCCAGGACCCAGAGACTGGACAGTCCAGAGACCTGGGATAGAACCAAACATGACTGGAAAAAAAAATCAATGAAATGATTTCTAGTGATATTCTCTTATACTCATAGGTTGTTGCCACCCTAACTGTCACCAGAGAGGCTTCACTCAGCAACTGATGGAAATAAAGAAATTCACAGCCAAACATTAGGCAGACCTCAGGGAATCCTGTGGAAGAACTGAGGGTGTCAGTGGGGCCAAGGACACCACAAGAAAATCCACAGAATCAACTAACTTGGGCTCATAGGAGCTCACAGAGACTGAACTGCCTACCAGGGAGCTTACATAGGACTGACCTAGGCCCTCTGCACATATGTTAAAGTTGTATAGCTTGGTCTTCTTGTGGGAATCCTAACAGTGGGAACAGGGGCTGTCTCTGACTCTGTTACCTGCTTTTGGGATTCTTTCCCCTAGTGAATTGCCTTATCCAGCCTAAACAGAAGAGGAGATGCCTAGTGTTACCGCAAGGTGCCACGTCTTACTTGATATGCCATGGCTGGCTAAAATACATGGGAGGTCTCCCTTTTCTGAAGAGAAAGGAAGAGGAGTGAATTGGGGGTGGAGGAAGAGGGGAGGTTGGGGAGTGACTTGGAGAAGAGGAGAAAGGGAGGGAAAACTGTGATGAGGCTGGAAAAAATTAACAAAAAGGTAGGATTGTATGCTGACAATCTCATAAAAATGAACCAAATTAAGTATGCTTTTATATATTTATGATAGAAGACAAAAACATCTCATGTTCTCTATCTTAAATTTTTAAGTGAGATCTATATCTCAATTCCTCAACCTAAGGATAAAAAAGATTAATTTCACTTTTATTGATATAATTGCATCAAAAATCCTCAATAGAAAAATAATGTTTTTATCTGTTTACTACAATAAAAGGTTATATGTATATTTTATAAAATGATTATCAAAAATTCTAAAATAAGGGACTTTCCTTTTAAAAATAATTAATATATATTGTTATCTGTCAGAAATTTTTAGAGTATTCAATAATTTATAATAAAACTATGAATAAAACCTTAAAAAGTATATAAAACAATATTTCATGTTAATAAAATTAATATATACTGACAATAACGTAGATATTTCTAGAAACTATTGTTGGTGTGTATGATTAATTTTTAGAATAATTCCACTACTAGAATCTTTTTAAAAATATTTATGATAAGAATTTATTAAGGCTTAAACTAGTTAATTTTGGGGACGGGTAGACGGCTGATTTACCATAGGTCAGGTTTTGATACCCTGCATCCACATGTCAGCTTACAGTCACCTGTAACTCTGGTAACAGGGAATCTGATCCCCTCCTCTAGTTTCAAGCCCTATATTAGGTATGCATATAGAACATAACATATATGCAGGTGAAACACTCAACACATAAATAAGAAATTATTAGTAAATAAACAAATAAGGTGGTTGGTTTAATAGTATGTAATAAAAATTATTCCTTGGGCTATAACACTTACTTTTTTTCCTCTATCATTATTTTAACTATAAACAAATGACTAGAAATACAGAGTTGATTAACAAGCTGTTTTTGTGAGAGGAACTTTTAGATCTATTGATGATTCTGAATTTCATAGATTTATAGTTTTGATTTTGTGTATAGTACTCATATCTAATAATTTTTTACTAGTTTCTCAAGACTAAAGAATTTAAGACAATTTAATGGTACTTTCATTCCAGTATGTTAGGGATTTTAAAGCTGAAGATATTATAGAGTATGTAAAGAATTAGAAATATTTAGAATGTGAGAAAAGTTTCATATGGCAAATTGTATAGTAATACAACTTTTCCAAAGCAACACTAAAATGGAGCAAAAACCATAAAGATATTTAACTTTTAACCCATCATTTTATGAACCCAAGACCAAAAAGATGAGAAGTTGAAAGCATGAAACTATGTCAAGCAGCATCCAACATATACACAAAACAATGGATGAGCATGGAAAGAAAGATAGATGTAAAAATAATATATGAAATAAAAATAAAATTAAAAGGAAAGACGAGATGGCTCAGCAGTTAAGAGTTCATACTGCTCTTTTAGAGTACCTAAGTTCTGTTCCAAGCAATCTTGTTGGAAGGTTCACAACCATCGGAAGTTCCAGCTCCAGGGGATCCAATGCCCTCTTTTGACTTCCAAGGGCATCTACACCCATGTGTACACATGCATATATACATAATTTTAGTAAAATAATATTTTATTTACTAATAAAAATAAGTATATTTGTTTAATAAAATAAATGTTTAAAGATACAATAATTAATCTTAAAAGTAAAACTAAGTAGCAACATGAAAATGTTTATATTAATAGCTTTTATAATGTAATGATAATGTTGTAAATACATATTAATGGACATAAGGACCAAACAGCCATACAATGATGAAAACAGTTACTACTACTATTCATTAACTTTTAATGTTACTAATATGTTTCCTTATATTTAAATACAAAAGAGTTACTTATTAATTATATCAGTTATTTTCTAAGGAGGCAGCACTACTAAATCCATCTGAAACCTAGAAAGATTTAAATGACTTTTACCTACATCAGTTACCCCGATAAGTCATCACCACTTTGGTGGATCACAGAATACTTCAGGAGCTTCTTTTCTTCCTTTGGGTACTTTCTTAAAGGGTATAAACAATAGGAAGTGGGTTATGAAATAAAAAATACCCAGGATATTAATTACTTATATGTGTATAGATACATGTGAATATGCGCATGTTTGTGCATAGGTATGTATATGTATATGTGTGTGTACATGGATGTGTATATGTGCACAGATGTGTACATGTGTGTACATGTTTATGTATGAGTGCATGAATTCTAGCTATTATGCCATTTTAAATCATTACTATACTGATTTCCTCAAAAATTCTTAGAATAGTAAACATCTGCTGTACAATCTAAGATCACATTTTTAAAAATTGGGTGTTCAGCTTATTCATTTTATTTTATATATGATTTGCCTGCATATATGTATGTGAACCATGTGCATGCTTGGTGTCCACGAAGGTCAGAAGAGGGTGTCTGATCCCCTGGATCTGGAGTTACAGATGATTATAAGTCACCAACTCTGTGGGTGCTAGGAAACAAACTCAGGTACTCTACAAGACGAACAAGTGCTCTTAACCACTGAACCATCTCTGCAACCTCCTAGACCACATAGTCTAATCCCAATCAGTGTGCTGATAGCATGAAACAGATAAGAAAATAGAAATCCAAAGGCTGGGGTTCCCAAAAAGGAATTTCAAAAAAAATTGAAGTTTAAAATTTTTAAAAATAAAATTTGGCAAAGGTAGCACTTTAGTTGCTAGGTGGAGGGAAGAAGATACAGGAACAAGTACAAAAAGCTGGGTACAATCAGTAGAAAGTGGTAGGGATTGTGGCAAAGAGTAGGACCTACCCATCTAACAGCACAGCTGACTGCCATGAATACAGACTCAGTCTACAGCTGCCACATACCCAAAAATCTTTCAAAAGGCCAAAAATAAAGATGCTCACATGAAATTCCTGGTCCTGTAACTGCTAACAAATATTTTAGGTTATTTTAATTTTATATTCCCTGTAACAGACAGGTAATGGCTGTCCTTGTGTTTATTTTGTTTCATGGACTTGTTTTCTACCTTTGAACTATACAGGGACTTCACAAGAGATTGTATTTACTGGCTAAGGCATAAACCACATTTTTATTTAGATCTTTTCGTACGGGGGTGAAAACAAGATAAGGTACAAAACAATGAAGCTAAAGTAAACTGTGGAACACTGGTAGGCATCAATCACCTGTCACTATGGGAACATGATAGGAAAACCTGAATGATCCTAGGTAGTAAAACTGTCAAGGATTTGGACATTCTGAGTCACTACAAAAAGAATTTATCCTTAAAAGCTTGTTATAAATATGGCTCCCTTTGCTGAAATTACATTGACAATGTTAAGAGAAAACAAATACTAACCAAGGTGGGACAACCATGAGCTATAGAACTGTAGACAGGATGCACACATGTCCTGTGTTTTATCTACTGCTCACTTCTCTTTGCCTATCCCGTTCTTCCAACCTTCCTTCTCTTCCTTAGGCTAATGGTAAAAAATTCTTGGCGAATCCTAAGACATGCCTGGCATCTGGCTGTGGAAACAGAAAGCTAGCTGTAAATAAGCTTTCACTTCTGCAACAGAAGTTCCCTGTTGTCACAGTTCAACTTGAAAGGTGGGCTAAGTAAGAGGAGAGCTGTCTACTTAACTGTCATTTGCATCACATGCACCCAAGGAAAAAGTGTTTACCTGGTGGAGCCACGGTTAACCTTTTTTCCTTGCTGAGCCGATGCCCTTGGATGAGTTCACTCATGGAAGGGGAACCTTTCAGAAGAAATGATTCTGTGGAGGTGGGATCAGGGGGAACTCTTAATAAATTCTGTAGGTAGGAAGCCCCTGAAGTCCTGGGACGGCTCTGATCACAAAGGGAAGGTGAAAATTGTCTTGCAGGAGATCCAAGAAAAATACATATAGGAAACAAAAAAGTTTTACTTTAATTACCTTTCAACACCTCACCAGTGACAACATTATTCATATTGGCATTTAATTATCTTTTAAAAATGAAAGTCAAGATTTTTTGTAATTCGTTAGTTTCTATATCAGGATACAACCTTTTTTGAAAACTACTCTGAATATTGGAATAAAAATTTATTATAGTTAGACATTTTGAACTACAAATAGAAAATATATGTATTGTTTTTGATACTTAAACAAAAGATTCTCAAACAAAAAAAATATATTAACTGAAAACAGGGCAAGTAACTCAGCAACCAGAATTTGGTAAAAGGTTACAAAATCAAGATACCAAAATCCTTAAAGGTAGATTCTCAGCAATATTAACATGACTAATAAAAAAAGTTACAAAAACTTGCTTTTAAGAAAAGGATTATATATATATATTCTATTCCATTTTATCAACTATAACAACAACTTTTCATCAGTTATAGTCTTATGGACGTGTGTTTCTCCTAGAGAACTAACTCATATCTTTGCCCCATGACAGAAAAAATAACAAACAGCATCATTTCCAGAGACATGGCAATCAAAATTATAGCCCATGTTCACAGAGCTTCATTTTTAATATCCACCTTTATCTACCCATTTTTAAGTTGGAGGCTAGGGAGAGACATATTTATGTACATAAACAGCAGCAAAACCATTAACAGACACTTCAAAATCACATTATGGTTAATCAGTATGTATGAATGGGTGGCAGAAAGACCAACATTAGCAATGCTCATTAGTAGCTTTCACTTTTTCTTTTTCTTTCCTTTCTCTATCCTACATAACAAAAGTACAGAAATTTTTGCAGTCAACTAAAATCTGTCCACTGTACCACACTATGACAATAGCTGCATGCATACCTTTTCCTCTGAGTGCCACTGCTGACCCGAATGGTGGGTGTCTGTGGACCCTGACTATGCAGGAGGTAAGTGTCTATGGTAGGCACAGTGGCTGGCGTCTCCCCACTTACTTTAGGGCTGCCGATCTTGCTCTTTCCAAGTTTGCCTTTGCTGCGTCTGGACTGCTCATGGTCAAACTCTAAGTCCTCCAGCCGCTGTGTCAGGGCGAGCTTTTGCTGGATAGCCATTCTCAATAAAGTATTTAGAGTCTTCTTCTCATCTTCTGCAGCTGCTAACTGTCTCTGCATCTCATCCAACTGTGTGACATATTCATCACATCTGGAACCCAAGCAAAGAGGGGTGAGGAAGCAATCCTGGTGAAGCTAAACTGGAACTTGATTTAAAAAGTACTTCTCTCTTACTCTCAGCCCAGATATTGATGTCCACTGTAGTATCAAAACTTTTATCACGCAATACTGTTAGAATATATACCAATGTTATATTATTATATTTAATAATATAATCTAAGCTTTATTAGAGGCATCTACATGTAAGGGAAACAATAATCTATAGGGCTTGGTACTAGTGGTTTCAGGCATCCCCTGGAAGTCTTGAGCCATAATCCCACATAGATAAAGGGAACTAGCATAATAATTTGACTGGAATTTAGAACCCTGATCTTACTAGCAATAAAATGGAGATATTCTATAATAAAATGTTGCAGAATATTTGTTTACACTGTGTGAAGATGTGTCTATGTTTTGCCTCACCTGCCTAAGGCACCTGATTGGTTTAATAAAGAACTGAATGGCCAATAACTAGGCAGGACAGAATAGGCGGGACTTCCAAGCACAGAGAGGAACTCAGGGTTAGAATCTGGTGCAACAGCAGACTCCAGAAAGACATGAAGGGAGTTGGACATACAGAATAAAGAAGAGGTAAAAAGTCATGTAGCAGAATAAGATTAATAGAAGCAGGTTAATTTAAGCTATAAGAGCTACTTGGAAACAAACCTAAGCTAAAGGCTAAGATTTTATAATTAATAAATCTCCATGTCATTTTGGGGGGGGTTAATGGTCCAAAGAAAGTCCATCAAGAAAGACTAGCTACAATAATAGACAATTGGAAACAGCAGACCATGTTCAGTAATTGGTGGTTCAGCCTCACAATGGAATCCATAAGGGAACATTCTAATTAAGCAGGATAAACCTCAAGGATAGTTATTATGGAAGCTGCTTTGTAGTGATAATATAATTTCACATATTATCCACACTACTTTAGGTATATTACAATTGTTGTCTGTATTGTATAACACTGTATCTATTGCAAAAAGTTTGTTGTATGCTATACCTACAGTAATCAAAAGAATGACAATGTTAATAAAAATAACAGTTCTTCCTTTAGCTGTATTTACAGGCTTCATTTTAGAATAGAGCAGACACTGTTTACAATATGGCAGATTTTCCCAAATTAAAAAATTAAAGTTTCAATGAGTTTTCAGCCAAATAATAAAGCCATGAGTTGTCAAAAGAGATTTTTAAAAGTTTGATTCAGGCCATTGTGAACATCTTCCTCCCACTTCATATTTATTCTGAAGCACAAAGACAAGCTCTGTGTTATTTCCCCCACTAAACCACATATATTTGGAAAAGGTAGAGTGAGAAGAAAACTCACAATGGAGTTTTGCTTAGTTTAAGTATTAGTAACAGTTATTCTGTACTAGCAGATAGTTAATGAGCTCATGAAATTATCCAAAATATATTGTACAAACTGAAATTAGCAGTTTGAGGTATTGCACAGAAAAAATAAACCAGGAACTATGTTTAAAATGTATTAGGTCCAAGGGGTAACCTTTAATATCAAGACTATGGGTCTATGTAGATCATGAGAAAAATCAGAACTTACTGGAAAAAATTAATTCTAGGACCTTGGATTAATTCTTTTTTATAACTTGAAAGTATTTTTTTAAATGTAAAATAAGGTAATTACTATACCTGAAAGAAACAAATGTCTGTGAAAATTGACAGAAATGGGGCAATAACTAAAATATTAGCCAAATTGAGCATTTAAATATCCCTTTAAATTTTTAAAATTTCTTTCTCAAAGAGGAAATATGTCTTCTCTTAATCCTGAATGTTATGCTGAATTTTTCATCAAAAAGGCGACCTTGTCTCCTTTTTCATTCTTTCTTTGTCCTGCCACTGTAGTTACCATAAATACACATATTCTAAATACAACTGAATTTTGTGAGAAACCCAGAAGCCAATTCCTGCAAGAGCCTCTGTTGTCCTGTGGTCTAAGGTTTCTCTTTGCTATATCCATGACATTCAGTCACATGTCCAAACTTAGATTTGTCCGTGTGGGTATCTCATCATTTTCTTCATGAAAACTAAATACATTTATTCATGAATATTGTCAGTGTTTTTCCATCTGAAATACTCAATTTTGGGGAGAAAAAAGTACCTTGTTGCAAACATTGCTCTTAGGGATGAGAAGGTTGCAGCATCTTCTTTCAAAGCCTTCAGTTCATTCCTCAGTTTTGTCATTGTTTCAGTCACCATTGCCTTTTCATTTTCATATTTGTTCTTCAGATTAGCTAGAGCCACTTCAGCTGTCTGAAGCACAAAATCACAGCGCTTACTAACTCACACCAGAAAAACTTGTCCCACACATTTCTTTATGCCAAATCTATTCTTTGCTCTTATAAATGGAAACAGAAATTGTTTAGGCTGGATTTTTGCAAAAGCATCTATATATATTGAATACAGAGATGTTTCTCTTTAATGTCAAATCATGTCATAATTCAATAATGTTAAATTGTCCTTAAAGCCTGCTATGAGTGACTTAGTATCAGAAGCCACGGTGGTGAGAGTAGCTCAGTAAATACTTCATGCTGGTTGTTGGTGTATGATTTTCAGAGATTTGGAGAGACACAACAAAATTTTAAGCATTAATGATGTTTATCAAGAAATTATTAAGGAACCACTAATTTCAAATGAAATGTGAGAAATCAAATACTTTTTGTCACTGTTCCTATGGGTCTAAAACATAGAATAAAAAACGTAAGCTACTGTAACTTACAACATGAACTACATGTTTAAGTCATAGAAGTGACAAGAAATCAAGCATTTCCTAAATTTTTAAATAAAAAACTTGCTCAAAAGAATGAATTAGCATCAAATTATTTTTTTGTATATCTCCGTATGTGAGAGAGAGAGAAAAAAAAAAGAGAGAGTGTGTACAAAATGTTGAATGAGTTTTCCGAATTTGTGATTGGGGCATTTCAGAAGCTCCTTGAATGAACAATGTTTTAAAACAAGAGCTAGCCTAGCACAGTAGGAGATAAAAACCACATCTGCTGAATCAGTTGGTGCCACTGGCAAATGTTTAAAAACTTCCTGTTTGATGCACAGCACAAGAGAGGCACACTGAAGTCAAACAGGACGCACTCTAGCTCTGGAAACCTTACACTGTAGCCTTGCAATGCAAAAAATATCTAATACTAATTTAAAAATTACTATTGGTATTTCCAGAAGACTATAATGGTTTTTAACATGTTCTTTTGTGCTTGAAATAAATATCAATCAACTTTCTTATGCAAAGTATTCAATTAATATTTTATGTATATGAATGTTTTGCCATGTATATCAATGTACCATGTACATAGAGCTCCAATAGACAGCAGGTGAATGTATCAGATTCCCTGGAACTGGATTTATAGACTGTTGTGAACCTCTTATGTAGGTACTATGAATCAAACCGAGGTCCTCTGGAAAAGTAGTCAGTGCTCTTAACCATGGAACCATCTCTCCAGCTCCATTTGTTAATGTTTAGGCTATAAATTAATTTTCATTAGTTTTGACTTAATTTAAATTCTTATTAAATTAAAAAATTATTCATAAGATATTTTTATTCTATGCAGCATTAATTCTCAGTAGAATACTCAGGAATATTATAAATTCATAAAATAGTCAATAATGCATAAATTGCAATTATTTGATTTTTTAAAGTTTAGGCAAATGTTCATTTAGAACAGAAAATAAGTTTAAATTGTAGAAATTTAGATAAAACAAATTTGTAAGCATGAGGTCATTATGTAAGAGGAGGATTGAGAGGGACTGACAAGCACAACTAACCTCAAAGAGAAGTATAAACTCATTTATCATTTATGACAAATTCCCAGAACAACTCTACATTGCTTATATTTTTTATCTATAGACTGAAAAAATCTTTTAAAAATATTAAATACCTAAAACCCATTAGGTTTATTGACATCTTTATTCACCACATTCTGGTGTGGGAGATCCTTCTATCTATCTGTTGCTTTTATTGGATGATGAATAAAGAAACTGCCTTGGCCTGTTGATAGGGCAGAACCTAGGAAGGCGGGGAAAACACAACTGAATACTGGGAGAAGACAGGTGTTGTTGGAGATGCCATGGAGCCACTGGAGATAGACGTGTTGAAACTTTGCTGGTAGGTTATGACCTTGTGGTGATGCATAGATTACTAAAAATGGGTTAAATTAAGATGTAAGTGTTAGCCAATAAGAAGTCAGAACTAATGGTTAAAGCAGTGCTTTAATTAATATAGTTTCTGTGTGATTATTTCTGGTCTAAGCCCGCCAGGCAACTGGTAACCAACAAGCAGCTTGCTCCTTGCAACAACATTCTCCAAACACTCTAGGATTTACTTTTTTAAAAAGAGAGAGAGAGAGAGAGAGAGAGAGAGAGAGAGAGAGAGAGAGACAAAAAAAACCCTACTAACCCTTATTTCCAACTATAGAGACCTTTGTAAGCACTTCCTAAACATAACATCCTGTTTCTATACTTTTGTCCCTCTCTATATCACATTCTTTTGTCTGAAATTATTTCTTCTTCCCATGGGATAACCTCTTATCCCTCTAAGAACAATTCCAATTATATTTGCTCTGGAAAGTTTTTATTAATTCCCATAGATGTTAGTTGTTCTGCTGCAATATTCCCATAATTTGAATATAAAATATGTAACATTGCACTAATTTATCTGTGGGTTTCAAGGGCTATGAATTCCCTTCTGAAAAGTAGAGACCATGTATTTGTTGTTGAGTCTTCACATCTGTCACAAGTAAATACATAGCCGGTACTTTATAGCAACTATCTTATTCTTGCAAAAGACATCACGCTTCTGGGGAAAAATATCAAAGTATAACATAAAATTCATAGAGAATACATCATATTTGTTTTAAAACAAGATGGTTCCCTTTCCTCCTAAAACACAGAATTTTCACATCAACTTTAATAATTAACTTTCACAATGTCTATCTATGTCTAACTGATGTTACCTATTGATACTTGAAACAATTAATGGCACATAAGTATTACAATAATCTACAGCAACTGTCCAACATTATTTAAATGAGTACCAAACACATATCAAGAAATGTTTTCACATAATTTACTAAGCCATTAATGTTATGGCTCTAATGTAGCTCATTGTGAAAATATAAACTCAGCTAGGAATGTTCTGTTCGCTTTTGAATTCTTATGGCACTCAAAAGACTTTATATATTCTGTCTTGTAAGTACTTAAAGGAATGTACTGAATTTACAATGGATTACTAGTAACTTATTTTTATGTTCTATTTTGTACCCCCACATGAATGCTTATTCACAAGTTAGGCCTTATCATTTCAATTAAGCATCTTCACTTTAAAAAGTGACTGAGAAGCCATTGACAATGGCACTGGGTCTTGTTTCGTCTGCATGGACTGGCTTTTTGGGATCCTGGCCTGTTTGGATGCTCACCTTCCTGGACCTGGAGGGAGGGGGAAGGAACTTAGATTTCCCACAGGGCAGGAAACCCTGACTGCTCTTGGGAATGGTGAGGGAGGAGGAGAGGGAGTAGGGGGAGCGGGAGGGTATTGGGAGGAGGGGAGGAAGTGGAAATTCTTTAAATAAATAAATAAGGGAAAAAAAGCTTACAATGAAAAAAAAATCTGTATTTCAATGTTGCTGATATTTAACCTTCAGAAAGAGATCAAGAAAGGTATCTGAGTGCCCGGTTGAGAACACTCAAAAAATTATGTCCTTGAAAAAAGTTATATGAGTAAGGCCTAACATATAAGTTACTCCTGACTACTCGATATTGTAGGGTTTTGAAATTCAGCAGTTACATCAATAATCTTCTTTTTACTGATTTCAAAGTGAAGTCAGATTTCTTTTAATTTTTTCATGCACCTTAACATTTCCTAATTCTGTAAGTGATGATGTAAAAGAAAGTTCTATTTTTCCCTTTAAGTTTAAATAAAGCATGTTTATATTGTGAACAATATTCCTGCCTGTGGTACAGATATCCAATTTGTACCAGAGAATTCATGGAAACAGAGGAAGAATAGAAAGCATAACACACTGGTGTGACTTCAGTAAGATATAAGTAAAAGAAGACATTCTGAAAGGAAAGGAATCTTCATTCTCTAAAGAGCATGCACTCCCATACTCCACTATTCACCAGCATTGCCTGTGTTTGCAAGGAAGGATTTCATGTGTTGCTGATGCTTTTCATCAACACCAATATTTGTTTAGTATTCCTCTCAAATATGTATCTTTTTGAGGCTATCTTTAGGTAAAACTCAATAATGGAAAACAAATCAGTCAATAAAGAATTGTCAGGTAGGTTCATATTGAACTTATTCCAGAAGGATATAACCTATATTTAAGAAAAATTCTCTCTCTCTCTCTCTCTCTCTCTCTCTCTCTCTCTCTCTCTCTCTCTCTCTCTCTTTCTCTCTCTCTCTCTGCTTCTCATTACTCATATCCCCACAGCTGTATTGTCATTCATCCTGGATGCTATTGCTTGATCATTTGGTTACTAAGTCTTATTTGTTTAAGTCTGAAATGAAAGGCAAGATATTAAGTTTCTACCTTGTGATAGCCGTAAAAATTGAGTCTTAGATCCCCATCTCTAAAGTTGAGTCTAGCTATTGCCTATCAGACCTTTTTCATCATGTCTGTGCAAAACTCCCATTTGCAGTCTCCGTATCTCCCTGGTTCGCATAAGGTGTTAGGCAAGCCTCCCCCATGACCCTCCATGGGCTGCTTTTATACTTACTGACCACCAGGTTTCTGCTTATCACTGCTTGGGTCTTTGGACTTTATCTGCAGCTGGGTCTCTGTTACTACTTTACCTTCCTCACTGCTTGCATTGCCTACCTATCCACAGCCTCTCTTCTATCCTATCCACTTCAAACTCTTGTTTTATTTTATTTTTATTTATCTACCTATTTATTTATTTTCTTAGAAAAAGACAGAGAGAGACTATTAGTGTCATGGTCCACATGTTACAGAAAGAGGATAATTTGCGCGATTTGATTATTTTCTTCCACTATATGTGTTCTGAGGATTAAACTTGGGTTATTAGGCTTGGCAGCAAGCATGCTTATCACTAAGTCATCTCCTTGATTCATTAAACACTTTAGAACTAAGACTACCTTCTGATTTGGCGCTGGGATGTACTTTGCTTTATTCTTTTGTTGGCCAGGAATTTGAACGCTTATCTTGGCACTACAAATTCAATAAAAATTAAGGGAATAAATAAGAAAGCTTTTATTAGTCTGTTTTCATCATCAAAATTGTATTACCTGCTTATTGGCTTTCAACACTGCCCTCAGTGTGGCAATCTGCTCCCGCTTGGTGCTCAGCAAGGACTTCAGCTTGAGAATCTCTTCCATTAAGGCTTCTTTGTCCTTATCAATCATGGGAGCCAACTCTCGCGCTGCTGCCCTTTGACGAGACAGCTGTAAGGATCTGTCCACTGCTTTCTGCAGATGCTTGATTTGGTCCCGGATTATGGCATTGAGGTTGTAGATATTCATTGGCTCTTTGCGGATATCACTTGTATCCAAAACTGGAGATGATGGTGGGGCAGTAATAACAGGAGAGATTGTAGGAGTCTTGGTTGGACTTGGCTCTTTAATAGTCTCTGCATTTTCTTTTGAAACTGGTTCAGGTGATGTCCTTGATTCTCCTGGGGATGAAATACCCCTCCTGGATAATCTTGGAGACAAAAGCCCCCTAGGATCATCAGGCCCCTTGAGACTGCCACTTCGGGTAACTCTACTTTGCCTATAGTAGTCCAACATGACCCTGTTGGGAGTTTCATTATTGCATAAACACACATGGTGATAAAGCTGTGCTAGCTCCTCACTAAACGTCACCAACTCATCCTGGGCTGAATTGAGAGTGTTGTGATTTTCATTGGCTATACCAGTCATCTTTTGCAACTCTTTCTCCATGTGGGCCATCTTCTCGCCACTCTCCTTAGATGTCTTCTCAAGGTTTGTCACTTGCTCATCATACATTTGGATCTTACTCTCATATTTCGTCTTTTCTTCTGTATAACTTTCTACAGATTTATTATATTTCTCCTTTAAGGCCTTAATTTCTGCTTTCAAATCAATGACCTCAGTGACAGCCACTCTATATTTACACTCAAGGATCTCTAAGCCATTGATGTCCACCTCATAGTCATGGGCCTCCTCGGCTGAGTTGCGGCTCTTCTCAGAATCGAGCTCAGCCTTGAGCTCCTTGCTGTTCTGCAGGCCCCTCATGGCATTGACATGCTCTGTGAGCCGATGCACTCGCTCATGCTGCTCTGTCAGTGCCCCCTTGGTGTGTTCTAGCTGAGTTTGTGACTCCTGGAGGTTGGCCAGAAGAATGGCTTTTTCTCTTTCTACCTGCAATGACACAAGACAATGTCTGAATAACTTCAGTGCAAAGCCAATAATGAGCTCAATGCAGTTAGACACACATGCATATATTTAAAATGCCCACAGTAGAGCCAATGCTCCCATTATTTCAAATTAAATTCAAATGGTTCTTTATTTCCGATTCTGGTAAGTCAATCTAAAAATATCTAATTCATAATATGGGAGTTAATGTAAACCATGCCATTTGAATTTTTAATAAAGGAAATAGAAAAATCTTCTAAATATTCTATTGTTGGCATTATGATCTTGGTAAAAAAAAATGGACTTGGGATTCTGTGTTCTTTTTTTCTTTGAAAACTAAGTGAATTCCCTCTAAAACTTAAGCAGTTGCTTCTGCTAGCACAATGGATACCCTTTCAGGGTGAGTTGCAAATGCCTTAACCATTCAAATTGAGCCAAATTTACAAATGAATATTGCAGTTAATTTTTCATTTGGTTAAAGACCATTGCTAGGTTATATAGTAAAAGGCTTATTGCTGTTATTCACAGACCCTGGAGTGCATCATCTTCATGGTTTCATGGTGCCAGGGCTAAAGACAAGCTCAGGTCAATGTCACCACATGGCAAGTCCTCTTAGCTATTGCCCCAGAGGATCTTTCAGCACAAATCTGGCTGAACTTGGTGATGGGTGACTAGTGAGCCAACGACAGGAAAGATTCTGGGGGAGCTGCCCCAACCTAAGACAGGAAATGTGTTTTGACCTGGATGCTTTCCCATGACAGGTAAGGGGTATTGCCTGATGTCCAATGCCACCTAAAATAGGCCTAGTCATATAATTTATGTAAAAGGGGGACCTGTAGTACCCAGGTCTACCCTGCTCCTGGGGTTCATCTTGAGGACAGTTTCTGGTCAGCCAGCTAAAACATTCTGTTTGTTCCTGTGCTCCTTCTGCCCTGCCTGGTGATTAGCAGTAGGGTATTGTTTACTCCATCTTAGGTATGGCAATTTCCCACCTGCCTGGGGGGAATTCCTTGTACAGCAGCTAGGTATATAAGGATTTCTCCAAGGTTGAATAAATGACTTTCGGCTGATCTCCTTTCATTGACTCAGGTCTCTTGTGTGTGTTCTTTCAATCTCCAGGCTTTTGTCCAGCTCACTTACGGTACAGTGGTGCGCAAACTGTACCGAGAGGGTAATGCAGAATCAGGTGTTACAATAGTAAAACAGAAACTGAAGTTAATTTGGATAAAGAAAAAAATACACAAGAATAAGAAACAAAACAAACAAAAACAAAGAAATAGAAGAACCACTGAAGGTAAGGGATTATGCATTTCACAGAAGTAGCCAGATACTGATAAAAGAGAGAGAGAGAGAGAGAGAGAGAGAGAGAGAGAGAGAAATACAAGCATGGTTTTCATAATTTTATGAAATTATGAAACATAAATTTCATATTTCATATTTAATAAAACAATAATTTTAGGGAGAGTTAGAGATAATATGGAGAAGGATGAGCAAAATATCATATATGTTCAACAAGTGAATGAGTTGATACTAATAGTTGCTAATAGACAGATGGAGAACTATAAAGAAACTAAAACTGACTTACTCAGAACCTACAGACTAAATTTGCAAGAGATTGATAAAAATAAAAGGAGAGTTAAATCTGTTGATCACTAAATGTTGTTTAATCTGGTTATTGATATATCTTAAAGTTGTGTTTAAAGTATTATTAGAACTGGAGAGATAGTTCAAGTGGTGTGGGATATCCTTCTGTATGTGTGTTGCTTTCATTGGTTGATGAATAAAGCTATTTGACCAATGGTTTAACAGAGTAAACTCAGGTGGAAATCTGAACAGAGATAGAGAGAGTAGGCAGAATCAAGAATATGCCACATCATCACCAAAGGAAACAGAGGTCCAACCAGGCAGATCACGAGACTCATGATAAAATATAAACTATTAGAAATGATTTAATTTATAGTTAGAGCTATCCAGTAAGAGGCCTAAAACATTGGCCAAATAATAATAACTGACAAAAAGCCTCAGAGTGATTATTTCATGAGCAGCTGCAGGAACTAGCAAGTAGAACATGGTGGATGGAGAGAAACCATCCAGAAGTACCAAAGGGACATCTACATTTAGAGGTTAAGAACACTTGCTTCTCTATCAGAAGATAAAGGTTAGTTTTCCATTACCTACATGATGGTTTACAACTGCGTATAACTTTAGTTGCAGGAAATCCTCTTCTGTTATCACAGGTATGGCATGCAAGTGATGCAAACATACATGCATGCATACATATAGCATAAATAAATAAATCTTTAAACCAATAAAGTGCTATTTTCCTCTGACACTCTAATTACTAAGGGGTTATGTTGTTAAAATAAAATTGTAGATCATAAATGTATTCTGCAAGAGACTTTATTTTGAGCTTTAAAAAACTTTAACAAAGATAGAGTAGATTAAGCTTCTTTAAAACTGAATGACAAAAATAATTCACATTAGGATTTTTTGAGATAAGAGCTTGTTACTATGTAACTCAGGTTGGTCTCAAATTAGTGATCCTCCTGCCTCAGCCTCATGAGTGCTGGAATTAAAGGCATGTCTCACCATATTTTGTTTCATATTAGGACTTTGAACACAAAGAGTCAAAGTTATTTTATTATTCATTGATATCTATGTTCATTTTATAAATAAAGTGCTGAAAAGATTAATTTTATATGTAAATTATATACCAATATATATTTCAATTAATCAAGTAAGTAATTTGCAACATGAAGTTTCACTATATTGCCAAGACTGGCCCCAAATTCATGAGTTCAAATGATCTTCCAGCATCAGACTTCTGTGTTCCATTAAGTCCAAATAAATCTTGTTATTTTTTTAAAAAAATGTTAAATCATACTTACATTTTTTGAGGGCTACGATATGATGTTATGGTACATGTACACTTTAGTCCTTTATAGGACTAAAGCAAACATATCTACTATCTTATACAGTTATCCTGTCTTATTTGTCTCCCAAAACCCATGTGTTAAAAGTTTGGTCTTCAGCCTATATCAATACTGAGAGAGTACAGAATCTTCAAAAAGTAGGGCCTAGTAGGAGGAAGTTAGATCATTGCAGACAGTCCCTTAAAGAGGTACTGGAACTCTGGCTCCCATTTTCTTTCCTTTACTTCCTGGATTTCATGGAGTAAGTAGCGCTATTCCCCAGTGTATCTCACCATATTTTGTTTATGGTGACTTTTAGAACAAAGAATCAAAGCTATTTTATTAGTTGTCCATTTTTATGTTTTGTTTTTTAACAAATTGTTTTTAAAAAAACATGATCTCTGCCCCAATACAAACCCAAAAGTGGTGGAGTCAAGCAATTGTGAACAATTGTGACTCTTAAAACAAAACCCCAAAATATCTCTCTATCATATAAGTTAATTGATCCTAAATATTTGTCACTGCAATTTAAAAATTTAAAACACATTGCTATTAATATAATCACCACATTGCTCAAGGTTTCCATATAATTTATTTCTATGGTATAGCTGAAATTTTGGCTGTCCTTAATTTCCCCCATCAACCATCTCTGGTAACTCAGACTCTGTCAACCACCATCTTTTAATATTTTATATATAAATGAGATGACACAGTAGTTATTTTACTGTGCCTGATTTATTTCACTTGGCATGATAGTCTTTACATTGACCAGTACTGTTCTAAATGATACAATTTCATTATGTTTTAAGACTAAATCTTATTTCCTCATATAGATACCATACTTTTTCTCTGTGTGTGGCTGTATGTTTATCTTTCTGTTTGCTTGTTTGTTTGTTTTGAGACATGTAACATGATGGGGGCTGGCTTGTTGGGGTTTTTTGTCTCGCCCGGCCCCCCAGCTGTTTAGTCTCAGAGGAAATCACACATAGATCTCTATAAGTTATAAAGCTGACTGGCCCATTAGGTCAGGCTTCTTATTGGCTAACTCTTACATATTGATTCAACCCATTTCTAATTAATGAGTGTTGCCACTTGACTGTGGCTCACTGGGACGAGTCTAACCGGGGTCCATCTCGGAGAGGAAAGCTATGGCGTCTGCCTCACTGTCTTCTTCCTCCCAGCATTCTGTTCTGTTTACCCCGCCTATCTAGTTTTCTGTCCTATCAAAGGGCCAAGACAGTTTCTTTATTAACCAATAAAAGTAACACATAGACAGGTGACCCTCCTCTGTCAGAGACAGGGTCACTTTGTAGCCCAAGCTAGATTTGATCTCCCTACACAGATGAGTTTACCCTTGACCTTGTGATCCCTCTGCCTCAGCCTCCAGGGTGCTAGGGTTACAAGAGTTTACCACCACATGTGTCCCATACATCAACACTGTATACCAGGATTGGAGCTATGGCTAAGTGTTGTGGGATATTTGTATACTGGGTGAAGATGTATTTGTTATGATTGGTGTAATAAAAAGCTGAAAAGACAATAGCTAGGCAGGAGGGATAAGTGGGATTTCTGGGGAAAGGAAAAGGAGGAAGAATTTAGGTATGTGAAAAATGCCAGGAGTCACAAAGAAGAAACAAGAGGTGCAAGATGAAAGCAAGATAATGCCAATTGATAGAATGTCAATTAATATAAATGGTTTAATTTAATTTATAAGAGTTAGTTAGGAACAACTAAGATATAGGCTGAGCTTTAATAATTAATACAAAGTCTCCATGTCATTGTTTGGGAACTGGTAGCTGAAAAAAAAGTTCAATTACATATGGCAGCCGACATGGGGCTCAAACATCCACATAGAGCCTAAGAAAGCAGTCTTTGGGTGGGTTCAGCATATAGATGCATGGCCCTTTTAAAAGGTCCTGCTGTACAGCTAAGCACTTGAGCAGCCAACACCGGGTACCAACTCCTGCTTCAGGTAGACACAATAAATTTCCAGAGATTGAGCAAGTAAATTTAGTCCCAAGGCTGATACCTGCCAACATGAGACTAGGCTCTCACAGAACCAAAGGGGGCAGAACTAGCTGCCAGTGAGTCTTATGCTAAGCAGAGCCATGTGACTATAACTTAGTACTTTTGAGATTTGGCTCATGCAATCAGTGGAGGCTGTAGATGGTGGCATGGGGGGGGTTAATTCCGTGGTTAACAAAACTTCTGAACAGGTTACAGTGTGTTTAAAGATATACTTAGATGCTAAATAAAGAAAAAGAAAAAGACAGTCATTAAAAAATTAAATAGTTTAAAAACAATAGTAAAGTCTTTAAAGAAAGAGAAAAGTAATATAAAAATAAGTCATGTAAGGGTGGGAAATTGGTGCAGGAGAATTATCTGCATTCTGTCAGTCATGTATTTTAATAAAACACTGATTGGCCCAGCAGGAAGTATAGGCAGGTCAACCAGACAGGAAGTAGAGGCAAGGCGATGAGAACAGGAAAAGTCTAGGAAGAAAGAAGCCCATTCCTTCATTCCTGCCCAGACCACAAAGAAGCGAGATGTAACCTGCCCTGCTGGAAAAGGTACTGAGCCACGTGGCTAACATAGATGAGAATAATGGGTTAATATAAGCTATAAGAGTTACCAAGAAGCCTGAGCTAATGGATCAATTAGTTTTATAATCTTATGGAGATCTCTGTGTGATCTTCTTTGGAGCTTGCCAGCTGTGGGGTACTGGGCAGGATAGATACCCAAACAAGCATGTCCCTTCATGTTACAGAAAATACACAAGACATGTGGAATCTGTAAGGTGCCTTGTTGACTTTGAATGTTTTATATGTTAATGTACAAAAATTAGATGCGAGAGACATGGACTATGGAAACTGCTAAATTAAACATATATGTGTATATATATATATATATATATATATATATATATATATTAAAGGTGTTTTAACTTCAGAATGAAAGTCAGAAAATATGTTGTATTGTGGGAGAGGTTATGCCTTTGTTTCCACAGGAAACAAAAAGTTATGGTTTTCTTCAAAATTAATGAAGATCAGATCTGCTTGGGTGAGACCTCTTGAAAATGTTGGCTACAGATATAAAAAAGAGACCAAGAAAGACTACAAGACAGTTGATGTATTCTGATTCCTCTACATGGGAACAGTTCTGATACTGGATGAAACACAATAAATTTTGTTGGCTACAAAGTTCTCATGACTTATACCTACATGCCATCCTTTCATACAGCATGGATAGAGTCCAAACAGACTTATATCATTGACCTATGCCTTTTACCTGGTCAAACATAGAATACGAAATCATCTTTAGGCAACTGCAGAGAGCAGACCAACAGGTGAGTGAGTGATCAGCTCCCAAGCTAGACACCCCAGTCTCTAGACCCTAGGCCCCGGGGCAAAATCCCAGTCCCCCCACCGCATCAGCTGCACTAGCCATCTAGCATGCAAGCCTCCTGCAGGTAGACTGCTCCAACACCCCTCACACAGATCAGAACTTGTAAGTTACAAGTCCCACTCTGCCCCCAAATCCACCCATTTCCTATAACCCTAAAGGATCTCTGACACAGACTGTGACTGCACAGAGCAAACCAAGAGGTGAATGATCAGCCCCCAGAAGGGAAAGTCCAGTTTTTAGGTCCTAGGTCCCAGTGAAAAAACTCAGACCCTTCCCCCTACTGTCTCAGCTTCACTAGTTGGCCAACAGGCAAGTTACCTGCACGCAGGCTGCTCCAACACTCTCCCATTGATCAGACCCTGTAACCTACAAGTTCCACTCTATCCCCACCACCAACCCCAGCCATCCCTGGAGACCTCAGCAGCTCCCTGAGACACAGACAGTGACTGGACAGAGAAAACCAAGAGTGGTTCCCTAAGACACAGACAGCAATTTCAACAATTGGTCCAAGAGAGGATCCTTGGTACAGAGACACCAAGTGAAAGGATTGGAAAAAAAGGCAAAGACACTGCCTGCACCAATAGGAGGAAGAGATGGGTAGGTGCCAATGCAAGAATTCATTCAACAACCTAAAAAGAAACATCGTAACACCAGAACTCAATGGTCATACAACAGGAAGACCTGATCATCCTAAGAGGAAACAGAAGAAAATGACCTTAAATATGATTTTATGAAGATGATAGCGACCCATAAAGAAATGGAGAAAAAGGCAAACAAATACATTGGAAGAAATCAATAAATCTCTTAAAGAAACCCAAGAAAAAAAGAACCAAATAGGTGAGGCAAATGGTTCAAACAGTTGAAGACTTGAAAACTTAAACAGGGGCAATAAAGAAAACACAAACCAAAGAAGTTCTGGAAATGGAAAAAAATCTGAGTAAACAAACAGGAACTACAGATGCAAATATAACCAACAGAATACAAGAGATGGAAGAGAGAATCTCAGGCATTGAAGATACGATAGACAAAATAGATTTATTGGTCAAAGAAAATGTTAAATCCAACAAATTCTTAACACAAAACATCCAGAAACTCTGAGACACCCTGAAAAGACCAAACATAAGAATTTTTTGATAGACTTGCCATGAAAACTTCCAGACCTAGTGAATCTTGTTTAATTGAGAGCCAGACCAGAAATGCAGAGTGAACATTTGACTGTTTTATGCTTTGGGACACAGGACTCAGACTGCCAGTGAGGTAGTCAGTCTTCTGTTGAAATACAGGACCTAAGAACTGAGACCTCAATTTTCCCATCAGGGGAAAAAGATTCATTACAAGGAGTGACTGGAGGCCCTCTTTAGATACGAGGAGGATAGCCTAAAGGATTTTGCTGCTGCTCAGATACTGGGACAATTCCTTAAAAGCAGCATTGCATTTGGACTCTCACCCGTTACAAAAACCTTCTCCTGTATTTTGGTTAGGATGGATTTAAGAGAATTGTATTTTGACACATTGTGCTATAGTATTGACCAGTTAAATTGTATTATGGTATTGACCTGTTAATGCTTTAGTTCACTATAAGATGTTAATGATTAAAAAATGATTAGAACTTATCTAAGTAAAGTTTGACATTAGCAATGAATTCTTGAATTTTACATGTTTGATTAGACACATTTAGATTTTGATACTGTTGAATACTCTAGACCAATTCAAAAGTGGGCATTCCCAGCCCTGGTGATCCTATACTCCTTTAATTAGGAGATATTATAGCCATAGAAGTAAGCATAGCACAAAGTATTATCTGCTTGCTTACATTAGCTAAATGCAGATGAACTCTCTTGTTAGAAACGGCTCAGAGACACAGAGTCCAGTACTTTCTCCTTTAACCCTTTATTTACAGAGGCTGACAGTCAGTGACAGGTTTGATCCTTTTTTCCCCAGGTGCCTAAGACATGGACTTGCAAATTTGGAAGGCATGTTCAGAAGACGAGTAGGTCTATGAAATGGAAAAGTGTTCACCTAAGGCAGAAGCAACCATCTGCCTGATGCAGAAGCAGAGGCATTATTAAAATTAATAAAAAAGGGAGGAAGCCAAAAAAATATGAACCTATTTCCATGTAGACCAAAGGTCAAAGAGTTGAAACTTACCTCTAGTTCTTTAAGGTTATTGTGCCTCTACCTCAAACAAAGGTCCCACATAGATGTAGATCAGAGAGTTCTGCTCTCTCAAGGTTATTGCCAACAGGTATAGCTAATAGCCAGAGTTTGTACTCCAAGAATAGAAAAGTAGGTATGTTCCTACCTCAAACAAAAGTCTAAGGATCCAACTAAATTCCAATTCCCTTAAGAAGATAACTTTGGATTCTACCCAGGGAGGGGTTTGCCTACAGAATGCTTTGGTCTAGGGTATAAATGTGACTTGTTTTGTTCTAGCAACAGAATGTTTCACTATGAATGTAGCCTGTGACTTTCAATTGGTATGTTCATTTCCTTGTATCTATTAATGTAGTTTTTTTTGTCTTATTCCTACCTTTTGGAGTCAGGGGTATTTAAACCAATTGAAAATTAAATGTGGATGAATTTTTAGTACTCACTGGAATTCTCTCCCAATACTATTCTATATGTTTCTCCATTTTATTATTTTCGTTTGCATCTTCATATTCCTTACTATATTTCTAATCGAGGGTGGTCCCCAAGAAGAGAGGAACTCTGAAGCACAGGTTGTGACTGCAAAGAGTAGATCAAGAGAACACACCAAGAGAGATCCCAGTGGCTCCCTCAGACACAAAGAGTGACAGTACAGAATAGATCAAGTACAGTAACCAAAGATACAGACAGCCACTGCAAGGATTGGACTGAGGCAAAGACACTGGAGGAAGAGATGAATAGGTGCCAATGCAAGAATTAGGTTGTTGTTCACTCAACAACCTAAAAAGCAGAAAAGCAACACAAGAACCCACTTGTGTTGTATGACACGGGTCATACAACAGGAAGACTTTATCATCCTAACCATAAAGAAGCAGAAGAAAATGATTTGAATTGTAACTTTATGAGGATGATGGAGACCTTTAAAGAGGAAATGAAAATTTCCATGAAAAACTGGAGGAAAAGACAAACAAAAAAATTGGAAATCAATAAATTCCTCAAAGAAAACCAAGAAAAAAACAATCAAACAGGTAAAGCAAGCAGTTCAAGACTTGAAGACTTAAATAGAGGCAATAAAGAAAATACAAACTGAAAGAATTCTGGATATGGAAACTCTGAGTAAACAAATGGGAACTAGAGAGGCAAGCATAAACAAGAGAATACAAGCGATGGAAGAGAGAATCTCAGACATTGAAGATACAGTAGAGGAAATAGATCCATTGGTCAAAGAAAATGTGAAATCCAACAAATTCTTAACATATAACAGGAAATCTGGGACACCATGAAAATACCAAACCTAAGAATAATAGTAATAGGAAGAGAACTCCAGTTCAAAGGCACAGAAAATATATTCAACAAAATCATAGAAGAAAACTTTCCCAATCTTAAGAAGGATATCCCTATGAAAAATCTCATAGAACACCAAATAGACTGGACAAAAAAAAAGTGCCTCACCATATAATAATCAAAACACAAAACATACAGAATAAAGAAACAATATTAAGAGCTGCAAAGGCAAAAGGCCAATTAACATATAAAGGCAGACCTATAAAAATTACACTCAACTTCTCAATGAAAATCATGAAAGCTAGAAGGTCCTGGAGAGATGTGCTACAGACACTCAGAGATCACAGATCTTTCCATCACCATAGATGGAGAAAACAAGATATCTGATAATAAAACAATATTTCAACAATACCTATCCACAAATCCAGTCCTAATAAAAGTACTAGAAGAAAAACTCCAACCCAAGGAAGCTAAACTGCACCCACAAATACACAGGCAACAGAAAAACAAATCAGCAAAACCTAAAGGGAAACACACAAACACTACCACTGAACAATAAGAGGATTTAACATTCACTGGTCATTAATATCTCTGAATGTCAAAGGACTCAATTCATCTATAAAAAAAACACAAAAACAAGATTCAGCCTTCGAATGTATACAAGAAACACACCTCAATCTCAAAGACAGATATTACTTCAGAGTAAAAAGTTGGGAAAAGATTTTCCAATCAAATGGACCTAAGCAATAAACAGGTGTAACTATCCAAACATCTAACAAAACAGGCTTCAAACTAAAATCAATCAGAAGAGATGGAGGATACTTTATACTCATAAGAGGAAAATCCATCAAGATGAAGTCTCAGTCCTGAACATCTATGCCCCAAATACAAGAGAACCCACATATGTAAAAGAAACATTACTAAGCTTAAATGGCACCTCAAACCCCGCACACTGATAGAAGGAAACTTCAACACCCCAATATCCACAATGGACAGGTCAACCAGACAGAAACTTAACAGAGAAATAAGAGAACTAACAGATATGATGAAACAAATGGAGTTAACAGACATCTACAGAACATTTCAACCAAACACAAAAGAATATATCTTCTCCTCAGCACCTCATGGAAGCTTCTCTAAAATTGACCACATACTCAGTAACAAAGCAGACCTCAACCAACACAAAAGAAAATGGAAGAAAAAAAACCCCTGTATCTTAATGGATCATCATGGTTAAAAGTTAGAAATTAACAACACTAATTGATAAAGTCTACAAACTCATGGAAATTGAGCAGTGCCCAATTGAACTACCCTTTGGTCAAAGGAGAAATAAAGAAAGAAATTAAAGATTTTCTAGAATTCAATAAAAGTGAAGGCACAACATACTTAAACCTGTGGGACACTATGAAAGCGGTGCTAAGAGGAAAGTTCATTGCACTAAGTGCCTACATAAAGAAAGAGGGAAAAAAAATCTCACACTAGTGACTGAACAGCACACCTGAAAGCTTAGAACAAAAGGAAGCAAACTTACCCAGGAGGAGTAAAAGACAGGAAATAATCAATTGAGGGCTGAAATCAATAAAATAAAAACAATAAAAAAAATGAGACAAAGAGGTGGTTCTTTAAGAAAATCAACAAGATAGATAAACCCTTATCCAAACTAATCAAAAGGCAGAAATAGAACATCAAAATTAACAAAATCAGAAATGAAAACGGAGACATAACAACAGACACTGAAGAAATCCAGAGAATCATTGGGTCATACTTCAAAAACCTGTCCTCCACGAAATTGGAAAATATAAAAGAAATGGACCATTTTCTGTATAGGTACCACATACCAAAATTAAACCAAGACCAAGTAAACAAATTAAATAGACTTACAACCTGCAAGGAAATAGAAGCAGTCATCAAAATCCTCCCAACTAAAAGAAGCCCAGGACTAGATGGTTTCAGTACAGAATTCTACCAGAACTTCCAAGAACTGGTAATACCTGTACTCTTCAAAGAGTTCCACATAATAAAAACAGAAAGAACATTGCCAAACTCTTTTTATGAGGCTACAGTTACTCTGATACTGAAACCAAACAAAGACTCAACCAAGAAAGAGAATTACACTTTGTTTTCTTACTTACACTTGTTTTGTGTTTTTAACCATATGGAATCTTGACTGCTTTTTATTTAGGAAGTCCTTTGTGTCTTTAAAGTTAAAAATGTTTCTGAGGAATGTAACCATTATCCTAAAAGCAATATTTTCTGTCATTTTACTTGTATGTAATATTTCTTAATTCTCTTATCATTCGTATATTTATCATTCATAAATATACGAATGATTTATCTTTTCATAGACCACACTGTACTCCGAATCATAAATTAAAGAAGCTCTTTTATTATGGCACTGCAGATTGAATCCAGGACCCAGCAACTGCTAGGCAAGCTCTCTACTACTGAGCAATGCCCAACTCAATTCTCAAGTGCTTCAAAAACAAAACTTATTTTCAACAATCTTTCGTCATGTCTTTCTAAAGTATCCTATTTCTAAATCTTCTAGTTGAAGAATCAATATGTGAAAAAAAAATAATCAGGAAGAAAAATCTGAGAATCAGAAATCCCATAGCATACCACATGTAATCAACATGAAATTCATTATTGTAGATATAAGTGAAGTTCTTACCTGCATGAGCTGCTGCTTCAATTTCTGAATTTCTGAAATGTTCAGCTCACTGAATAAGTCAGACACGGGGTGTAGGGATTCTCCTTTCCGTGATGTGGGAGTACGATAGTCTCCGTTAAGTTTCCCAAGAGGCCCATGGATATGCCCATTCATCTTGTCGTCATTGTTTGGCTCACTCCCATCCTCAGAAAACTTGAGCCCATCTACCGAGATGCTGATGTGGTTATCACTGAGGGTGATGTATTGGGACAGCTCCTTCCTCAGGTTGTTTTTTTGCTCTCTTTCATTTTTCAATGTCTCAAGGGCTTCTTCCAACTGATGCTCTGCAATCTCTTTCAGTCGGATGGCATCTTCCAGTTGGCTGTTCAGTAACACTGTTTCTTCTTCAAATCGCTTAATTTCATGTTTTAAGCCTTCGTATTCAACCTAAATTAGATAGGTTAAAGAAGATTCATAAAGATAAAATTTTGACCTTAATAAAAATTTCCATTAAACACTCTAATGTATTTAATCATTTAAGTAAAATATAAACAGTCTACAAAATAAAAAATAAAAACTGCATACTACATTCTTAGGATAACACACAATAGTTACATAGATACAAACAGGTGTGTTTGTATCTATGATACAAACAGATACAAACTGTGTGTGTGTATATACACACCTAGCTATATTTTAAAGAATAAAAATACATAATTTAACACCCAGAAGAAATGAAAAGGTATCTATTTTACTAGGATATATTTTAGGACATAGTGGACAAATTATCCATTATTTATTAGAATCCATTGTTTTCCTAATAAACAACAATAAAATATTTTGATATTTTTTCAAATTTTTAATATGTAGCACCCAAGGAAAAAGTCTTTATCACCACTGTTTTATTTCATTAATTAAAAATATAGTTTTAGTATTCAGACAAACATTTGTTTAAAAGATCACAAGAAGACCAAAATTTCAATAAAACATTTTTGAGAATAAGATTTAAAAAAGCCAAAAATTTAACTCCAAATAATGAATATCTATACTGTTAGTAATGTAATATCTTCTTTAATTATAATAAAGAACCTGCTCAAATAACCTTTGGCCAGAGGCACCATAGATGACAGTGTATCTGAGCTTGTATGTGTTCCTGGAGACTCTTCCACGATACTGTGCCACCTTTTAAAAACATGTTTTCTGGGGCACACATGGTGCTACATTTCTTTAATCCAGAACTCTGGAGGTAAAGGCAAGTAAATCTGTGAGTTTGAGGCCAACATGGACTGCACAGTGAGTTTCCAGGCTAGTCCAGGTTACATATTGATAGCCTTTCTCAATAAAAAAAATTAAGTACCTTTTGATTCTCCTAGGTATCCCTTAGTATGTCAATGCTCCTCCACAATGTTTAAAACCAAATTCTGCTCTTCAATAAGCATTTGCTTAGTAAATAACTATTCTGAAAAAAACTAGAACAAGTAATAAACATTATACTACTAGATACTAATATAAACTGTACATTTAGTTTTTTATCTGTTTGTATTTTTATTGTTTAAATTGAAACAGGAATCATATACCACTATTGCTTTCATATATATTTTTAACTCTTCCTCCTCCTTCCTTTTATAATATTAATGGAATTATTTATTTTGAAAATGTTGAGATACCTGTTTAGTTGGGATATAGATTTGACTGAAATAAATAAGACCTAATTGAAAATGCCTTAGTTAAGATACAAGGACTTTTTCCTGTGTAACAGAATGGGAATAGATAGCCATGGCAAGCTTGGCATCTCAGCTCCATAAGATCCTCTGTGAACCAGACTTCTCTCTTGCTACGTAACTTCCTACTACAGTCCACACAAAGAATCTATGCCAGAGGCAATCATGTGACACTCTAGCAAAACATCTAGCAACATTCTGCCCATGTAGATCTGCAGTGATAAAGAGTAATAATTGGAGTAGAAGGGTGATGTGTGATTCCCCTCTGTACGCTGTGAATACCATAGGTGAACAAAGAAACTGCCTTGGCCTGTTGATAAGGCAGAACTTAGGTAGGTGGGGAAAGCTAAACTGAATGCTGGGAGAAAGGAGGCAGAGTAAAGGAGAAGCCATGGAGCTGCCACTGGAGACAAACACGCTGAAACTTTGTTGGTAGGCCACGGCCTTGTGTGATGCACAGATTAATGGAGATGGGTTAAATTAAGATGTAAGAGTTAGCCAATAAGAAGTTAGAGCTAATGGGCCAAGCAGTGATTTAATTAATACAAATTCTGTGTGATTATTTTAGGTCTGAGCTGCCAGGCAACCAGGAAACACACTATCAGCCACCCTATAACAGAAGGGTAGTAAAAATCTATCTCTTTAAAAGCAGAGAACCGAAGCTCCAATGTCCATGTGATATCCAGCTCCTGGAAATGAATCAGCTAGTGTGATAAGATGGAACTATGTTCCAATACAAGGTGTCAGCAGAACTTCCTAGTGTCTGCTAGTACCATGTGGTACTGGTTTTGCAGGCATGAGAGATGTAATATTGAAAGGATCATGAAGTCTTCTTCCATAGTTTCAAAGACTTTGGGGACCAACCAGCATGTGGCATGGATAAAGTTCCTGAAAGAAGGTCCTGAGAAACCATTGAGTGAAGCTGTGAGGGTGAACCAAACGTTGTAGTGGAGGTTTAAAATATTGGAGATACCAGAATCATGAGCCATCTGCCAAGGAAAGCTGTAGGTATGCTATGAAGCCTACCTAAGACAGAGGCTATATATACTGCAGAAGACAGGGCTAGAGGAATGGGGTACAGTCACTTTCATCACAAGCCCCAGATGGCAGACATGAAGCTGTAGGATTCAGTTAGACTAAATACATTTTGCACCAAGTAATGTCCATGGGATGAGTGGGGTAGCCAGAAGCAGAATGTTGTGGTTTGAATGTGAAATGTCCCCTATAGGCTCACATGTCTGAATACAGGACTCAAGAAGATACAGGCAGAGAGACAAAGGGGAAGTGGAGATATGAAAGAAAGGGGGAAGAAAATAAGAAAGGAAGGAAAGAGAAGAAAGGAGAGATGAAAACTGATGGGAGAAATGGGGGAGGGACAGAAAAGGGCAGTTAGAAAAGAAGGGAAGATAGAAAGAAAGGAAAGGGAAAAAGAAGAAATTGGGTAAAGGAAGGGACATTGGGGAAGGGAAGGGAAGGGAAGGGAAGGGAGGGGAGGGGAGGGGAGGGGAGGGGAGGGGAGGGGAGGGGAGGGGAGGGGAGGGGAGGGGAGGGGAGGGGAGGGGAGGGGAGGGAAGGGAAGGGAAGGGAAGGGAAGGGAAGGGAAGGGAAGGGAAGGGAAGGGGGACAGAGAAAGGGGAGAAAGACAGACAAGTTTTATAGAAAGATCTTAAGGGTGTTATCTGTATAAAACAAGTTAGTATACCCAGGAGCAATAGGAAGTTGCTAAGTTAAATTTATTATAATTTATTATATTTGACTTACTACTAAGACAAATGATCACTAAGTTAAAACAAATTAAAATTTTGCTTAATAAAACTGCATTGTAAACTATACTACTTACATTTTTCTTATACATTTTAGCTGATATAATAAGATAGAGAAATTCCAGCATACAAATTAAAGGAGTATAAAAAACATGACAAGTTCTTTCTTAAGAAACAAAGTATAGGATTAAAAGGATGGCTTAGCAGTTAGAGAGTATGCACTGCTCTTCCAGAGGACCTGACTTCAACTGTCTTCAGCACCTGATTCCAGCACCCACATCAAGTGTCTCACAAGTACCTCTAACTCAGGTTCCAGGGAGATTCAGAGTCTGTGGCTCCTGCAAGCACCTGCACTCCTGTATGTGCTCATACACACACACACACAAATAAACATTTTGAAAGAAGGGGAAGAATGAACTTCATTTATTAGAAAATGTAGATCTATCTATGGTATAACTCTTGAAGAAAATCTTCTTAATCCTCACCTGGTTCTGTTTTAACGTGGACACTAGCTTTTGCAATGTAATATTTTCTTCTTCCAGTTCTGTATAGTCCTGAAGGAGTCTGGTCTCCCGGAATTTATATTCTCGGATTTCATCTTTCATTCGTATTCTCTGTAGCTCCACCATCTCATTGTTCTGAAACAACAACATAAGCAATCAGTATAAAACTTACTTACTCTAGATTTCAGAAAATGTAGAAAAGAAACCCTGGTTGTTAGATAACAGAAAAGATTTCCTGTATTTAAATTGGCACTGCCTTTTTAGATGACAATTTAATAATATCTATCAAAATTTCTAAAGAAATCTGACATTTAGCTGGGTGGTGGCGGCGCATGCCTTTAATTCCAGCACTCGGGAGGCAGAGGCAGGTGGATCTTCGTGAGTTCGAGGCCAGCCTGGTCTACAAGAGCTAGTTCCAGGACAGGCACCAAAAACTACAGAGAAACCCTGTCTCGAAAAACAAGAAAAAAAAAAAGAAAGAAAGAAAGAGAAAAATAAAAGAAATCTGACATTTAAAAATTATTCTTTTCTGTTTTTATTGAGCTATACATTTTCCCACCCCCCCTCCATTCCTCCCCTCCCTCTTCCTACCCTCTCCCATGACCCCCACACTCCCAATTTACTCAGGAGACAATGTCGTTTTTTTTTTCCCTCTTATGTAAATCCATGTATGTCTCTCTTAAGGTCCTCTTTGCTTCCTAGATTCTCTGGTGTTGTGGACTGAAAATTATTCTTAAAAACATTTTCAAAGAAATAAATAAAAATCTAAATAAATTCCTATTTATTCACACAAAGAATGGAAAATAGACTAAATTTTTGCTATTTGGAGTCACAGTGAAATAAATTACTTTACTCTGAATTACAAAATCATTTGAAATGATGATAAATACAATCAGAGGGAACTTTGAAGTCTTAAAGTGGAAATCTAGCTACAATGTTTTATTAAATGTAAAAATAAGCAGTGGACTAGTATGCACAGTAGAATCTCATTATGTGTCAAAATTAAGAGAGTGGACTGAAGAAATGGCTCAGTGGTTAAGAGCACTTGCTGTTCTTGTGAGGATCTGAGTGGATTCCCTGGGTCCACATGGCAGCTTACAAAGCATCTGTACCTCCAGTGCAGCGCATCCCTTCCCTTCTTCCATCTATCTACACAGGCACCAGCCATGCACTCAGTGCACTTTCATACACGCTGAGAAAACACTCAAACACATAAAATAAAAACAAATATTTTTAAAGTAAAGATGTAGTGGCATTTCAACTGTATTTTAATAAATAAAGACCGCTTGAAGATCTGAGAGTAAAACAATTCCACTGGTCAATGTCACAGACCAGGTTTTGGTAACACACACCTTTAATCCCAGTACCCACAACATTGCACCTTTAATCACAATGACATGCACCTTTAATTCCAAGAGCCACACTAGTTGCCAAAGAAATTGTGTGGTGCATGCCTTTAATCCCAGCCCTAGAGAGGAATATAAAATGGGGGGAGAGGGATGACAGACAGCTTTTCTGAGATTCCTGAAGGCTGGATTGCCATTTTTGGACTGAAGTCGAGGTAGGAGCCAGTGGCTGACTGTTTTGCTTTTTGGATCTTTAGGTTGAACCCCAATTTCTCTCTATGAGAATTTTTATTCATTATTATAAATTTTTATAATTTTTATTAATTATTATAAATTTTATTAATTATGCTTCATAAAGACTTCTATTTAAATAAATAAATAAATAAATAAATAAATAAAGGGGACTTGGTATTGTGGTGCACATCTGGATTTCCAGAAACTGGAGTGTAGAGCAAAAAAGATGTGGGGCTCATGGACAGACTGGTTATACTCAAAAACCTCTCTCAAAAACCAAAACAACAAAAAGGAATAAAATTAAAAAAAGAATACATGTGTACATGCACACACAAACAAACTTCACTTTCATGATATAAATATATCTGTGAAAATTTTCGCCAAACTGTCAAAAGTGATTATTTAGCAGGGTTAAGGTTAGGCAGATCATCTCAATAAGCAAAGAGTCTATTACTTTAATTTTATAACTTAGAACAAAACAAATATTCTCTACAAAATTCTCCATTGTTTAAAAACCCTTTTGGTGACTTCCACTCCACGTATATTTATACTTTATTCCCTTTCCATCTCTGTAGAAAATAATGCATTAAATATTTAACCATGCTAATTTATGACTGATAAGACATATCGCTTAATTATGATATAGATAATGAGTGAGGGAGAAACACATCTTTGTGTTCATAGCTTGAGAGATAAACAGGAATCCTGAAATAAAAGGAGGTTTAGGAAATCGCGTTAAAACTACACTTTTTTTTTCTCCTAGGCCCCTCAGAACCTTTAAAATATCAATGTTCATTGAGCTTGTGTATATTGACACTCTGTTAGAGCAAAATGCAATATGTACCACTTCCTAAATGCATTTGACCATAAGATCTTTACCTTTTTCAAGGAATATTTTAAACAATTTACAGACCAAATCATTGGAAACGAGAGCACCACATAAGCAGAGAAGCGTGACTTCCAGCTAGTGAGGCCCTACACAGAGGGGCTGACAAGAGCAAACCCTGCCCTCCTACAGCCTGGGGATCAGAGGCAGCCAGATCATTACCACATCCCACAAGTCCTACAAATGACATATGTCACAATTCACAGATCACATATTAACTAGGCCCACCCACTCTTTTATGAAATTCTCCATCTGAACATTTCTCTAAAAGCATACACTGGACTTTTCCAAGCACCTTTCGCCCAGCCCAAACCACAGAGCAAATAGTCTTTCAAGCAAACTTCATAATACAAAGGTAACTTTACTTACTCCTTCCTCCCTATCCACCTAAGGAGCCCTAAAAACAAAACAACTAAACAAAATAAAAAACCTTGCCTTCTGGGGAGTTGGGGTAGTGTTGGTGAGGCACTGAGGCTTAACTTCGGACTTCTACCATGAAGTTAGGGTCGTGAAGGAGAATTTCTGGAAAGAAGCTGTGTCTGCAAAGACTGGCTGCTTGAAACTGCACTGATGTTGAGAGTTCGGAATACTGCAAGTGCAGAGGCTAACTACCCACCTTATCTTGGGCTACCTTCAAGACCATCAGCAGCTATTCCTTGCCCACATGTAGAGTGGAAGAACTAACACCTGTGGCTAATAGATTAAAAAGATAGAAAGAAAACCTTTGAAATCTGGTGTAGGAGGGTCTTCTGTCTATGTGTTACTTTCATTGGTCAAATAAAGAAACTGCCTTAGCCTTTTGACAGGACAGCAGCTTAAATAGGTAGAGTAGACTGAACAGAATGCTGGGAGAAAGAAAGCAAAGTCAGGCAGACCCCATACCTTTGAACTAGCAGACCACTAGCATCCACAAACCCAAAAGCTAAGAATGTCATCAGACATCATTTGAGGCCTAAAAAAGATTCCTCCACCTTGCTGCAACCACCTTTCTGATGTCCCCACCAATGTAATTTAAACGTGTCTTGATTGATGACTTTCTTTGGTCTGCAAAACTATAAAAACTTCATAAAACCACTTCCACATTGAAACATGGAATTTGGAATAACCTAAGTCTAGTTCCTAGGGCATGATTATTCACAATGGCTCCAGAATAAACTATCTCTTATTACCTTTAAGATGAAAACTGTGTTTAGTATTTCAAAAGTCTCTGATGACACAACGTGGGACTCTGAAAATGATCCATTTTTCATCAAAGGAATGACCTGAATGAGAGTCAATAATCTGCCAGAAACTATTGAGTCCAAGCTTCTTGGTGTTATTTGCTCAGATGGGTTGTTAGCTCTTTCTGTGGCTCTTGGACCACTCTTGCTTTAGTTAACAATCTACTTATTTATTCTGAGCTAATAAATTAAGGATCCTAATAGGACATATGCTTTTTTAGTCTACTTTCAAAACTCTTGGTTTAAGGTATTTAGTTCATTTGTTTGCTTTGAAATCACTTTAGTCTAGAAACTAAGTTAGGTTTGGTTTGTTACATTGAGATCTTGAAAGGCATTTTGAATTTTGTTCAAGATTGGAACTTCAAAGGCTATTTGTTTTCTGTTTTGTCTTGGTTGTCTTTGTCTTCAAAATATTTTGATTTATTATCTTTTGAGATTTGTCTCTTGACACATAAAATTTGGGGTAACCTTTATCTGTGTTAACAGACCATGATCACTCAAAATGGCTCCAGAATAGATTATCTTTTATTCTCGTTAAGATGAGAGCTGTGTTTCTTTGTGTGCATGTCATTGAGGCTAATAAACCTCTTTCCCAAAGTGACTTAGCCTCTCTCTCTCTCTCTCTCTCTCTCTCTCTCTCTCTCTCTCTCTCTCTCTCTCTCCCTCCCTCCCTCTTCCTCTCCTTCCCTCTTCTTGACCTACTTAAAAACAGGGTGGATGAGGTAAACCACAAAGCTAGCCAACCATGATTTAAATAATGACATAAAATTAAAATGTAAAAAGTTTAGACAAGATAATCAGGTCCTGTGAAGGAGTTCAGGACATGCCATATTTACATCTTGAATCCCATCATGGGGGAGGTGGAAACAGGAACAAAATGGCTGGATAGAAAGAGGAATATAAAGGGGAAGAGACAGGAACTCAATGGAGTGTGCAGTGTGAGGTTTGGTGGAAATATAGTGCAATCTAGGCAGTCTGAAGATCATTCCTTCAGTCTGAGCATTAGCAGAGTTAAAAGGTCTCTTCAGTGGCTTACTGCACTGTTTCTCTGGTCTTCACCTTTAACCCCTATCTCTGGGTTTTTATTATTTGTGCTACACCTATCTCTCAGTGACAATGTAGATTAGTGTTAGAATAATTTCCTAGCATTTTCAGGGTCTTAGGTTCAATCCCAGTAACACACACGTGCATGCACACGCACGTGCACACACACACTCACACACACACAAAGGTAGATGGAAAGAGGAAGAAAAGGAGGAAAGGAATGAAGGAGGGAGGAAGGAAGAAAGGAATACATGGTAGCTCCAACTTCAATATGTATTGAAAATATAGCCACTTTCACTACCTTCACTTGTCATCCTGGTTTTAACCACAATCTTCTCACATCTGGATAAGCTATTTATCACTTTAAACTTGAGAATTCACTCCAACAAATTTATGTCACTCTTGCTCAGTGCCTTCCAGTGACTCTCCAGCTAATGCAAACACCTATGAATCCAGCTCCATAGCATCCAACACTGTCTTCTAGACTTCACAGGTACTTGCACACACATGGTACACATAATTCATGTAGGCAAACACACACACATAATTTAATAAAATAAACCTTTTTAAATGTTCTTAAACCAGACATCAAAAGCATTCTTTTTTTGTCTCTCTTTCTCTATCTCTTTCTCTGTCTGTCTTTATCTCTCCTTTGTCTCTCTCTTTCCCTCTCTCTCTCTCTCCCTTTCCTCATCTCCTTCTGAATTGGATCTAAGGCACTGCACATGCTAAGCAAGTGTTGTACCACTGAGCTGTATGGTACCCATACCACATAATAAATTGGGGTTTTTTTATACATTAGACTTCATCACAATGAAAATTATTTTACTCTGTATGATAGTTTGGATGTGGTTTGTTTCTCAAGGACATGTGTTGGGAAATTGGTCTTCCATGTGACAGTTTTAGGAAGGGGGAGACACTTAAGTGATGGACATAAAAGGTGATTCTTAGGTTAATTGGAGGTGTGCCCTCAGAACGGATTGTGGGACCAAAATACCTCTGGCTTCCTGTTTGATGATGTAAACTCTCTCTCTTATAGAAATTCCTATCACCTCTGCAAGATCTTTACCAGAGCTGAGCTGACATGCCCTTGAATCTCCAGAACTATAACCTATTTTTCTTTTCTTTACAAAATAACCTATCTAGAGTACTTCATTATAGTATCAAAACACAGTATTTCATGCTGGCAAATGATTGTTTTATTTAACTTTTTATGTTCACGAATGTTTTGCCTGCATGTATGTATGCATACCACGAATATGCCTGGTGCCACAGAGGCCAGAAGAGGGTACTGGAACTGAAGTTAGAGATGATTGCTAGTCATCATGTGGGTTCTGGGAATCAAAACCATGTCCTCTAGGAGAGTAGCCAAGCTATCAAACTCTGAGCCATATGCCCAACCCCCAAAGAGATGTTTTTAAGTAAATGAAAAGACAAGTTGCACAGTGGGTGAAAATGTTTGCAAATCATATATCTGATAAAGAACTTATACCCAAAATACATACAGAATTTTCAACTTTAACTTAAAGAAAAAAATCAAATAAAGTAGGTAAGAGTCTTGAACAGACACTAAATAGTATACATGATGGGCAAATAAGCAAAAGAAAAATATCCAATGTTATCATCCATCGAGAAAGTTAAAATCACAAAAACTATTATATCACTACCTATTAGAATATATATAATGAAAAAATACTGACAATATTGAATACTGGAAAGGATACAGGGAAACAGATTCTCTTATATAAAACTTTAATAGTAATATAAAATGTAGTCATTGTTATTCAGATGAGCTCTCACTCTTCTGAGAGAAATAAAATCATGTGCTGACTTATTTTCTTTCCTACGGCTGTGACAAAATATCCTTACAAGCGGAACATATGGGAAGAAAAGTTTGTTTTTATTTATTGTTCAAAGGTACAGTCCATCAATGTGACAAGAGCTTGGAGCAGCTCACATCACATACACAATCAGGAAGCAGGGAATGATGAACCTTGTGTTCAGCTCATTTTGTCCTATTTATACAGCAGACTTCCAGTCTAAAGCAAGGTGCTACCCTTATGGATGAGTCTTCTCATCTCAATTAACTCAGTCAAGATAGTCTACAATATGCCCATCACCCAATCTATTCTAGAGGTCAAATTGACAATTATAATTAAATATCATTTATGATCATGAAAAATATAAATATACATGAATATGTACAGTAGCTTTATTCATAGCCACCAAAACCTGGAGAAACAAAAAGCTCACAAACAGGGCAAGTAATTAAGCAAATTGTAATATGTCAATACAGTAGAATAATACCAGTTATAAAAAGGAACAAACTTGCTGTTGATATATACAATTTAGATGAATCTCAAAGGCATTATGAAAAATTATACAAAAAAGGATTCAATCTCAAAAAGTGCAAACTAAATGATCTTCTTGAAAAGGAAAAAAACTATAGTCAAAGAGGACAGATCATTTGTTTTTAAAGGCATCTGCCTAGCTTACTACAGACATTACAGATATTGAATGGATAAACAAATGAAAAATTGAAACCAAAGGATTAAAACTGAATTGAATGTACAAGGAGAATACATAGGTCCAATGGTTTGTATCTTAAAGGATCGTCAACAAAGGTAAATATAATCAGTGGAAACTTCTTTTTTTAACACATTGTAAACAGATGTCACAAATCAATGCTAAAAAGAATGGCCAGGGTGCTGACCCAAGACCACATCATGTGAGAGACTGCCAATGGCTTTAGATATGCACATTCTGAGGAAATTTTAAGACAGTTTTGCCAAAATAGTTCTTGGGAATAGGCTAACTCTGTCCAGACAAATATAAAACTAAGAAACTAGATTCAGAAACTAGGAATACAGCTGGTGAAACGCAAAGAACCTTCTTCATTTAACCACAGAGTAACAATTAGAGTGGCCAGACACTAGCAAGAGTCTTGGGAGGGAGGCAAGAGATACAAAATGAGAACTATTTTCAAACCTTTATTTCACCAGGCATTTAAAAAGGGGTTGTTTGTTAGTATTATCATCTCCTTGCTGAAAAGAAAGACCTTACCCTATACGATGAGCCATGTGTTAAAGAGTTGGTCTCTAGCCTGGCACTATTGGGAGGTAGCAGAAACTTTAAGAAGTAGGATATTGTGGGATACTTCCAGTCTGAGAAGCCTGTCCTTAAATGGAACAGTGGAGCCCCAGCCTTTCTCCTTTGTTCTCTTTTGTTTAAGGATTGTAGTGAGTTCTAGTTTGTTCTGCCATACGTTCTCTACCATGATGTACTGTCTCACGCAAAAACAACAGGACCTTTTGATCATGAACTAAAATCCCCAAAATTCAAGTCAAAATAAACCCTTTATCTTTGTAAGATGACTCTCTCAAGTATTTATTACAGCAACTAGAAAGCTGACTGACAAAGGAAACGAACACAACTTGCCCAGACTACGTTGTTGGTAGGTGGTACAGCAGATATTTGAGTCCAGGGATGGACAATTCCTAAAACATGTTCTTTTAGTTCAACTTAATTTTTTTTTGTTTTTGGTTTTTCGAGACAGGGTTTCTCTGTAGCTTTGGAGCCTGTCCTGGAACTAGCTCTTGTAGACCAGGCTGGCCTCGAACTCATAGAGATCCACTTGCCTCTGCCTCCCGAGCGCTGGGATTAAAGGCGTGTACCACCATTGCCCAGCTTAGTTTAACTTAATTTTTTAAGACTCAATAAAAATTATTTCTAAAATAATCTGTTTATGTCAAGCACTGTCCTGAAGCTGTAAATACCAGAATTAGTAACAAATAAAACATACTCTTTTACTTGAAAAAAACTTGTTAATTTATTACATATTCTGTAGAATGCCATAAGTATCTAATAAAGATACATCCTTTAGTGAGGTCAAAGAATTATTGTCCTGGGAAGAGTCATTACCAAATTACTACTAAGGTGCCTTCTCGATCTATGGCTCTATGGGTATGGACTCCTTGCACTGGAACAGATGTAGATATGATAGATTACTGGAAGATGAGGCACTGATATATTATAAAATTTAATTATATATTCTAGAGAAGGGAAAATGAAATTCTAATGTGGCTTTAAAAACATAGGGATAAGGCAGCATTTGAAAAACAACTGTCATATCCTATTAGAACCATAATAAAGTCCCAACAAACTAGAAATCCTAGCCCTGCTGTTACTTCAGAAAACCATAGATTTGAAAGGTTGTAAAGAAAAAAAGTCTCATAGTTCTGGAGGAAGTCTAAATAAAATTAAGGCACCACCATGGATGATATCTAGTAAGAACTACTTTCTGTTTCCAAGGTGGAGCCCTTTTCTAAGTAGATTTACTTTATTTTTAGGTATATTTATGCATGTTGGTCTGTATATGGATATGCGTATGTGAGAGTAGGTGCCCTCAGAGAGAGTTGGATCTGGAGTGCCAGCTGGTTATAAGCCACCTGAAGTGGGTTCTGGGAATCAAATGTGAGTCCTCTCCAAGACTGATGTGTGTCCTTGACCATTAAGCTATTTCTCCAGCTCAAGATGCAACCTTCTTGCTGTGTTTTCTAGAGGGAAGGGCTGCTGCTTTAATATAGCTAAGGAGATTAAAATATCTTATCAAGGTCCTTTTATCCCATTCTTGAGCTCTTTTTTACTCAAGACTTCATCATCTCTTCAAGGACCTTCCTCTTAATACAATGATATTAATGATTAAGTTTTAATATATGAATTTGAGGGAGACTTATTCAGACATTAACAGCTATGGTACTGTAATGGTTTCTCTTGAATCTCAACTTATCAGAATGCTGAATATCTTAGGAGAAAAAAGTCATGATGTTACAGTAAAGGCATTTCCAGAGAATTTAAAACAAAGTAGGAAGATCCACCATGAATGTGAGTAACAACATCCACAAATGAATAAAGCCAGCCCCACCCTCTTCCTTATGTAGATACAATGTGGCCAGGCACCTTCCCATGATAGACTGAACCTTCAAGCTCTTAGCCAAATCCTCTCTTCTTAAATTGATTTTTACAGGTATTTTGTTACAGAAGCAATAAAAGTAACTAATACATAAAATTAGTGAAAAGTACTGGGGCTCTTGCTAAATCTGACCATGTGGTTCTTAGGCTTCTGGAAATGGTTTGGGAAAGAACTGTGCAAGAGTTTAAAGAGGCAACCTAGAGAAGCTGTGACTTGCATGTAGAGGTCAAAGGACAATTTTTCAGTCAGTTCTCTACTTAAACCTTTACATGGTTCCAGAAATTGAACTCAGATTGTAAGGTTTGTGTAGTAAACCCTTTTACACACTGAGACATCTTACTAGCCCAAAAGTTTAATTATCTAATTTTATAGTTTAAGCAATGTAGATGTGGGGTTAATTTAGTACAAAACAGGTGTTCTATAATAATCTTTAAATGAATCTATTTAGGTTATACTCAATATGTTAGACCTAAAAGAGGAGATAGAAACATGAAATTCAAACTTATTTACCAATGCTCTACTTAGATACTACATAAATTCACCCACCTCTGTGTTTTTATCAAAGTGATGCTGGTCAAAATAAAATGGGAATTTGACTTACAGCACTCATTATGTAGCATTACCTCCAATTTGATTAAAATTATCTACTATCAAGCCAGGTGGTGGTAGCACATGCCTTTAATCCCAGCACTTGGAATACAGAGGCAGGTGGATCTCTCTGAGTTCAAAGCCAGCCTGGTCTACACAGAGGGTTCCAGGAGAACCAGGGCTGTTACACAAAGAAACCCTGTCTCGAAAAAACAAAAAACAAAACAAAACAAAGCAAAACATAAAAAAAAAACACATACACAGGATTATCTGTTATCTCCTAATTGGTTTCTGGATTTAAGCAATAATTTTTTCTTTATATTCTCTCTACTTTCAAAAATATTTTAAATAGTTTAACATTAAAGATGCATATACATTAAGGTTAATAAAAAATTTTAAGGGGTCAGTGGGATGGCAGGTATACTTGACACCAAGCCTGAAAATCAGAGTTGATACCTAGGTCACTCTTGAGGTAGAAAGAGAACCTATTCCTGAAAGTTTTCTCTGACCTCCAGTGTAGAACAAGTGTATGTGCACAAACACACACACACACATGGCATAAATAAATGCTAAAAGTTAATAAAAATAAAAACTTGTTTAAAGTGTAAAGGGAATTATATGAAAATCTAGACATTTTTACAGTTAAGCATAAGACAGAAGATTTTTAATAACCAAAACAGAAATAGAAATATACAGTGATTCCTTCTGTTTACCTTAAATCACAACTAAAAGGCTTTCAAAATGATAAACTGAAGATATATGTCTAATATTTTTTCTTCTTTTCTTGTTTTTTTTATTTATTTGTGCTGTTTTATTTGGGGTTTGTTTCTTTCTTTTGATTTGTCTTTGAGGCAAAGTCTTACAACATAGCCCAGGCTGGTCTGGGAAGCTCCCCAGATGCAGTTATCACAGGTGCGCACCATCACACTTGGCTAGCTAATGATTTTTTTAATGTACGAATTCAGACCTATATAATGAGTATTAACTTCAACAATGATTTATGAAGGAAGCACAAAGTTACTAATGATAACAGCACTTGTTTATTATGGGCCAGGAATATAGCAATATAACATTTTTTTAAAAAAACCTTACACATAAATGAACATAATACTAAAACTGGTAGCAGAGTTGAGACCAGAATACTATTTTCCTAAAACTTAATTCAACAATTTTCCCATTGTGGTGCCCTACAATTATATTTAGATGAGGTTTGTAACACACATGCATGTATACATAAAGTCACAGTTCACATGCAACACCTAAGTGTATATACTTTTATCGGTATCAGTAATACTATGGAAACAAGATTAATCCTTTTATTAAATAAATACAATAATGTTAATTCAATTGTTACATTCACACGGCATCTATCAAACTAAGGACTTGCCAAACTTTGTTTATCCTTATCTGTGATGGTTGATTTTGATTGTTAACTTAATTGTAGTAAAAACACATAGGGAAGTGTCCCTGTGGGGGAATTTCTAAAGAGAAAGAGATCCTGAAAGACAACTCTAAAGGGAATTGGCCTGTTTACCTCCTTCAGTTCCTGCACAACAGCTGTGAGCCTCTCATTTTCTGCCTGGACATTTGTGACCACAGCCCGGCTCTGCTTCAGTTCATTCTGCATCTCCAAGATCTTGTTTAGATAATAAGCTTCCTTGGATGCAGACTCCTGTAGAAGTGTTTCCTCCCGAGTCTCTCCATCCTCAGCCACTTTACGATGGATAGAGAAGGATTGCCCAAATGCCTGCAGAGAATTTGGAAAAAGAAAGAGTGAAAAATGAAAAACAACTCATGATTTTTGAACAGCATTAGGCAGATGCTTTATACTGCTTTGTGTATAAGAAAAGCTATTCTGATGATAAAAGGGCTGAGAAAGAAATCAGAGAAACATCACCCTTCACAATAGCCACAAATATAAAATATCTCAGAGTAACTCTAAACAAATAATTGGAAGACCTGTATGACAAGAACTTTAAATCTTTGAAGAAAGAAATTGAAGAAAACACCAGAAAGTGGAAAGATCTCCCATGCTCTTGGGTAGGTAGAATTAACACAGTAAAAATTAACATAGTAAAAATAAAAGCAATCTACAGATTCAATGCAATGCCCAGCAAAATTTTTCACAGACCTCGAAAGAACGGTACTCAACTTCATATAGAAGAGAAAAAAAAATCCTGTACAATAAAAGAACTTCTGGAGGCATCACAATTTCTGTAGTCTACTACAGAGCTACAGTACTGAAAACAGCCTAGTATTGGAATAAGAAGAGACAGGAGGACCAATGGAACCAAATCAAAGACCCAGATACTAATCCATACACCTTCGAACACCTGATTTTTGACAAAGAAGCAAAAAATATCAAATAAAAAAAGAGAAAGCATATATAACAAATGGTGTTGGCATAACTGGATATCAACATGTAGAAGAATAAAAATAGAGCCATATCTATCACCATGCACAAAACTCAAGTCCAAATGGATCAAAGACCTCAACATAAAGCCAGCCACACTGAACCTTAAAGAAGAGAAAGTAGAAAGTACACTTGAATGCATTGGCACAGGAGACCACTTCCTAAATATAACACAGCAGCACAGACACTGAGAGAAACAATTAATAAATGGGATCTCCTGAAACTGAAAAGCTTCTGTAAGGCAAAGGGCACAGTCAACAAGACAAAATGACAGACTACAGAATGGGAAAAGATCTTCATTAACTGCACATCAGACAGAGGTCTGATCTCCAAAACATACAAACAACTCAAGAAATTGATCATCAAAAGAACAAATAATCCAATAAAAAAAATTCAGTGCAGACCTAAACAGAGAACTCTCAACAGAGGAATCTAAAATGTCTGAAAGACACTTAAGGAAAAGTTCAACATCCTTTGTCATCAGAGAAATGTAAATCAAAACAACTCTGAGATTCCATTTTACACCTGTAAGAATGGCCAAGGTCAAAAACACTGACGACAACTTATGCTGGAGAGGTTGTGGGGTAAAGGGAACACTTCTGCAGTGCTGGTGGGAATGCAAGCTGGTACAGCCCCTTTGGATGTCAGTGTTGTGATTTCTTCAAAAATTAGGAAACAACCTTCCTCAAGACCCAGTAATACCACTTTTGGGTATATATCCAAAGGATGCTCAATTGTGTCACAAGGATATGTGCTCAACTTTATCCATAGCAGCTTTGTTTGTCATAGCCAGAACATGGAAACAACCTAAATGCTCCTTGAAGAAAGAATGGATAAGGAAAATGTGGTACATTTATACAATGGAGTACTACACAGCAGAAAAAAATAGCAACATCTTAGATTTTGCAGGCAAATGGATGGAACTAGACAACATCATTTTGAGTGAGGTAACCCAGATCCAGAAAGACAATTATCATATGTACTTACTCATAAGTGGTTTTTAAAGATAAAGCAAAGAAAGCCAGCCTACAAATCACAATCCCAGAGAATTTAGACAATGAGGACACTAAGAGAGACATACATAGATCTAATCTTCATGGGAAGTAGAAAAAGAGTAAATTGGGAGCATGGGGACCTTAAGAGAGGGTTGAAGGGGAGGGAAGAGGCAGGGAGGGGAACAGAGAAAAATGTAAAGCTCAACAAAAATCAATTAAAAAGACATTTAAAGAAGAAACGCTACTCTGAAATACTTCTAGGTACAAAAAATAAAATAATAAAGTCCATTTACTGACAAGAAATAATGTCACTACTGCATCCCTAGGATTACCAGGCCATGGTGACTGGTATCATTCATGAGCATCATAGCTGGGTAGCACTGTTAGTTGCTTCCTGTCTTTGGAAGATTGCATGGTATTTTCTGATACCATGAAATCTAGTCCTCAGGGAGGAGGATTTCAAATAAGATCCAAATCAGAGGTCTCTGAGATCTGTGCCTGAAGTGCCTTGTTTCCTGGAGAAAGTATTGTCAGCCCAGACGGGAAATTTTCACTTAAACTATATATGTATATTTATACAAAGACTTAGGTATATTACAGGAACTTTTAGTTAACTAGTTAATAGTATGAGTCCTTATGACTTTTTCAGACAGTCTTACTGTTATTTTACCTTTCTTTTGTTATTGTTCTTCCCACTGCCTATTTAGAGCCTCCCACGTTTTCCATTTCCTCTGTCTGGCCCCTTGTCCTCTTTCTACTGTTACCCCACTCTGCACCTTGGCAATGGTGTCTTTTTACTTTCTTGATTTCTGCAGTTACTCCAAGATATGTGTGTAACATGAGTGGGCCTGCTAGTTTGTGATTTCTGTTCTCCCACCTGGTACCCCACAACCATTTAGCCCCAAAGAAAAATCACACTAAGGTCTCTATAAGTTATAAAGCTGATTGGCCCATTAGGTCAGGCTACTTATTAGCTCTTATAACTTATGTTATCCCATTATCCTTATCTATGTTAGCCACACGACTCAGTACCTTTCTTAGCTGGGCAGGTTACATCCTGTCTCCTCGGTGGTCTGCGCAGGAGTGGCAGAGGGAGCTTCCTGTTTCCCAGAATTCTCCTGTTCTCATTGCATCACTTCTACTTCCTGTCTGGTTTTCCTACCTATACTTCCTGCCTGGCCAATCTGCATTTATTTAAAACATGATTGACAGATTACAGACAATTCTCCCGCACCATATGTACTTATATCTGAAGATTTGGAGCTAGAGAACATGTGACATTTGTCTTTCTGAGTATGGGTTACCTCTTACAGTATGGTCTTTCCTAGTTCCATCCATTTACCTGAAAAGTTCACATTTTCATTTTTCTTTACAGCTGAATAGTATCCCATAGTGTATATGTAACATATTTTCATTGCCCATTCTTCAGTTGAAGGACATTTAAGTTGTCTCCATTTCCTAGTTATTGTCAATAGAACAATGGTTGAGCAAGTATCTGTGAAGTAGAATATCAAGTACTTTGGGCATAAACCAGGGAAAGGTATAGGTGAGTCAAATGTTAAGTTTATTTTTAGCTTTTTGATAATGCTCCAGAGTGGCTGGGCCACTTTGTAGTTCCAGCTACAAGGAATAAGGGTTCTCTTTTCTATACATCCTCTGCAGCATCGTTGTCCATTCTTTTGTTGATATTTGTTATTCTGACAGGGATAAGATGAAATCTTAGGGTTGTTTTGATTTGTATTTCACTAATTGTTAGAGATGAACAATTTCCAAGGCATTTCTTAGCCTTTAATTTTTCTGTATCTTTTTTGAACCATCTATTCTGGTCTCAGGCTCATTTTTTTTTTAAATGGGTCATTTGTTTTCTTTATTTAAAGGTGGTTTTTGTTTGTTTGCTTGCTTGCTTGCTTTTGTTATTGTAATTTAGCCCTTTGGGGTTTTTTTAGTTCTTTACACATTCTGTATGTTCTCAGACATATAGCTGACAAAGATCCTTTCCCATTCTTGGGCTTCCTCTTCACTTCATCGACTGTTTCTTTAACTGTGCAGAAGCTTTTTAGTTTTAGGAAGTAGAGCTTTATCAACTGTTGATCGTAATTCTTGGGAAAATGGACTCCAATTTAGAAAGTTTTTCCTATACCTATATCATGTAGGGTATTGCCTATATTTTATTATAGCTGTTTCAGTGTTTAGGGTTTCTCAATTAGGTCTTTGATGTGTTTGCTTTAATCTCCCATCAATCCCAGTTGGGTTTCCAGGACATAGACACATAGGCCACAGACATGCAGCTAACAAAAATTTATCTAATCTATGCTTAAAGCTTTATATTAAAACCACTTTCTGGTTTTAATGCAGAACGTTCCCAATTGGCTCATGTGTTTGAAAACTTGGTCCCTAGTGAGTGGCATTGTTTGGAAAAGTTATGGAATTTTTTTGTTAAGTAGGATCTCATTAGTGCAAATGTCATCTCTGAAGCATGAAATTTTCTATGTTCTTGCCTGAGTCTTCTCTGCTTCCTGATTCTGCAGAGATATAACAAGCAGTGGCCTCAAGTTCTGGTCAATACCAAAAGGCACCACCATGCCTTCTTTCACTTAAAGAACATCTCCTCAAACAGAAAAGCTAGAATAAACCCTTCCTTCCTGAAGTTGTTTCCATTGGGTATTATTCACATCTACGAAGAAAGTAACTATTACAAACACTAAACACATTTAATGAGTTGAAGATTGTATCCTAAACTTTATATATAACAATGAAAATAAAATTTGAAAGAGAACTTTTCCCACAATTCACTTATTTGTAAAATTTCACACACACACACACAAAGTCCAAGCTTCTTCACCTTGCTCCTCTAGAAGGTCTAAGTTCCTTTGCTATTTTGAAACAAATTGTCACTTGGTATTTAGAAAGGATGGAAGGCGATTACCTTCCATATGACATCTTATTTATCATCAGTATTCAAAGTCATAGAGTAGCAAGAAAACAGTGTACCATGAACTAAAACTAATACATATTTTCTCCTTGCAAAGTACTGTATTAAAGTTCATCAAAGACACACATTTCACAGCATACTAAAATGTCAGTTTTCTTCAGCAGTCCTACAGCAGCATCAATACTATGATTTTTAAACTACTATCAAAAAGTTAAAGGACATATAAAACAGAAAAATAAAATTAGCCATCCTGCAGCACAATGTTAACAATGTATAAGCATTGTTAACAAGTTTGGGCCCAGCCTGGGCCACAGAGCAAAACCTTGTGCCATTAGTTACTTAATTTCCAATATTGGTGCTTTTGATCTTAATCATTCTGACTGGTGTAAGATGGTATCTCCGTCATTTTGATTTGTATTTCCCTGATGGCTAAGGATGTTGAACATTTCCTTAAGTGTCTTTCAGCCATTTGAGATTCTTCTGTTGAGAATTCTCTGTTTAGACCTGTACCCCATTTTTAATTGGATCATTTGTAATTTTGATGGCCTTGCCCTGTAGTCTTAAACGTCACCATAGAACTTTCATCCAGCAACTGATGGAGGCAGGGACAGAGACCCATAGTGGAGCACTGGGCTGAGCTCCCAAAGTCCAGATGAAGAGTGGGAGGAGTGAGACTATGAGCAAAGAGGTCAAAACCATGATGGGAACACCCACTGAAACAGCTTACCTGAGCTAATGGGAGCTCACCAACTCTAACAGGACAGAGCAGGAACAGCACAGGACCAAGCTAGACCCTCTAAATGTGGTTGACAGTTGTACAGCTGGGGCAGACTGCGCGGCCACTGGTAGTGGCACCAGGAATTTCTCCCTGCTGCTGGCTGGTACTGGCATTTTGGAACCTATTCTCTCTGGATGGACACCTTGCTCAGCCTGGATATAGTGGGGAGGACCTTGGTCCTTCCTCAGAGCAATGTGCCTTGCCCTCTCTGGGGAGTGGATAGGGAGTGGAATGGGGGAAAGGTGGAGGGAACGGGACGAGGGGAGGGAGGGGGAACTGTGATATGTTAAGTGTAAAAAGGTAGTTTGTTTTCTTTTTAAAAATAAATAAAAATGTAAGGAAAAAAGAAAAAACACTGACCAAAAGCTATGATTAATTATAAATTGTCTTTAATTCTGTAGTTTCAACTTTTTTATTTCCTCAAATCAATTTCTAAAACTTTTATGAGTCTGTATACTACAAGTCTCCTATGTCAATAAAATTTTTTAAACATAGTTCCAGACAGTGGAGACTTCTTGCAAGGAGCCTCATCCTTACAAGAGAATTATCTCCTCAGAACATAAATTTATATATAAGAAAAATAAATAAAACTACCACACAACTTACACACAGTAACACAGACCCAAAGTTCCACCTACTCAAAAATTGAGGGAGGAAAATCCCTTGAGTCAAAGAATGTAACCTAGAATGAGCATCATAGCGAGATCTATAAAATTTTAACCTTACAAAAGGAACCATATCAAGTGTGCCACACACAAAAAAAAAATCAAAAGGGCACAATCAGCATTTACCACTGCTTTCCTTTCTGATACTTTGGCATTAATTCAGTTTCACATTGGTAAATAATTAAAAGCAACTGCATTGAGAGACTTGGTAAATAGACTGCATATTAGAGCAATCACATTGCACATTAAAGATATATATACAGGTCAGCAGATTACTTCTCAATAATCAGATGTACAGACACTGCTCAATCATGTTTTGTTACTGAATTTATGAGTTGTATATAAATATGGAGAAATTTTAATTGCACTAAAATCACATAAATCAGTGTTTTCCTGTTAGAACAAGTAAATTCTACTTTAAAACAACAGTTGCTTAAAAAAATCTAATTATATTTTAAAACCTAGTTATGAAAAATTACATTTTGACAGAATCTATAACTTAGCTAAATTTTAAAATGTACTGAAAATGCAATCTTTCATATATACTGTTATGATAATCACCTGCCTTGTTGCATTAATATACATAAAAATAAATGTCTTTTGATAATTTCCAATGGTTATATATGTTAATAAGACAAAAATCAATATCAAGATTAAGCTATTAATATTTTGTCAGAATTAGTATACACCATGACATTAAACACAACAAATTAGTACAAAGTAACAATTTATTTGAAGTATATTGCTTTCTGTAATCAAAATCATATACATCAAATCATATATATTTAATAGAACATGTTACCCTACACAAATGGAAAATTTTAGTTTAATATTTCTATACAAATAAGGCTGCTAATTTTTGTATTAAAAAAATAGGAGAGGGTCTGGAGACTTGATGGCTCAGCAGTTAAGGACATTTGTTCTTATGGAGGACCCAGGTTCGATTCCTGCTGGTAGTCATGACAGAGAAGTAGCAATCAGCAATAGAATTTATGGAGTCCAATCCACCAAATAGCAAAGCTGCAAAGACTAAACAAAGCTCCAGCAGGATTGTCTCTGAAATGCCCCCTTGCTTTTGCTGTGCCTCTTCCTGCTTGCTGCTGCCATGTTCCTGCTGTATTTGGCATGGTATGATTACTATGTGAAAGGATCCCATTTTATCTAATATAATGTGATTGTTTTATGGGAAAATCCCAGTGTTCACTGGGTGATTTACTTACAGATCATACTGAAAATGATTCTTATAAAAGCAATTGGTGTGGGAGAACTGTCTGTATTCTGTCAATATTTTAATAAAACGCTGATTGGCCAGGCAGGCAGTATAGGTGGGAAAGCCAGACAGGAAGTAGGGGTGGAGCAAAGAGACTGGGAGTATTCTGGGAAGCAGGAAGCTTCCAGTTCTGCCCAGACCACCGGAGAGGAAAGATGTAACTTGCCCAGCTGAGAAAGGTACGGAGCCATGTGGCTAATGTAGATAAGGATAATGGGGTAACATTAGTTATAAGAGTTAACAAGAAGCCTGACCTAATGGGCCAATCAGCTTCATAACTTATAGAGATCTCTGTGTGGTTGATTTTCTTTGGGATATGCCGGCTGTGGGGTACTGGGCGGGACAGATACCCCAACAAGCCGGCCCCCATGCTACAAGCAATGGTGATTAGTTAGATCTGTGATTTAATACAACTTTGTGAATTGGCCTAACAGATACAGATGGTTAGGACAGTTAGTAAAGACTAGGAAAATGGTTTAGGTTATTCTGCCAATTGCTCCAAAAAGAAATATAAAAAGGGCAAAAATAAACTAGAAGTCACCTTCCCCTTTGTTAGATGTGAGATTTGCCGAGGATGGAAAATAAGAAGAAGGAAGTTTCATGCATTATAGACCCATGAGGTCTGCCTGTGGAAAAAACAGGCAGATGATTAAAGAAAGCAATTATGTCCTACACCTAAGGTTAGGTCTGAGTTCCTTTGTCATGTAGCTTACAAAATTTATCACAGGCCTCAGTATGCACCTTGAAAAAACAAAGTTGTGAAAGAAAATCAAATGACCCTATTATGTGTAAAGAAAAACTGGCTGTTAACTAGACCACTTGAGTAAAGTTTTATAGGAATCTACTTCACTGAAATTCCAAACAGTTGCCTGCCAGTACAAAAATAACTGGCTAAAATATACTTAGATTGCTTAAAACCTTGTTGATCAATTATAAAAGAGTCATTGTTTTGGGGGTGAAGATGTTATGGTGGGAAAATTAATACAAAGGAAAATATTTAACTCTTTGTGGGCTTCTAAGAGAAGCATGTAACTTTTGATCACAATGTAATTTCTCCTGTGTAAAGATTTTAATTTGTTTTTGCAAAATATGTAACTTGTGGTTGTGAGGTAATCTTTTCTTACAAAGAAATTTTTGTCTTAGGAGGTATAAAAGGGATAAGAGAAAAATAAGAGAAGAAGAAAGAGAACAACAGGGTAGAAGAACAGAACATAGTAGAACAAGCAGCAGAAAGAGAATAATAAAATGAAGAATTAAGCTTTGCCCCTCAGGTAAAGTCCCCATGTGTGTCTTTCTGTCTAGTAGGTCAGCAACTCCATGCTTCCTCTCCAGTTTCTCTGACCTGAGAATAGTTGGTTCTCTTGGTGGGTTGGTGGCTCACAACCATTGATAACTCCAACTCCAGGGGATACAATACCCTCTTCTGACATGGGCATCAATTTAGCATATGGTGCACAGAAAGAAAAGCAAGCAAAACATCATACACATGAAACAAAAGAAATAAATCTAAAAAAAATAAGTAGAATATTTTATAAATACTTCTTTAGTAACTTTGTACATTTCTTAAAATGATAAAAGTATTCCTAAAGTCCATTTTTGTTCCACTGTAAAAAATAGAAATCTAATTTAAGGGTAAAATGGGCTGAAATATCTTTACTTTTACTCACTCTTCTAGAGTTACAGCAAAATTGAGAAATAAAACTTTAATGCCAACAAGGAAAGTTTAGAGACCAATTGCAACAAACTGTTAAAAGTCAGGACAGAAAGTAAGCTGAGGAAGTGAAGTTCCTCATTGAATTATACTACTGTAAGAGTGAATGAGATAATACAATTTCGTTATCGATTAACACTTGTTTTGTTATTGATATAATATTTACAATTGTGTAATCTTTGAATGATGGACAACTACCTAAAGGAAAAAGAGCAGGCTCCATTTCAGACTCTTCTAGGGAACCGTGTACTTTCAGAACTAGAATAACTTGCCTAGAAAATCCTCTGCAGAAGACATGAAGACACCCAAGGAAGAACATTTTTAGAAATCTAACAAAGTAAAAACATGAAGCAAAAAGTCAAAATACATAATTGTAAGTATGCTATATACCTAGTACCTACTGGAGGCATTTGCTACCCTTTAGATATAAGGTTGCATGCAGTTAAGATTCCTCAGAGGCCTAAGAGAGAAAGACATCCATCATGAGCATGACAGAAAAGCAGAAACAGAAAAAAACACCTTATGTATGTAATTTTCAAAGTCCAGGCAGGATATCCACTCAGTTCCTGGAGGGGACAATAAAGATTCAGACACAGAAGTCTGTATCTATACTTAACAGAATTTGCCACCTCATAAAAGGCATGAATGAGTAAATGAGACTCAGGTCTGAGAGTGAGCTGTAATTAAGGAAAGCTGTGCTTCTTTATCTAGTGTAAAAAGAAGTTCTCCACTTTAAAGGTTTCTCAGAACTAGGTGTGGAGGCACATACCTGTTATCTCAGCACTTGGAAAACTTAGTTAAGAGCACAGTGAGACTATCTCAAAAACAAAAGTAAAATAAACACTCTCTACTGTATTCCAGAGATATTAATTACCTCATCCAATAGTATTATCATTCTGAAAAGTATTTTGCTTATCATCCCAATTTTAATAAAATTAACACACTGGAAAACAAGAAAGCAAAAGTTTAAATTCTTCAAGTATTCAACCTAATCATATCATCAGATTTTAAGCACTGGATAGAAAGAAAAACTATTTACCTCGAGTGTACACTGTCTATTTTAAGAGGGAATCACTATATTTTTGTCAGTTTCAACTTTAGTTAATACTGAATTATAAATATATCATAATATAAAATTTCTATTTGTAATGTGAAATTCATCTAGAAATTGATTTTGCAATTTATTTAAAATATGAGTATGATCTTGGAATTTTTTCTGGTGGAACTGGCATCCAGGCTTGATGTAAGGGGGTTTCTCCACAGAAATGCTTTCTTATTTGATATGTATGTAGTCTCGTTTCTATAGAGAAGCAGGCAGATGGCTGTCGTGGTTCCCTGCAGGCTTTACAGAAGGCAAGGAAAAACATCCACAGAGAGACAAGAATGATTTTATTAGAACCGGCTCTGAAACAGAACTTCTAGAGTCTGGTCCAGATCATTTTATTTTAGGAATGTTTCAGCACAGCACAATTTTTTTTGGGGGGGGGACATTTCTGATAACAATTAATTCTGTCCCAAGTACACAACAATTTAAAAATGTTTACATTGAGATTCACTACAAAGTACATCTGGCTTCTTTCACAAAGATGAGTACTGTTGATTCAGAGATAGTGCCCAAGATTTAGGATCTAGGGAGACTGAGTGAGGCAATCCACAAAGCCTGTGGATTGGGCTGACCCTAAGATAACACAGAAGTCACTTAGGCTATTGTAAAGTACAAGTGATATAACTCAAAAGGATGAGTTTTATGGCCTCGAAGTAATGCTCAAGATTTAGGTGGAAAGGGTCTGAAATAAGTAAAAACAAATTCTGAGAGATATGGGCAGTCTATCTCATCAGACAGCAGAGGATTACTAGGTTGTAAAACTATATCATGCTCGGCATTCCAGGAAGAACGAGACCAGCTACACATCTCATTTCATTAAAGAAATAAGCTGTATGTTTAACTTTCCTGGCTTCTGGAGTGTTTATTTATGTGCACAAGACCTTTTCGCTCTCTACAGATGGATTTACACAGAAAACGGCTAAGTGAAATCTCTTCGTTGCAGGGAACAAGCCCTCTATGAAAAAGTATATCCCTACAGATTTATTTATGTTTCAAGGACCTTTACAAAATTATGAAAAACATTGTGTCCTTTTGTTAATATTTTACATCTCCCACATATGACCCACATTATATAGAAAAAAAAGCCAGGTGTGTTGGCTTTTTAATCCTAGCACTCAGGAGGAAGAAACAGGTAGATCTTTGTGATTTCAGTGTCAGCCTGGTCTACATATCAGGTCCCAGGCCAATCAGGACTACACAGTGAGACTCTGTCGAAGAGAGAGGTGGGGGATGAAGAAAAAGCAAAGAAAAGAAGCGTACACACAAACACACACCCTAAGACCTAGGGACCATCAGAGAAGAGGGAACAGTGAGATGTTAAGGACTGGAGTTAAACACTATCTTCTAGACATGACAGAGCTGCTACACTCCTGAGCAAGCAGCAGCTGGGTTTGTTGTAACAGGTACAAGATAAACGATGGAGGGGGCATGCTCACAAGTCCCAATCCCCAGCTAAGGAATTATTTATTAATAGTTGGTAGTTTCTAGGGGAGCGAGAGTCAGTTTTCTTGAAGGGTGTGGCCATGCTCCAGTAGATGGCGCTGCAGTCATGAATACATGGACAACACAAATCAAAATTGGTGAATATTTTTTTAAAAGGACACAAAGATGAGGGAGAAGACAGGAGGTAGATCTAGAAGAAATTAGGGTGAGGAGTGCTGGGGAAATATGAACAATATACATTGCATATGAAATTTTCAAAAAATAAAAACATTATTTAAAACTTGTCAATCTTGGAAGGAGGATAAGTAACAACAAATAAAATATGACATATGAAAATGTAAAGAAAGGGGGTGAGTATAACAGGTCCTCAGATCTTAGTGGGTCCCAGACCTTAGCACAGTTGACCCCATGAGGAAAGTGTCTTAGGCCATAAAACACAGCAAAATAGTAACACCTGCCAGTGATGTGGGAGGTCCTTCTGGCTATGTGTTGCTCTTATTGGTTAATGAATAAAGAAACTGCCTTGGCTTGTTAGTAGGGCAGAAAGTAGGTAGTTGGAGAAAACTAAATGGCATGCTGGGAGAAAGGAGGCAGAGTCAGAGAGACACCATGAAGCCACCATCGCTGGAGACAGATGTGCAGAAACTTTGCTGGTAGGCCACGACCTCGTGGTGATATACAGATTACTAGAAATGGGTTAAACTAAAATGTAAGAGTTAGCCAATAAGAAGGAAGGCGACAGACAAGGGGATAACGGTCTCTTGATGTGAGAAAATTTGTAAAATAAATCATTTCTGAAGAATTTATTTATTCAATCAATATTTATTGCAGGTAAATGCAAAACCCTGCAAGTTCTCAGGAAATTTTAGGTAAATACATCTCATAACTATACACATTTAAATAACTTTTCTGAGAGGAAAACTACAGCAAAGCCTATAACAAAGAACTTCTATGACAGCATATAGGAAACAATGAACAATCCAAAGAAAAAATGTGATGATGCTTTTATTTATACCATAAACAAGATTAAAATATGTTCAGAATGTGAAGGACAAGTAGACTGGACTTTTGTTTTCCATTTTCATATGAAAATAGTCTCTGAGATTGTTGGTTAAGAGACCATTTGTTTGAAAAATAATTCCAGAAGAATTATTTACTCAATCAATATTTATTCAATCAATATTTATTGCAAATCAATATGTAAAACTATTCATGTTCTTAGGAAAATTTATATAAATACATCTGATAAATGTGTATATATTATATATATATATATATATATGCATGTGTGTGTACACTCCGGATGAGTGTGAACAAGGAGCTCCTGATGGAAGCACCATAAAAGAAGAGAGTACTGGTCTGTGTATGTAAACCTGAAGTGACAAAGAAAAGCATCAAAATCTTGCTCTGCATGGAAATAATGTATGAGTCACTGCTTAAGATCCTACTTTATAATATGACTACAGTTTCAAAGCTACAGCAATGGCATACTTCCAGTTCCCACCACATGCTCACTATAGTACAGCTCTGTCTCTGAGACCCAACTTGACAAGGCTGCTTCTCCCTAAAACACTGCCGACCATACTCACAAAAGACAACAACAAGCTACTAAAGCTTCTACCTAAGAGACATATGTTGATTTTGCTCACATTTCAGAGGTCCAAACAAGTAGCCATACCTAACATCAACAGAACTGCAATATACTGAAGTTCCCAGGAACAACACTAAATTTTGGGCATCAGTAAAGAGACATATTTATCTTGATTTTTTACATTAAAGGAAAATTTCTCAGCATTTAACTATTTTAGGAATAAATGTTGACACTTATATATAAAGAGAGATGAGAGTTCTTTTCTATTATGGCATCTTATGTTTGAAGATGGCCTGAATTATTTCAACCTCCCAAAGTCTAGGATTATAGGCATGTACCACCATGCCCAACTAGGTAACAATATTTTAAAACTTAAGTCTCTAGACTCCAGTTTGTCTGAAAAACCATTGAATTTTCTAGATCAGAACATCTTGATATTGTTGATGTGGGGACTACTTGATGTATTGTAGGTATAACACCATACCTGGACTCCACTCCTAAAGACCAGTTATGACAAACAAAAGTGTCTCCAGATATTAACAAATATTTTTCTGGTTATTAATCACTGAACTAGCTCTGGAAAACCACAAGCCACTCTGGTCAGGGAGGCAAGTAGGTTAATTTTAGATCTTTACCTCTCCCTCCATCTTATAAATCCAATTCCCCAGTCTTACCCTCAGTTCTGTAGCCTGGTGGAAGGAACACTCTGCTTTCCTTCCTCCCACGGATCCCTGAAGTCCCTACTCCCAGCCAGTCTCCATTATTAAATTTCAACTCTCATTACCCAGAAGCACATTTTACCTGGAGCTCCCAGTGGCTAAACCCATCAGGATCCCGGAAGAATGTCCTATCAAACAATACACAGCAACCACACTCCCCCAAGAACTAGAGAAGAAACAGAAACCAAGGAATAAAATACTCACCTAACAAAGACAAGACCCAACATACAGCTCTAGAATTACAATTTGCCCAATCCAAGATGCCTAAAGCCAATTTAAAAGTACAATCACTAATAACCAGGACAATATCTCTACAAAAAGTCCAACAACCCTAAATCATCAAGCCCTGAGCATTCAAACATAGAAAAAGAGCTTAAAAGAGCCTTTATGGATATGATAGAGATCCTTAAAAAGAAATTTAATAAATAACCTTTTAAAAACTCTATGAAAAAACAATCAGTGGAAGGAAATGAATAAAACCATTCAAGATGTGAAACTGGAAATAGAATCAATAAAGAAAACTCAAACTGAGGAAATTCTGGAAACAAAAAATTCAGGAACTGGAACAGAAACCAGAAACCACCGAGGCAAGGTTTGCCAACAGAATACAAGAGATGGAAGAGTGAATTTCAGGCACTGAAGACATGATAGAGGAAATGAATACATTGGCCAAAGAAAATGTTAAACATAAAAAACTCCAGATACAAAACATCCAGGAAATCTTGGACACTGTGTAAAGATCAAATCTAAGAATAATAGGAATACAGGAAGGAGAAGAAACCCGGGTCAAAGGACCAGGAAATATTTTCAACAAAACCATAGATGAAAATTCCCATAACCTAAAGAAGAATCTGCCTATCAAAGTATAAGAAGAAAACAGAATGCCAAACAGACTTAACCAGAAAAATGTCCTCTCAGATTATAATAACGAAAACACTAAAGTACAGAACAAAGAAAGAATATTAAAAGCTGCATGGAAAAGGAATCAAATTACATATAAAGGCAAATCAATTAGAATTACATCTGACTTCTCAATTGAGACTCTAAAAACACTAACGGCCTAGACAGATGTGCTGTAGACTCTATACCAGACCACTATACCCAGCAAAACTTTCAATTATCATAGATGAAAAAATAAGACATCTCATTATAAAACCAAATGTAAACAATATCTACCTACAAATCCAACCCAACAGAAGGTACTAGAAGGAAAACTCCAATCTAAAGAAGTTAACTATTCTGACAGGTGTAAGATGGTATCTCAAAGTTGTTTTGATTTGCATTTCCCTGATGGCTAAGGGGGTTGAGCATGACCTTAAGTGTCTTTTGGCCATTCGAAGTTCATCTGTTGTGAATTCTCTGTTCAGTTCAGTACCCCATTTTTTAATTGGGTTAATTAGAGTTTTAGTGTCTAGTTTCTTGAGTTCTTTGTATATTTTGGAGATGAGACCTTTGTCTGATGAGGGGTTGGTGAAGATCTTCTCCCAGTCAGGAGGTAGCCTTTTTATCTTACTGACAGTATCCTTTGCAACTTTGAGATACCATCTTACACATGTCAGAATAGCTAAACTCAAAAACACCAATGATAGCCTATGCTGGAGAGGATGTGGAGGGAGGGGAACACTCATCCATTGTTGGTGGGAATGCAAACTTGTGCAGCCACTGTAGAAATCAGTGTGGCGGTTTCTCAGGAAACTGGGAGTCAACCTCCCTCAAGACCCAGCAATTCCACTCTTGGGAATATACCCAAGAGATGCCCTATCATACTACAAAAGCATTTGTTCAATTATGTTCATAGCTGCACTATTTGTAATAGCCAGAACCTGGAAACAACCTAGGTGCACCTCAATAGAAGAATGGTTAAAGAAGGTGTGGAACATATACACATTAGAGTTTTACTGAGCAGTAAAAAACAATGACATCTTGAATTTTGCATGCAAATGGATGGAAATAGAAAACGCTTTACTGAGTAAGGTAACCCAGACCCAAAAAGAGGAATATGAACCTTCATCTGGCGATGGATGGAGATAGAGACAGAGACACACATTGGAACACTGGACTTAACTCCCTAGGTCCAAATGAGAAGCAGAAGGAGGGAGAACGTGAGCAAGGAAGACAGGATCAGAGGGAACCTTCATCCGACGATGGATGGAGATAGAGATGGAGACCCACACTGGAGCACTGGACTGAGCCCCCAAGGTCCAAATGAGGAGCAGAAGGAGGGAGAACATGAAAAAGGAAGTCAGGACCGCGAGGGGTGCGTTCACCCACTGATACAGGGGACTGATCTAATGAGAGCTCACCAAGGCCAGCTTGACTGGGACTGAACGAGCATGTAATCAAACCGGATTCTCTGAATGTGGCTGACATGGGGGCTGACTGAGAAGCCATTGACAATGGCACTGGGTCTTGTTTCGTCTGCATGCACTGGCTTTTTGGGATCCTAGTCTGTTTGGATGCTCACCTTCCTAGATCTGGAGGGAGGGGGGGAGGAACTTGAACTTCCCACAGGGTAGGAAACCCTGACTGCTCTTAGGACTGGAGAGGGAGGAGGAGAGGGAGTGGGGGGAATGGCAGGGTATTGGGAGGAGGGGAGGAAGTGGAAATTTTTATAAATAAATAAATAAGTAAATTTAAAAAAAAAAAAAAAAGAACAGGGAGGACATGACCTGTGTAGCAGACTGTGACTGCCTTTAAACTGAAAGGTGTAATGGAAGAATAAAACTATATACATTTTATGTAAAAAAAAAAAAAGAAGAAGAAGAAGAAGAAGAAGAAGAAGAAGAAGAAGAAGAAGAAGTAGTTAACTAAACCAAAGGAAGCAAAGGAAATAATTAATCTCAGAAGCAAAGACAAAACAAAGGAACCACACAAATGTGCACATGCACACACTCCTCACAACAATAAAAACAACAAGAATCAACAATCATTTGTCATTGATATCTCTCAACATCAAAGATATCAATTCCACAATAAAAGGGCACAGACTAACAGAATGAATGCAACAATAAGATCCATTCTTCTGTTGCATTTAAGAAACACACCTTAACATCAAGAATGGCTATCTCCTCAAGATAAAATAATAAAAAAAGATATTCCAAGCAAATGAACCTATAAAGCAAGCTGATGTAACCATTTTAAAAACTGAAAAAAAATAGTCTTCAAAAAAAAAACTTATCAGACCCTTCATACTCAAAGGGAAAGTCCACTAAGAGGACATTGAAATTCATAACATCTATTCATCACACACAAAGGCACCCAAGTTTTTAAAAGAAACACTACTACAGCTTAAATGACATATTGACTATCAAATAATAATAGGAGGAGGAAGACTTCATTCTCCACTCTCAACAATAGACAGGTCATCCAGGCAAAAACTAAACAGAGAAATGCTGGAGCTAGCTGAACCTTATAAATCAAATGAACCTAACATACATTTACAGAACATTTCACTCAAACACAAAAGAATATATACTTTCTTTCTAGCATCTCTTGAAACTTTCTTCAAAATTGACTACAAAGTCATACACAAAGTAAGTCTCAACAAGTACAAGAAAATTGAAATAACTCCTTATAAGACCACCATGCCTTAAAGCTGGGTGTCAACAATAAGAGAAACAAAGAAAAGCTCTCAAACTCATGGAAGCCAAACAACTCTCTAAAGATGAAAAGAAGATCAAGACAGAAATTAAAGACTTTCTAGAATTGAATGAAAAGGAATACACAACATACCCAAATTTATAGGACATGATGAAAGCATTTCTAAATGGCAAGTACATATCACTAAATGTCTACATAAGAAAGAAAGAAAGAAAGAAAGAAAGAAAGAAAGAAAGAAAGAAAGGGAAGGAAGGAAGGAAGGAAGGAAGAAAGAAAGAAAGAAAGAAAGAAAGAGAGAGAGATACCATACTATTAGCTTAACAAAACACCTGAAAGCTCTAGAACAAAAAGAAGAAATCACACCTAAAAGGAATAGATGGCAAAAATTACCAAACTCCGAACTGAAATCTGTAAAACAGAAACAAAAAAAAGTCAAAGAATCAATGAAATGAAGAGTTGGTTCTTTGGAAACATAAACCCTTATCCAAAAATAAAAGACAAAGAGAGAAGATCTAAATTAGCAAAATTGGAAACAAAAAGGGGACATAACAGGCATTGAGTAAATTTTAAAAACCTGTGCTCCACCAAATTAAAAAAAAATCTAAAAGAAATGAATAATTTTCTTAATGCATACCACTTACCAAAGTTAAATAAAGATAAGATAAGCAATTTAAACAGACCTTTAACCCCCAGTAAAATAAACACAGTCATTAAAGTCTCCCAATCAAAAAAAAAAGTCTAGGGACAGGTGGTTTTAGCAAAAAATTCAACCAGACTTTCAAAGAAGAGTTAATGCCAATCCTCAAATTATTCCACAAAATTGAAACAGAAAGAGCATTGCCCAACTCATTTAATGAGGTTATAGAGCTTCCATCCAGAGGGCCTTCGGAGTGATCCTTCGTCTGGCGAAGGACGGCTATGCAGTCGGAGGCCCACATTGGAGCAACGGATTGAGCCCCCCGAGGTCCGGAGGGGGAGCGGAAGGAGGAGGAACATGAAAGACGAAATCAGTACTGCGAGGGATGCTATCACTCACTGATACAAGGGAACGGATCTGATGAGAATTTACCAGGGCCAGTCGGACTGGGACTGAACGAGGACGTGATCTAGCCAGATTCTCGGAATTTGGCCGGATTCTCTGACTGTGGCTGGCCCGGGGTCTTTCTGAAAAGCCATTGACTATGACACTGGGACCTGTTTCCTCTGCATATGCTGGATTTTGGGGATCCAGTCTGTTTGGACGCTCGCCTTCCTGGACCTGGAGGGAGGGGGAGGGAGCTGGAGCTTCCCACAGGGCAGGAAACCCTGACTGCCCTGGGGGACGGAGGGGAAGGAGGGGGGGAGTGGGGGGAGTGGGAGGGTGTTGGGAGGGGGGGCGGAAATGGAAACTTTTATAATTTAATAAAATTTACTAAAAAAAAAAAAAAAAAAAAAAAGAGGTTATAGTTACCCTGATAGCCAAACCACACAGAAACTTAACAAATAAAGAGAATTATAGACCAATTTCCCTTACAAACACAGATGCAAAAATACTCAATAAAATACTTGCAAACTGAATGCAAGAACATGCCAAAAAGACCATCTATCATGATCAAGAAGGTTTCATCCCAGAAGCAGAGATGATCCAACATACATAAATCAATAAGCATAATCCACCATATAAACAAGCTAAAAGACAAAAGTCACATGATCATCTTATTAGATGCATAAAAGACCATTGACAAAATCTAGCACTCCTTCATGACAAAAGTCCTAGAGAGATTAGGGATTTGCGGGATATGGAGAAGTTGAGCTGGTGCCTACATAGAGCCTTCATCCCTACATTCTAGCACCTTTAGTGCAGGAAGGTACTCAACACACTACCAAAAAACACATAAACAAAACCCTTTTATCCACAATGTTTTCCTCCCTCCAAAATATACTAGTGCAATGGTGGCACAAAGCTTGTGGAAGTAACCAATATCTGATTTGACTTAAGGCCCGCTCCACAAGATGGAACCCATATCCAACACTACTCGGATGACAAAGAACCAGAGACAGGATAAAACCAAATGCTACTGATCTTACTACAACAACAGCAAAAGTAGTGATAAAATGACTCCTAAGGATATTCTGCTACATTCATAGAGCAGTGCCCCATTCGGTCACCATCAGAGAAGCTTCCTCCTGTAGCAAATGGGAACAAAAACAAAGACCATCAGCCTGACATTTTGCAGAGACAGAGACACAGAGAGAGAGTGACAGAGACAGTGGGAGACAGAGAGAGACAGAGAGAGACCTTGGACCATTCAGTCCTAAATGAGATGTCTCCATCAAATTCCTTCCTTCAGGGCTCTGAGAAGCCTGCCAAAGAGGAAACAGAAAGAGTTTAAGATGGTGGACACCAGGAGAACAAGTCCCTCTAAGTCAGTGTGAGCAAAGCTCATATGAACTCAACAGAGACTGAGGCAGAATGCATGGGACCTGCATGAGTCCGTACCAAGTCCTTTATGAATATATTATGACTTCCAGATTAGTGTCTTTATGGGATTCTTGTGTGAACAAGTGGGTCTCTGATTCTTGCACCTTCTCTTGGCCTCTTTTTCTTTTGTCTTGTGACTCAGATGTGATAGCTTTTGTTCTATCTTATTATATTTTATTCTGTTATATACTAAAAATAAGTAAAAAGTTAAAAAAGAAGAGAGAAATACTGGATTGGATGATCTCTAATATCATATCAAATTCTAAATTCCAGGGATCTCACTCAAATTGATAAGACTGCAGAAATTTACTCACACATTATTAAGACAGCCCAAGTAAGTAATAGCACTATAATTCGCAAAGTGGTCCTCTGTAAATAAGACTTCATCTCCTATACATATAAATACATGCATTGCATAAAAATCCTGTAACCGCTAAAGAACATGAAAGTGATACTACAGAAATCATACTATAGAAAGTAAAGAACCAAATTTCTTTCTCTAAGTAATATTTAGGCTCTGTCCCAAGAAGATCTTATTTATAAATAAGTGGTTTAGACATTTTTATTTATTAAATTTATATCCTGCACTATTCCAGAAAGCATTTGAGACAGTTTACAAAAAGGCATCTACAAACAATGAAATGGAAAAGGAATAGCAGAAAAATTAAAGATCCCAATCTTGAAAATTAGAATTTTTTTGTGATGAACATACTGACAATTGACAGACCTAAAACTGACTTTGCTTCTTTGATTTTCCTCCTGTAGTCAGATTGTTTCCTAGAGTGTTAATCAATTCATTTTTTTTGTCTTGGGGGGTCCTTAAAGAACCATCTGTCTTTCTCTTTCATTATTGAGAATGTTGGTAAAAGAATTTTCTGAATTCAGACTGCAAAGTTCCCTTCTAATCCTCATCAGGAAGAAAAGGACAGAGGCACAGGTTCTATTTGATTTTTTTTCTGATCATCCCAATTTTGTCTTTTTAACATACATACCATATTTTATTTAATAGCAGTGAGTTCTTCCACTCCATTTACTTTTCTCCCTGCACAGAAAATTTTGCAGTCTAAAATACTGATGAGTTGGATGTCAATAAAAAGACAAAAGAAACAAAGATAAATCTGCAAACTTTGGTGATGCTTTCTGTCACTCCGATATAATTGAAAGCAGCCTGACATACTTCCTTCACCTTCCAATCATGTCATCTGGAATATTCAACCTCCATGTTCTTTTTAATCAAGGGTCCCTTACCTGGAAGGGGATCTAGTGAGTTATGTTTCTGGACTACCACCTGACACTGGAATGCTCATTCTACTTCAACAGAAAGTAAAATCAAAAGAAACATGAAGTATTTCAAGAGCACTAAAATCCACGTTCATAAGACATTACCAGTAAAATTTTAAAACTTGAAAAACTAATTTTTACTACATTTATTTTTGTGTATGTGTGTATGCAAATATGCATGCACATGCATGTGTGCCTGAGCACCATGGCCTAAACACAAAGAGCAGAGGATAACCAGCAAGCCTGCTTTCCACTGTGTAGGTCTCAGGGATCAAACTCAGGTTGTCAGGCTTGGTAGCAGGTGATTTTACGGAGAGAATTATCTCACTGACACCCATTCCAATTTCTTTAAAATGGTTCTTCTTTCCAGCAGAGTAGAGTATTTTAAAAATTGCATAATCCTTTACTTAATAACTAATACCCAGTTATAAATGAATACATATTAATTATTTTTGTCTTTCAGGGTTTGGGTTACTTCACTCAGGATGAATTTTTTCTAGTTCCATCCATTTGCCTGCAAATTTCGTGATGTTATTTTTCTAACAACTGAGTAATACTCCATTGTGGAAATGTACATTTTCTTTATCCAAACTCTGGTTGAGGGATACTGGTTATTTTCACTTTCTGGCTATTGTGAATACAACTGCCACAAACACAATTGAACAAGTATCCTTGTGGTAGAAAGGAGCATCTTATGAAGAATATGTGAATAATATAGCTGGGTCTTGAAGTAGATCAATTCCCAATTTTCTGAGGAACCACCATGCTGATTCCCCTTATTCCACATTCTTTCCAGCATGAGCTGCCACTTTGTTTTATTGGTTTTAGCCATTCTGACAGGTGTTAAGATGGAATCTCAATGTCATTTTGATTTGTGTTTCACTGATAGCTGAAAATGTTAAACTTTCCTTTAAGTGTTTCTCGGCCATTTGAGATTCCTCTAATGAGAATTCTCTGTTTAGATCTGTAGCCCAGTTTGTAATCAGATTATTTGGGTTTTTTTGATATCTAGTTTCTTGAGTTCTTTATATGTTTTGGATATTAGCCCTCTATTGGGTATGGAGTTGGTGAAAATCTCTTCCCATTTTGTAGGCTGCCAAAGGGTAAGCACACTACAATCCACAGACCCAGAGAAGTTAAGTAACAAGGAAGGCTCTGGGGGGAAACACATGAATCCCCCTAGAAAGAGGAAATTAAATAGATTTTGGGGGTGGGCTGGGAACTGGTGTGGATGTGAACAGAAGATATCAGCTGGGGGAGAGAGTATGGGAGACAACTGGAATAGGCGTGCATTTAGGGGGCAATGTGGAAACCTAGAACAGTGGAAATTTCCTAGAAATTGTGAGGGGGACCCTAGAGAGTACTTCTAGTAAAGGAGGATATGGAACCTGAATCAGTCATCTTCTGTAACCTGGCAAGGCTCCCAGTGGTGGAACTGGGACACTAGCCCAGCCAAAACAACCTTCTACCCACAACCTGTCTTGCTTGCAAGATATGCTGAGGCAATGGTGGCTCAGAGCTTATGGGAGTGGCCAACCAATGACTGATCTAACTTGAGACCCAAGTCACAAGAGGGAGCCCAAGCCAGACACTGCTTAGATGGCTCAGAGACCTAAGGTAGAACCAAGCATTGCTGATAGATAGATAGATAGATAGATAGATAGATAGATAGATAGATAGATAGATAGATAGATGATTGATAGATAGATAGATAGATTAAATTATTCCTAATGATACTCTGTTATACTCATAGAGTATTCATAGATTGGTGCCTAGCATAATCATCATCAGAGAGGCTTCACCCAGCTGCTTATGGGAACAAATGCAGAGACCCACAGCCAAACATTAGATTGACCTAGGGGAATTACGGCACTGTCAGACTGCCCTGCCCAGTCAAACATGGCTAAACTGTTTGCTGCCTCTCAGAGTCATGATCACAGTCCCATTTTTAGGTACATAATCAGTCTATGTTGCCATTAAGCACTCTGTTCACAAACCCCACTTAAATGTTCAGTCTCCTGAAAGAGCCAGAGATTGTGCTGGCAGCACAGCCCCAGGAAGCTGGCCATTCAAAATGACACAGCTTTTTTTCTGCTGTCACTGAGTCAGGAAAACCTCTCTTAAAGAAGCTGTGGCATGCTGTCAGCAAACAGTAAAAAGCTGTGTTAACTCTGTATTTTTGTGTCTAGAATTCCTTTTCAAGCCCTCTCAGGTTTTAAGTGGATTTAAGTCAACCATGTTGGCACCAATATGTTGGAGAAAGCCACTTGTTTGTTCCAGTTGCTCAGCCCTGAAATAATCACACAGAAACCATATGATTTAAATCACTGCTTGGCCCATCAGCTCTAGCTTCTTATTTGTCCAAGGGAGTCTCACTAGAGAAGATACTCTTGAGGATAGACTACATGCCCATCAGTAGATAACAAACAGAAAATGAACTCAGTGGCATCTTTGGAGGTTCCTTATCTCATAAGGATATATCAGAGGTTTTTTCTTTTTTTAAACTTACTTTTTAATTTAATTTTATTTTATTACTTACATGTATTTTCCTCTCTTTTACTGTACCAGTCCTTTGCATATATATATATATATATGTATGTATATATATATATGTATGTATATATATATATATAGGCTTCCAGTTTAGTGTTTTTATGGGATACCTGACTGAGTGTGCAAATGAGTGTTTCTCTGCATCTATATCTGTTTCTTGTGCCTTAGGCTCTTTTCTGTCTGTTTGTTTATTTTGTCCTAATCCAATGTGTTAGTTTTTGTTCTATTCTATTTTATATTTTATTTTATCATTATCCCTTAGAAGCCTATTTGTTTTCTAATGAGAAATAGAATGGGGGTATATCTGATGGGAGGTGAAGTAGGAAGGAACTGGAAGAAGAGTGAGGGAGACTGTAATCAGGATATGTTACATAAAATCTATTTTCAATAAAAGGGAAATTAGGCAAAATCTACCAATCAAACATACTCCTGGGGTATTAAAAGAAGAATTGTGACAGAAGTATTAGAGTTTCTGCTGTAAAGCATGTTCATAGAGACACTTGCCTCATGTAAGGCAATGTTATCAGAAGCTGTGACATCCATCCCCTAATTTCAGTGATATTGAAGACAATTATGAAAAAGAACCAAACCCTAAAACATATTTCAGCAGCCCTGAGGTAGCTCTGGAACCAGAAATAGTATAACATATCGCAGCAGACCTGAGGTGATTCTGGAACCAGAAACAGTATATGTGATGTCTTGATCATGGCAACTTAGTCATCATGACTAATAGAACTCAATGTGAAGGAAGTGAATAAAATTTCATTAAAAGGTATAAGTTCATTTTTAATTTTTTTATCCAGTACCTTCTATTTACTAGATATGATCCTATCTATTCTAGGTGATGGAAATATAATAACAATACACACACACACACACACACACACACACACACACACACACACACACATATATATATATATATATATATATATATATATATATATATATCTCCTCTCATGACAGGAACCTACAGTCTAATTGGACAAACAAGAATTAACAATTATAAATATTCAGTTTACATCTCTTATTATCTCTGGTTAACCCATTTCCATTATTTTATATTTTACCTCAAGTGTCGTGGCCTACTGGCAAGATTCTGGTTGGTGGCTTGCATCTTTCTCCTCTGGGAGCTCCATAGTGTCTCCTCGGCATCTCCTCAACTCTGCCTTCTTTCTCCCAGCATTCAGTTTAGTTTTTTCCACCTAGCTCTATTCTACCCTAAAGCAGGCCAAGGCAGATTCTTTATCCATTAACCAATAAAAACAACATACATAAAGAAGGACTTTCTATATCAATTTAGAATTTCTTTAATCCATTCCTTACTGAATTCATAGTACAATATATTGACTTGCTTTCTCAAACTAAAGTAACTTAGTATCAAAAGTTTAAAAAAATCAAATAAAGGTACATTTAGATCAGTAATGATGACAATGCAAAATATCAAGAAGACCTCTGGCCAATTACCAGCCAACAATTACGGTAAGAACAACTGTAAAGGAAAAAAAATACAATCATGATGTCAGTGTTGAAGATAATGTCTCTGGTTGAAACATATTGATTTCACTAATGGTCCTTCTATTGTCAACTCTCTTTTATTTGTTATTATATTATGTCAAATTCTGGCTAGGTGGGATTACTGATCAGCATTATGATATGTAAGGACTTGGAAAGGGGTTTTCAGGCTTAAATCTTTCACATAGGGTAAAAGATCCATTAAAGATTGCAATTAGGTGATTCTGGCGGCATAAACGACTTTTAAATTGCATTTTCTAGATATTAAAAGGTAATTGTATTAGACATTTTTCTGACATTACAGCTGCCAGATGTAATCCATAACATTAACCTACCCCATTAAAAAATACATTCTAAAACTGATGTTAGAGGGAGATAGTTCATTGGGTAAGAATGCTTGATGAGCAAACAACAGGACCTTAGGTCCAATCCCCAGCACCCACATAATAGCAAAGCAGGGCCACACATATTTATAATCCAACATTGGGCAGAAGATGGGGGAATTACAGACAGGAAGGTCCCAAGAGCTCTTTGGTCAGGCAATCGGCCTAACCAAATCGGTGAGCTTCAAGGTCAGTAGGAGATCCTATCTCAAAAAAAAAAAAAATACTTGCATTCTAAACCATTTATATTACATATTTATTTGTTCTTACTAGATAGACTAGAAAAATGGAAAATAGGATGCTCAAAAAATGTTTGAAGTTATCTTTAAAAAATACAAAAAGGGGTTTCCACTATGTAGCTTTGACTGGCCTTGAACATGCTACAAAGACCAGGCTGGTCTTGAATTCATAGAGACCCACTGGTTCTATCTCCAAAATTCTGGGTTTAAAGATATGTACCACTATTATCAGTGCTAAAGATACCTTTTTGAAATGTTAATTTATCCCTTCCTTAATTCTTAATTTCATCTACCTGAACAATAACTACAAGTAAGGATGTATTCTTCCATGTCCTATATATATGCAACCATTTAATATGTTGTTATGGCAATTACTTTAAGTTAATTTATTTTATACACAACAATTTTCTTTCTATATATACAGGTCTTGAAAACATTTCATTTTATGGATGTACTATATGTGACATATTTACACATTCTCCTATTGACATTCAGACTACATTTTCTCTTTGTCTCTATAGATAATGTTGTTTATATATCATCTCATAATGTGCTTGGATTACATATAACTTTCCCAGAGTACATATATTCTAAGTTTTAACAGAGTCAGATGGCTTTCAGTGTGGTCAACAATACACCAAAGTGTCACTTTCTTCTGCATCTTTGTTAGAACTGAAGATAACTGATCTTCTCACATTATGAATCCAATTGGCAAAAAAAAAATACTGTCTCATTTGGTATTTTAGTTTATGCTTCTAATGTAAAACTGAATAAATATGAAAGCTTTAAAAATTAGCTGGAGAATAATGAAAGGAGACACCAGATATCATCCTTTGGCCTCCATATATACATGCATAGGTACACACATATACACATACATGTGCATACACCATGTCCCCACACACACACACACATGCACAGGCACATGGGGCCAAATATGTATAAGAGTATGTCATAGGTTTGCTTCAAACAAAACAAATTTAGGGCCTAAATACAATTGTAATCTCATCTAATTTCCTTTTCTCTATTTTCTAATTTTAAGGAAGAAAAGGAAAACACATAGATGAATATCATACATATTTAATACTTGAAATTTAATAATACAAAAATACATCTCAAAATTAATCATTAATAGTCTCTACCTACTTTTGTACTTATATGTAATAAACCCTAAATTGTATAAATGAATAAGTCCTAACTACAAAAGCATTTTCCAAAATGATTCAGATTTTTGTTTTGTTTTTTGTTTTTTGAAAAAGGGTTTCTCTGTGTAACAGATCTAACTGTCCTGGAACTAGCTCTTGTAGTCCAGGCTGGCCTTGAGCTCACAGAGATCAGCCTACCTCTGCCTCCTGAGTGCTGGGATTAAATGCATGCACCACCACTGCCTGACATGATTCAGATTTTTATATCTGATTACAAGAATTAAAAATAAACCGAATCAGGTAGTTCTTACTATGTAAACTTGATTCTGAAAAACACACATTTTCGACCTGATTTCTTGGATTATATTCAAATACTCAATGTTTAAAGAGATATATGCATATATTTTCAAGATAAAAGAGGTGCACACCTATAATCTTAGCCCTGAGGAGACTGGGGTAAGAGTATTGCAAGTGTGAGGCCAGCCTGAGACACACAGGAAGACTCTGTCTCAAAAAACTAAATAAATAAATGAACAAACACTGAGCCTTCCAGGGTACTTACTTTAATTTTAGCCAAATTTGTGAAACTATTTATAAAACTATAAATTTCCAAAGCTAGCTTAGCTTACCATTACTTAGCTTGTTAAAGCTAACATCTTAGCAACCCAGAGAATCACAAGAACCTTGCTAAAAGGAATAGTGTAAAGTGTGCTAGGAGAGCAGGTTCTTGCTGTGGTTCCTCTCTGAGGAATCAGCCAAAGCTGCCTAGAAAAGGTAAGCTCACCTCCAGAAAAGGAAAATCCCAGAGTGAGCTAATCTATCAGTTGGGACTGGCCATGAGAAAGCTGTTAGCTATCATTAGTCAAACACTGAGTATGCTGCAGACTAATATGTGTGCCAAGTACACTGCAGACTCAATGAATGTTATCTGGAACTTGTAACAGCTGAGCATCATCATCACCATTTTAAGGGTGAAAATATGAGGTTCAAAAAATTAAGGACTAGGGAGCCTGAACTCAAACTTCAGAGTACCAGGTATAAGCTATCCAACGGAAGAATTGTAAGCAAAGTAAACAGTTGTGCATCCTCCTTAAAAGGGGCATTCTTTCTTTCCTCTCTAGGAAGGGAGAGAACGAAAATAAGCCAGGTAGATGGTCAAGGTATAGGCACAGCTGAGAAACAAGCCAGAGCCCCAGACGTGGAGAGAATGAGCAAGAAAACTTTCGCATGGAGACATAGATGCCAATCAATAATTGATGCACCCGCAATACTTGGTCTTTGCTGAAAGACTATTTCAGATATCAAAGTTAGTAAACTGTTTCCCCCCAATACTCCTTGCTGGCTTTTGGAATTCACATGGTTTGTACAGTACTGACAGATAAAGCTAATCAGTACTGGGAGAACACAGTTATTGCACTATAATGTACAAAGATGGCTGAAAGGGCTATTGAGGAATAAGCATAATTGTACTTATGTCAAATGACTTTATTTATGCTTTTTACAATTTTTCTTTCTTTCCTCCCTAGCAGCCTACTAGGTTTTTGTTTTGTTTTGTTTTGTTTTGTTTTTGCTGTCAGTGTGATTCATAGAAAATTCTGCCTCCTTACTTTCCCTAAAAGGCTTCTCAGAAAACACATACTAAGGTCTATGCATCTTGGCAGATACCCAAAATATTAGCAGCTGGTAAGTAAAATTTGTATGAAAGTGTATGAATAACCTACAAACTACTGATCCAATTCTTTCATTCAGTTACTTGATATACATTTTTTAAGCATTTTTAATCACTAGTGCAAGGCCACAGGAAATCAAAACACTGCTGCACCTGTGGTATAGGAGGTCCTTCTGTATTTGTGTTGCTTTCATTGGTTATTAAAGAAACTAAGCCTTGGCCTAGTTGATAGGGCGGAACTCAGGTAGGCGGGGAAGACAGAACAGAATTCTGGGAGGAAGAAAGCAGAGACAGGGAGACGCCATGAAGCTCTGGCCCAAGACGAAAGTGGGTTAGAATCTTTCCCAGTAAGCCACGACCTCGTGGTGTAACACAGGTTAATACAAATGGGTTAGATCAAGATGTAAGAATTGGCCAATAAGAAATTAGAGCTAATGGCCAGGCAGTAATTTAAGTAATACAGTTTTATGTGTGGTTATTTATGGTATAAGCTAGCCAGGTGGCTGGGAAGACAAGCAGCCCGCCGGCCAGGGTGTAAGCCAGTCTGGGACAGGATGCAGCCCGCTCCTCATACAACACACCTGCTTTTGATGCCAGTTTGAGTGCAAAGCCTAGGGGGAAAGGGCGACCACAGGATGTAGCAGAGGCTCTAACAGCATCATCAGCATTGCATACCACTGGAAAGGTAAACAGAGATAAAAGCATCATCCATAAGAATAGCAGAGTGGTACTTCCCCATTATAAAAAGTGCAATACATTCCCTATATAAAGGGAGAGGAATCAAGCTGGCCACCTTTTGAGGTCAGAGAACAAACTAATATTGTTGAGTGCTTACTATATACCAGAAGTGTTCCTCTGCTCCTAGTTGAGTTCTTGCCCTGACTTCCCTCATTGATGGACTATGATTTGGATGTGTAAGCCAAATAAACCCTTTCCTCTTCAAGATGGTTTTAGTCAGTGATTATCACAACAGAAACCAAACTAACACACACACACACACACACACTAAAATAACAACAATCTGCCTTCACTTGCTCCAATCACAGTTTCATCCCTTAAAAAAAAAAGGTAAATTCCTCAGCATCCACATAAAGACTGGTTCTCCTTTCACACTTCATCTATATATAAATGGTACTACAAAAAGACACACAGGGTTGGGCTGTAAGCTTAATGATAGAGCATATTTCTCAAATGTATAATGATCTATATTTAATTCCCTATAATATCCCCTAAAACACATTAAGTATTAAAAATAAAATGCAAATTTATATACAAAAGCTGGGATTAAGTACCTGTTTCTGGAAGTAAAGCCCTCTACTCAGAATAGTTATAATAGATGGTATCCTATGTCTTTAATCCCAGCACATGAGAGGCAGAAGCAGGTAGATGTCTGAGTTGAAGGCCAGCCTGGTCTACTAAGTAAGTTTCAGGACAGTCAAAACTACACAGAGAAACCCTGTCTTGAAAAAAAAAAATAGTTATAATACATAAAAGCAGTTTCTAAATTAATTTCATGCACTAAGTCAATTTCTAGTATATTCAAAATGAATGGCAAAAACAACCACTTGATTTAATCTAAAGCATTGGTTCTCAACCTTCCTAATGCTGCAACATTGTGATATAGATCCTTATATTATGGTGACCCCTAAACATAAAATTATTTAATTTCTACTTCATAAGTATAACTTTGATACTGCCATGAATTGTGATGTAAGTACCTGGCATTCAGGATATCTGAAATGCGATCCCTCAAAGCAATAGTGACCCACAGGTTGAAAACCACTGGTCTAATGCCTACGACAACCAAATCCTTGGTTTAAAAAGATAATTACAGTCAACAAAGATGTCAGTAATTACATTCCAAGAAACATTCAAGTTATCTTAAATTCACTAAATTAGCATATCTGTGTCTCACTCTGTATGTAGATATGTATATATGCAAACATATAAATGTAGAAATACATAGTCACATGTATAAAATTTGATTTATACTAATCCAGGGATAATAAATCTCAACACTGTTTATATTTTACATTTTGCCCTGTGTGTTAAGGAATGACATGAATGTGTCATTCATGGCCTCTACACATTATATGTTAATAGTCCCCCAGCTGTGACCAAACTTACCTCTAGACATTGCCAACTATTGTCTCCAGGAATAAGGTGGTAAAGGCAAATAACTCCTAGTTAAAATAAAAAAAAACTGACAAATTTCAACTCTCAGTGATACACTTCCTCCAACAATACCACATCTACTCTAACAAGGGCACACTTTCCACTATTCGCAGTCCCTATGAGTCTATGGGGCCATTTTCATTCACACCACCACTCCCTGGTCCCCTTAGAGTTATATATGATTGCTACATCATAATGCAAAATGTATTTGGTCCAACTTCAAAAGTCTCATAGTCTCTAACACTCTCAAAGTTATTTAAAAGCCCAAAGTTCAAAGTCTCTTCCGAGACTCACGGCAATCTCTTAACTGTAATTCCCTATAAAAGCAAAAGCAAATCACATACTTCCAACATACAATGGCACATGATATACATTACTATTCCAAAAGTGAGGGAAGGGAGCACAGAAATAAAATACTGGACCAAAGCAAAACCTAAAACCAGCTGGGCAAACTCTAAACTCTGAATCTCCATGACTGATGTTAACAGTCTCTTCAGATCTTCAACTCCTTTCAGCTTTGTTGACTGCAACACACTCTTTTCTCTTAAACTGTCCCTACTCCCTATTATTAGCTTTCCTCAGCAGATATCCCTCAATTTTGGCGTCTCCAATATCTTTGGGTCTCCAACACAATCCAGGCTTCACTGTCACAGCTTCATTCAGTGGTCTCCATTCAGGGACACCACTGACACGCGCCTGGCCTCAGCAACTTTCCTTAGTTACAGAGGAAGATTCCATAACCCCTTTCTTCTATTCTTGACTCTAAAGTTAGAACCATGTGGACAAAGCTGTCAAGTTCTGCTGCTTGCTGGATCTGAACATGGCCCTCTTGTTCAATTACATCTTCACCACATTTCTGTTTTTGATGGTTTCTTTCACTTCCTAAACTGGCTGACCTGAAACTTGCTCTGTAGACCAAGCGGGCCTTGTACTTTAGAGATCCATCTGTCTCTGCCTACTGAGTGCTGTGATTAAAGGTGTGCAGGAGTGCACCACCATGCCTGGCCCTAAGCTTTTCTTTAATTCCTTTTCACAAGTTGGAAGCTTAGCTAGATGGGGTCTTCCTCTAAGGCCACCACATCCTTTATTCCACTTAGCATCAGGCTTTTCTTTAATTTATTTATACTTGTGGTGCCCCTTTTCTCCTCAAATTATACATTTTTTATTTTTCCTTCCTCAGCTTCCTCCTTTTCATTACAAATCTGCATAAGAATAAATACTAACAACCACAAGGCAGAGTCAATACTAGGCTGTTTTGAGATTTGCTTTGCTAACACAATTAATCCAAAAGTCTTTGCTAACACAATTAATCCAAAAGCCTCAGGCAGAATTTTTGGACAAGAGCAAAACACAGCCACATTCTTTACCTAAATATCATAAGAAAGATCTCTGAGCCACATATTAATATGCTTCTCCTCTGAAACCTCTAGCATCAGGCCTCCACAGTTCAAACCACCCACAGCACCACTGTCTTCCATGCTCCTACTAGTACGGCCCATTAAGGCTCATGTAAAGCATTCGGCTACTTTTCTAATCCAAAACTGGTGTTCTAGCAACAAAAAACATGGTCAGGCCTATCACAGCAAAACCCAACTCCTGGTACTAACTTCTATCCTAGTTAGGGTTTCTATTGTTATGAAGAGACACCATGACCATGGCAACTCTTATAAAAAAAAACCGCTTAATTGGAGTTGGCTTACAGTTCAGAGGTTTTGTCCATTTTTTTAACAGTGGGAAGCATGACTACATGTAGGGAGACATGGTGCTAAAAAGAAGCTGAGAATTCTACCTCTGGATCCACAGGCAGTAGAAAGACTGAGGCATTAGACAGACGTGAGCATCTGAGACCTCAAAACCCATCCCCCAGTGACACACTTCCTCCAACAATGAAAGTCACACTACAAGGCCACATCTCCAAATAGTGCCAGGCACTATGAGCCTATGGGACCATTTTCATTCAAACTATTACAAGACCTAAGTTCAATCTCTGAGATACACATTGTGGAAGAAGGGAATCAATTTCTATAAGTTGTCCTCTGACCTCCAAAAGTGCACTGTCATACAACATGTGTGAGCACAAACACTCAACCATACCCCCTCAGTGCCACAATATGCACATATGCACGTGCACACTTGATTTTAAACAGAAGGCAAAAGTATTTGGTGGCTGAGATTATGGCTCCTGCTTCCACCCCAATGTTGGCTTGTGGTCCCGATACAAATATTGTTTACTTACAATTTTATTAACGCAGGGATGACAGTTATACCACAAGATAACGATAAAGAGTAAATGACTCATATAATAGTGAAAAGTTATCTGGGAATCAGAGAATTAGCTCACCTACAGAAATATTTCTTGGTCTGTAGATAAAGGTCAGTAGTAGAGTGTGTATCTAGAACACATGGGGCCCTGGGTTTGATCATTAGAACTGGAACAAAACACGGATTGGGGAGATGAATCACTGGGTAAAAGTACTTTCTACACAAATAGGAGAACTTGAATTTAAACATCCATAATTCATATAGAAGCCAGAAGCATAGCACAATCATCTGAAATTCCAGTGTTCCTACCAGGAGATAAAATACAGACAAGAGAATTTCCAGAAGTTCTTGGGCCAGATAATATTGCACACATAGTGGAAAAACAATAAAGAAAAATGACCTCAAACAAGCTCAAAGTCAAGCCCCCAAGGTTGTCCTCTGACTTCTACACTTACACTGTAACACACACATATTAATGTGCACACATATGCACAAAAAAGTTTCTCAGAGGGTAAGTGTTAAAACTGTTTCTAGAGTAAGTAATAGCATTATTCAATATAAAAATACTATATTTTTTCAATATCATCTTTTTTGAGCAGTTGTTTAAGAGTTAAAATTTAAGGATTTTCTGAACTTTGCTAAAATTTTTTTAAAGATTTATTTATTTATTATGTATACAGTATTCTCAGTCCTCTGCCTGCAGGCCAGAAGAGGGCACTAGATCTCATTACAGATGGTTGTGAGCCATCATGTGGTTGCTGGGAATTGAACTCAGGACCTTTGGAAGAACAGGCGGTACTCTTAAATGCTGAGCCATCTCTCCAGCCTTTTTGCTAATATTTTAATGCTGTTTGAAGGGCATAATCTTAAGATAAATATAAGTATGTAAATATAATTATGCATATCTTAGTAAACAGTACCTTACATCAAAAAACATAATATCGGGGCTGGCTAGATGGCTCAGTGGTTAGGAGCACTGACTGCTCTTCCAGAGGACCCGAGTTCAATTCCCAGCACCCACATGGCAGCTCACAGCTGTCTGTAACTCCAGTTCCAGAGAATCTGACATCATTATACCAATGTACATGAAATAAGGTTAAATAAAGTTGTTGCTAAAAAAAAAAAAATCACACACTACATAGCAATAAGCAAAATGTCTCTTCATATACATTTATATATGTGCATGTCCTTAAAAATGATATAAAATTTGAATTACATTTATTTACATGTCTATATGCAGAGGTATATGCATGCCACAGCATTACATGTGAAGGCAAGAGGACAGCTTGGAGAAATTGGCTCTCTCATTCTACCATGGAGATCCTGAGAAATAAAATTAGGTTACCAGGCTTGGAGGCAAGGAGCTCTTACTTCCTGAGACATCTCATAATCTCTATGCATATGATGCATATAAACAATTTTACAGAACTTTTCCTGACCAGAATTCTTTTTTTAACCACAAGTAATTTTCAAATAATCTATGAAGAATACAGAAAGCTGCCTTGACTATCCGAGGACTATACCACAAGCAGCTCCCTTGGTTGATCTAACATGAGTGTTCTGCAGCATAGAGATGTGCTTATGGTAGACAGTACTTAAAAGCACTCAGAGACATGTCATCATGACATTTCAAAATGTAAAACTGACAGGTCGTTAATGGCTTTTTAGAAAATATAAATAAGAACACAAAGCCCAGAAGACAAGCACCAACAAGAAACTGAAATGATCTTGGTTTCCAGTCTAAATTTCACCAAAAGGCTGCACAATATCCCCCAGAATGCCTCATCTTAAACCATTATAAACTGATTCTGCTTTCCTTCCACTTGAATTAGCACATCCTTGGATCTGAACAATGTGATAGCTAGGAACTTGAACCCCAGGTATGACTACCTTGGTTGTGTCTTCTTATTAATTTATCCAAGAGGCAGAATTGAGCCACACTGCAAAGCATGGAATATGGCATTATATTCTCCCCTGCATTCAAAAACAGCTGCTTGGCTATTGCTTTAATACTACATACAAACCTACTGAAGAGGCAATATTTTTTAAGCACAATTGTATTGGAAAAGGTCCAAGTCTACCATTGTCTTTTTAAAAGTGTCTGATAATCTGCTTCTGTCACAGAAGGAAAGGAGCTACTATTTTATTTTCAGTCATTTGACAGACCTCAAGAAAACAGTTCTCTCTCAAAGAGCAACAGTATAACTATTTCAAGACCTCACTACACTTTATTTGTCCACTTGGACCTATAAATCACTATACTTCATCCGTTCTGAAGCCTATGTTTGCCTATAGAACTACTAGATGTTTCTAGATGGGCTAGGATCACTAAGGAGTCACAGATCTTGCTAGGCAGTGCATATAAATGGTGGTTTCGAGGTTGGATATCATAATAAAAGTGGAGACTTTGTTTTTATTTTTATGTCACTGTTATAAATATACTTCACATATTAAATAAATCTTAACATATTAATAAACGTTGTTCCCAATACTATTCATTTTATTCTGATGTAGCTGAGATGTTAAAATAAGACATTACTAAAATTGGGAATGTAGTTCAGTTGCATAGTACTTACTTAGCATGCTCAAGATCCTAGATTTGGCCCCAGGCTCTAGAAGAAGAAATGTTAAAACAAGATATTCCCTTTTATCTCAGGGAATTTGAGAAGCATGTAAATGTACACACAAACAAAACATACTACTGATTCATGGTGCTATAGCAAAAACTATAAGTTCCTTGTATTTTATAAGAACTCGCCTTTCCCTACAGTACATTTTAACATAAACATTTTATATATATATACACACACACACACACATATATATATATATATAATCCTTTAATTTTGAGATGTTCGTATATCAGTGGAGAAGAGGACTATGTTTCTGTCTTCAAAATCCCAAAGCAATGAGTTCTCAAGCTATATATCATGATTTTTTAAATTATCTAAAGCCTTAAACCAGTGAGGTTTAATTTTAATCTCCATTGCTGGACAGCTGATATTCTCCTTTTTGCATATCAATTAGATCCATTCTCTCTACCTTATGGTGTGACTGTTGCCAGATGGTTACTCCAGGGATGGACGCCTCTCAGTAACAGTTTGCAATGCCCCTGGGTAATGAAGAGCGTAAATGATGGCTGTGCCTTTCAAACAGTGTAGGGAAGCTGTCCTTGGCTGGTGGAGCTCAGCTGGGAATAAAGCGAGCATTTGTTTTTAGGGCCTTATTTGTACTGTGGATTAATGAAAGTTTAAAGGATGCTGATTAACTTAAAATGTGTCATTGAAGTTAGTGATTTTTCTTTTTTCCTTATTTCTTAACAAACTATACCTTTAAGAATGTAGCAGAATTTCAGAGAAAGAAAAACAAAAACACTGACTTCACAAATGCTCATTTTTCTGCCTCAGTACAGAAATAATGTAGGGTAGAATATGTGACTAGGAAGAAAACTCAAAGCTGGCCAAAACATTATGGCTAAGTTTATTTGAAATATCAGACTACACCATACATATGTAAGACACCCAAGTCTTTCCAACAGTTTCATATCGTTTTGTTTGCTTTTTGAGACAATATCTCACATTGATTAGACTGGTCTCAAATTCCCTATCCTAATCCTTGTTCCCCATCTCTCAATTGCTAAAATTACAGGCATATGTTACCATATTCAGTTTTTCTTACTCTCAATATACTGAAAATCTACTCATGAAAAATATTTAATTCTTATAAGATAGTACATAATCAATACCCTATATACATCTATAAAATGGCATAATAAAACCCACCATTATGTATAATTAATAGATGCTAATCAAAGCATTTTCAATAGTGCATAATCAAACATTAGAATATAACTCAAGCAATAGTAATGATAAGAGTAAAGAAATTTGCAGCAGAAAGAACATATGCCACATATGTTGAGAATGCTTGAAAAAGTGGTTTTGGGGGAGTGTTAAATAAGACCTATTTTAAAGAAACCGGCAAAATCACAAAAGTGAGCATGCATGGCTGGGTATGTTTTGAGAGTATAGCAGGAAGGTCCTTGAGACCACAGATCTCCAGAGAAATAAGGAATGCTAAGCATACAGTATTGTCTTTCCAATTGGAAAGATGAAAAACCTGCTCTTCCATCCAGAAAGCTGAAAATTGGAAGTGATTAGCCTGGTGATCTGTTGGGCCAGGCCATATTGCTATGGAATATTATTTTAAGGTGTGTTACATTTGTTTATGCTGGGGAACCTTTGTTTTAATAATATAAATATGTGTTGCTTTTGTTTATGTTGCACTTGTTTAACTCTGTGAAGCTGTGATTCGTTGCCTGTCTAAAACACCTGATAGTCTAATAAAGAACAAGGCAGGAGAAAGGATAGGCAGGGCTGGCAGACAGACAGAATAAACAGGAAGAGAAATCTGGGGAGAGAGAGGAAGGAGGACGTCAGGGGTCATCCACGCAACCACGCAGTGAAAGTAAGACACACAGAAGTAAGAGAAAAGAAAAAGCCCAGCGGCAAAAGGTAGACGGTATAACTTAAGAAAAGCTGGCAAGAAATAAGCCAAGCTAAGGCTGGGCATAAATAAGTAAGACTAAGCCTCTGTTTGTGATTTATTTGGGTGCTGGGTGGCAGGCCCCGCAAAGAGCAAAAAGGAAAAAAAAGGAAGAGTTAAAAACAAACACCACCACATCAAGCTCTTAAAAATAAGACCAGAGGTGGCTAACCCTACAGTACAGATAGAATATCTCTAGAATTCATCTTCTTGGAAAAAATGACATGTACCCTAAGTTGAGTTTCGGTGTAACTACGATTCCTTGTGCAATGGGGATTTTATTACACCGGGAAACTTTTCTCCAAATTATACTGGGTTTAAATATATTGGGAATAAACCACCTGGCATTAGACTCCCTGAAGTCTGATTAGGTTGATGAAGTCAGTCTGCACAGTGTTTGCGATCTTATCTCTTCATGTGGTTAGTGTCCCTGTCTGACACCTGCAGGGAGCCCCTCAGGTATGGTGGCACACACCTTTAATCCTGGCCCTTGAGAGGCAGGTTAATCTATGTGAGTTTAAGGTAAACCTGGTCTACATAGTGCATTATAAGCCAACCAGGGTCACACAGGGAGACTCTGACTTTAAAAAGTGTGTGGCGAGAGGAGGGGAGGGTAGAGTGAGATGTTACACATCATGAATGTGGCACATAAAGGGAACACTGGTGTTAGGTTCCAAAGAGACTCAGAACAAATGACTGTGGTGCACATTAGCTTAGCATAACAAAGTACACGCAGGCCTTTAGCTCACTCAGTACCTGTGGCTCCACTCAGCTCCACCCCAACCCTAAACCTCTCCAGTCCAGGGGTTTCCATTCCCTTCCCCCAGCTTCTCTCTCCTGTATAGCCCTTGTGGTCCCTTGGTCCTCTTCTCTTGACCTCACTCTCACTGCTCTCTAGCTCTCTCGCTTTTCCCCCGGCCCCCCTCCACCTTAACCTCCACCCCCAAATAGCACCCCCACCTGCCACCCTGTCCCAACATCCGGTTCAAGTTTGCTGGCCCTGTTCAGTCTCCCACTTTTTCTCCCTGCTCTGGATTCTTCCAGATGCCTCTGGATATACTTTTCCTCATATCTACAGTAAAAACCTTCTCTTCAACCATACCTAGGAGCAAGTCACTACCTGTCTAGAGTTAAGGGCTCACATAAAGGAATGGCCAGTGGGAACAGAGCAGGGTCTGCCATGCAGGACAAGGTTTCTGGAAAACCAATGATTAAGTACTATTTAAACGTCCCCCATAGGCTCCGATGGTCCCCCATTGGTGGAGCTGTTTGAAAAGATTTAGGTGTGGCCTTGTGAAGAAAGGAGGCCACTGGAGGTGGGTTTGAAGGTTTCAAAATCATGAGTCTTTCCAAGTTCTCTCTCTGTTTTGTGCTTATGGTTCAAGATGGGAGCTTCCTGCTCCTGTCACCAGATCTTCACTCTATCATTATGAATTCTAACCTTCTGGAACTGCAAGCCCAAATAAACTCTTCCTTCTATAAGTTGTCCTTTGGCCATGGTGTTTTCTTCACAGAAACAGGAAAGTAAACAATAAACAGATTTAGTGGTGATAAAGTATACTAGGAATAACACCAGGGCAGTAGTCCCTAACTGAAAGCACACCTCCTAATTACTAAGAGCTGTTCTACAACAGACCTTGCTTTTATTCTTCAAGGTTTCACACAACTGCTGAGATTCCAATTTTAATGGGACCTACAGCAATTACACTTCTGGTGTGAATCCTGGCTGTAAAGCACTGGTTCAAAGGCTTAAAAAGTTTCAATAAAAGTGAGCAGAAAAAAAATATAAAGCTCAATAAAAACAATTTTAAAAAACTACACTAAAATTCTCTAAATAGATTGCTGAAGAAGCTATTCCAGTGAGGGCCTGGTACATAGTCATGATAATGAGAAGTGAAAAAAATAAATATTTCTAGAATCTCCACAAGGAAAAACTCTCCATTTGGTCAGGGACTCAGTGAAGGAAGTGTCAAAAAGTTCATTGTATCAAGCCCAGGTAAACAAAGAATGCTGCTGACACTGGCAATTTCCTATAATTTACTCATTATAGAATGTTAAATTACTCAGTTGGTGACTCTGGAAAAACTTTGAAATTGAGTAAAAACAGAGGGCAAGAGTGGATCCTCAACCCCACTGCACAGCAGGGGCAATAAAGAACAGCCAAGAAACAGGAGGAATAACAATCAGAAGAATAAAGAAAACAAAGTATTAGTGATCCCAGAAAAAAAAAAATGAGTAATAGTAATAATTTTTGAAAGCATTTCCTAGGCCACTAGGTGGCTCAGAAGACAAAGGCATGTGCGGTCAAGCCTGGCAAATTGAGTTCAATTCCTGCAACCCCTGTGTCGGAAAGAGAGAACAAACTCCTGAAATTTTTCCTCTAACCTTCACACTCACCCTATGATATGCACACATGTGCACAAGCACACACACAAAAAAATTGCTCTGTGAATTAGGGTGCCCTCAGTAACTCTTATATCTGATACTTTTCTTTCTGCTGTTTTTGCAACCAACCCTTCTATGATCCACTCTCTGGGTGTCTCACAAACTCCCAGAGAGAGATTCAAAGTTTGTTGAGTCATCACCGAATAAAATCACCACATGCCCAATAGAAAGCCTAGGGGTATCTGGGAGCCTGATCTTTAATTTGTCTAGTCTTGCAATAAATGCTGTGTGATTTATTATGCTTGGGGTATCATGAAAATATCTCCAAATTAATAAGAATGGAAAATTAAGGACCTTGGACAAAGCTGTGCCAAAATTCAATAGACTTAGTCTAGAAATATTGAATAAGATGCATCTTGTGAGCAGGAGGGTACTCAGCCAGAGGCTCTGATTAGCCACAAGGGTTTTCAGGACGTAGATGGTCCAAGTGCCTATCTACTTACTGATGGCATCTGCAAGGGCTCTGATCAGCATGCACTTCTGCAGAAGGGGACTGGGAACCTGCACTTAAGTCTGGGAACATGAATAATCTTCTGCTTTATACTGAAATTTTGGTCATATAAATTTCAACACTCTTTGATATCAATGAAGTCCTATATTGAAGAAAAGGTGTACCATCACCTTTCCCAGATTTCCTGGGAAATTTTCTGATGTTTTCAGAGAAGTCAAAGCAGTAGATTCTATATATTTTTTCCTTCTTTTCTTTTCTTAATTTTGTTTTGCTTTGTTTGTGTAGCCTTGGCTGTCCTGAAACTATCTCTGTAAGCCAGGCTGGCCTCGAACTCACAGAGATCCACCTGCCTCTGCCTCCTGAGTGCTGGGATAAAAGGCGTGTGCCACCACTACCCAGCAGATCCTATATTTTTTCAATAGTTGACTAAAATACAAAAATTTGCCAGAATTTCCTAGAAGTGTTGTAAGTTTCTATTATTGTTACAAGGAATAACTATAAAGGAAATGACAAGAAAATGCTCAAAAGTATGGATAGATTTGCCCTATCTTGTAAGCCCTGTGGTACTGGAGAGAAGATCTGCTCTTCCAGAGAACCTGAGTTCCAGCACCCACACAGTAACTCCACAACAATCTGTAACTCCAGTTACAAGAAATTCCATGCCCTCTTCTAGCTTTAGTGTGGACTATGCACACAAGTGGGGTATAGACATACATGCAGGCAAAACACCCATAACACCTAAAATAATAAAAATAAAAAAATTGCTAATTTGCTATCCAATACCAAATGGACGGCCCTAAAAACAAATAAATAGAAGTTAACACTAAACTGACTCAGCAGGTTATATTTATATATTTATTCACACAAATATATATATATATATATATATATATATATATATATATATATATATATTGAGGGAATAAGAAGCCATCCATTTGAAAGAGAGTAGGGGAGGGAGAAGCATGAAAGTGGTCGGAGGGAAGCGGGAAGGGAAGTAATGTAACTAGATTTTAACTTGAAGATAGTACATAAATAAGTAAATAAATAAATAAATAGATAACCCTGAGATCTCTCACTGAAGCCAATTTCTCAGTTTAGCCTGCTCCTGTATCTTTACATTGTACTTTTGTTTTCCCTCACTGCAATAAATGTAACTTTTTGTAGCTTCTGTGTCTGTAGCCTCTACCCTCATGAGTGAGACTAGTACCCTTGCTAGAGGAAAGTTGTCTACCCACTTCTACCATGTGGACACATCAAAAGAAAGCAGCAGCATCGCATTTGAAAACGGGAACTCATCAAACACTGAATCTGGTCATGCCTTGATCTTTGATAAAACAAACAAACTTAGCACCATGACACAATACAAAAAAACATCTGTTTTACCTTAGAAAAGAATAGTTTTTCCTGCAATACATATAGAAACAGAAAATGGTAGGTCGGATGTAGGGCCCACAGATCTACCCCTCCTCCCAGGGTTCATCCTGAGGATACCTTGTAGTTTCTGGCCAAACATCCTGTTTTAGTTTCGGGCTAAACATCCTGTTTGTTCCTGTGCTCCCTCTGCCCCCACTGGTGGTTAGCTTAGGGGTTTGTTTACCCTTAAGCCTGGTAATTTCCTACCTGCCTAGGGGGATTTCATTGTGCAGTAGTTAGGTTAGTAAGGTTTTTCTAAGCTTGAATAAATGGCATTTGGCATTCTCTCTTCACAGATGACCCACGTTGCTTGTGTGTTCCTTTAATCTCCAGTCCCTTGCCCAGCTCACGAACAGTACAGTAGTGTAAGCTGTACCATAGAGAGTAACGCAGGCATTATAGTTGGAATACTAAGTTGTCTAGCTTAAGTAAATTATTACAGAATAATTACATTGTACATAACATTCAAGAACATACAGTTATCTAGATATGGTGGCACATGCTTATAATTCCAGCACTCGGGAGGCCTAAACACTAGGATAGCCTCAGGTCTACAAGAAAAAAAAAAAAGACCAAAAATCAGTTCTATTAATATTATCATTCATAGTTTAGTCCATCATCACAGAAAAATACTTTTATTGATAGCTAACACTGGCTCCATATTACCCAAGACATATATTTAACATATATTTAGGAATATATGGATCTTTATTTGTAGGATTAAGCTATATAGAAATGGCCTGTTCCTTAAACTTTACATCAAAGAGATCTAATAAAGTGCAGGAATGATGAATAATACTTAGAAACGACAAGTTTTCATTAAATGGCGCCTGTGTCACCTTTTTTAGCATTACAGATTTCTTACCACATTAAATTTTATTGTTTTTTTTTAAGAAAATAACAGTAACCTGTAAAAGTTTCCAAAGGACTGCCTAGTCCCATAAGGTTGTTTCACCAAGACAGCTCTTATCACTCTGTCCACCCTAAGGACTCCAACAGGAAGCATAACATTTGGTAGTATTTGTGGTATTCAAGCCATGATCCAGGGACTGGTGCATAAAATCAGAATGCACATTTTTTTTTAATTTTTTTATTGATTTTTATTGAGCTCTACATTTTTCTCTGCTCCCCTTCCTGCCTCTCCCCTCCCCCCTTCAACCCTCCCCAAGATCCCCATGCTCCCAATTTACTCAGGAGTTCTTGTCTTTTTCTACTTCCCATGTAGGTTAGATCTATGCAAGTCTCTCTTAGTGTCCTCATTGTTGTCTAGGTTCCCTGATATTATGGTTTGTAGGCTGTTAAGAAACAACCTTCCTCAAGATCCAGTAATATCACTTTTGGGTATATATCCAAAGAATGCTCAATTGTACCACAAGGACATGTACTCAACTGGTGTGGGAGAATTGTCTGTATTCTTTCAATCATGTTTTAAATGCTGGTTGGCCGGGCAGGAAGTATAGGTGGGTCAACCAGACAGGAAGTAGAGGCAGGGCGATGAGAACAGGAGTATTCTGGGAACCAGGAAGCTCCCTCTGCAGTTCTGCCCAGATCACCGAAGAAGCAAGATGTGAGCTGCCCCGCTGAGAAAGGTACTGAGCCATGTGGCTAACATATACAAGAATAATGGGTTCATATAAGTTACAAAAACTAATAAGTAGCCTGAGCTAATGGGCCAATCAGTTTTATAACTTATGAAGATCTCTGTGTGATTTTCTTTGGGGCTTGTCAGCTGTGGGGTACCAGATGGGACAGAAACCCCAACAAGCAGGCCCCTTCATGTTACACTCAACTATGTTCGTAGCAGCATTGCTTGTCATACACAGAACCTGGAAACAACCTAAATGCCCCTTGACCGAAGAATGGACAAGGAAAATGTGGTACATTTACACAATGGAGTACTACACAGCAGAAAAAAATAACGACAGCTTGAATTTTTTTTTTTTTGTTTTTCGAGATAAGGTTTCTCTGTGGCTTTGAAGCCTGTCCTGGAACTAGCTCTTGCAGACCAGAGCTGGCCTCGAACTCAGAGATACACCTGCCTCTGCCTCCCAAGTGCTGGAATTAAAGGCATGCGCCAGCACCACCCAGCTACATCTTGAATTTTGCAGGCAAATGGATGGAGCTAGAAAACATTATTTTGAGGGAGGTAACCCAGACAAAAAAAGACAATTATCACATGGACTCACTCATAGGTGGTTTTTAAACAAAATGCACATTTTGTTTAATATTAAGAATTGCAGCCAGGCGGTGGTGGCACATGCCTTTAATCCCAGCACTCAGGAGGCAGAGGCAGGTGGATCTCTGAGTGCCAACAGAGAAAAGAAGGACATCAATGGGGAAAATCACATTCTATTCTCACACAAGCAGGCTTTTCAGCATGCTAATTGCCAGCTGGAGAGAAACACAGAATTAGAGTCAACATGAGATTTGTCTGATTGGAATGTAACTGTAAGCTGTGGGTGTACACTCTTCCTCCTTGGAGAAGTAGCCACCACAGGTGCCACGCAGGGTGTCTATTCTTGCTCAGTGCATGGATGAGCATAGCCACTTCTGTTCCTCAAATTCTTTATTCTTGTGACTCCTACCATCTTGGCATAGATACTAACAGTTTTCTTAAGATTACCAAAGCTAGTTAATCTGCACTCTGTCTCCCTAACAGTTTCCTTCATTAATTTAATTAATTGTGGCCCTTCGTAATTTTATTCTAACCCTAATCCTAAATCCATCAGAAATATTTCATTGTCACAACTGCATTTACTAAGTTATAGAAGAGTTATCCATGCTTCCCGAAAACATAAAAAAAAACTTTTATATTATCAAGATAGGCTGAAGGGATGGCTTGGTGGTGAAGAGTGCTTGTCACTCCCGCAGAGAACCCAGTTTTGATCCCCAGAACCCACATAATGACTCACAACTGTCTATAACTCCAGTTTCAGAGGGACTAATGCTTTCCTATGTCCTCCACAGGCACCAGGAATGCATGTTGTGCACATATACATGCAGGCAAAGCACTCATAGGCATAAAATAAAACTTTAAAACCAGCCAGGTATGGTGGCATTCTCCTTTAATCTCAGCACTTAGGAAGCATAAACAGAAGAATCTCTGGGAATTTTAGGTCAGCTTGGTGTACACAGCACACTCCAGGATAGCTAGGATTAGAGAAACCCTGTCTCAAAAGTCTCAGACAACAACAATAGATTTAAATATCAAGAACCTGATAGTCTTAAGATATTAAGAGAGTAATAGCGCACATATACATGCAAAAATAAACACACATGCAAACACACAAATAAGCACACATGCAAACACACAAAAGAATCGAGTGAACAGTAAGGTGAATACCAAAATAAGGACCATGAAACAAATGTTTTTCATCTTTATTCCTTGTCTTCAAGCATTTCCAAATGCATACTAAAAGCAGCAATACAATTATCTAACATTTGACAAGAAAGGGGGACGGAGGGAGCAAGGGAGGGAAGGAGGGAGGGAAATCCTCTGGCCTCAGATTCCCACTGTAAGCTACCAGTGGGAAAAAGTTTCTACAGTAGTAAGGTGATAAAATGGGAGGCGAGTTCCAAAGGTTGAGAAAAGTCACAGAAGCAGGCTTCCCTAGTGGGAAGGCAGTCAGAGTGAACACCAAAGAGTAGGAACAACTCCTCTAGAGGAGGAACAGTCTTCTACAGTATCATGTGAAATTGACCAGAAACTCCTTGATGTCAAATTTTATCAGGACACAGCTTTTATAAATAAGCATGCTCTTGGTCAAAGATCTTCTCATCAATATGTGGAACATTAAAGGAAACTAAAAGTTTTCTTCCTTTGCTTTTATGAAGGTAGCTGTTCATCACAACAAAATAGAGTCAGATCATCAAAAATCACTGTTGAGAGTTCCCTTAATTCTTTCCTGCTGCCCCTTTCAGCCTTTCCATCTAACCCATCTCCTTCCTGTTCTTTATTCCACTGTCCAGACTTACTATTTAGTCCCGCTGCAGAAGACCCACAAGAGTTCCTCCTCCCATCCTACCTCCAAACCATGGGGACTCTTGATGTAGGCCTCCAGGGTCCCCCCGTAGGCCTCCAGGGTCCCCCCACCCACCCAGTTCTTTCTCACTGTCCCTTTCAGCCTTTCCTTCTAGCCCTTCTCCATCTCTTTGTGACACCCACTGACCCACAGAAACACTCTTTACCAGGGACCCCACAACCACCACATTAGGTTAGGACCCAGAGTAACCAACACCAACCAAAGAACAGAACACACACCCAACAAAAAATGAGACCAGATATCTATGCCAAGAAATACTTCAACTGTCATAACTCCAAATGCCAAGGTCCCAGCACAAAACCACAAACTTTAACAACTAAGACAATATGTCTCCTCCAGAAGCCAGCAACCCTATTTGCAATAGACTTGGAGAAAAGTAATTTAGCTTAAGTACAAGACAAGGACTTCAAAATAACAATTATGAATATGTTCGAGAACATTAAAGAGGGTATGAATAAATGTCTTAACAAAGACCATGAAAACATAAACAGTAGAATAAAATAATAAAAACAATTCAAGACACAGACACGGAATTTAACAAAGAAAAGGAATCAAAAAAGAAAACCCAGACTGAAATAAAACTAGAAAGGAAAAACTCAAAATAAAAATAAAAGTCACTGTTCATCTCAGCAATCATAACAATTCCCCTTATGAGCCTCTATCACATGTACATCAACAGAAGCACCAAGCATGATCACAGTAGCATCTCCATGAAGAATATAAACCATATTCTCAGTCTCCTTACAGAACATCTACCAGTCAAAGTCCTGACCATGCTCAGAGCTTCTAGGGAAGAGCTTTCCCTGTAAAGTTTGTTATTCTCTCACAAACTTTGGGTCAAAAAAGACTTCAGAAGATTTGAATCCTTTGTGTAGAATTACATTTATATGAAGGTATATTTCAGAATCATTTTTCATATTTCTTCATTAACTGGTCAAACAAAGACTTCTTTTTGTCCACCTCTTTTTTTTTTAAAGTTTATTAAATTATGAAAGTTTTCATTTCCACCCCTCCTCCCAACACCCTCCCACTCCTCCCTCCCCCTCCTCCTCCGTCTTCATCCCTAAGAGCAGTAAGGGCTTCCAGCCCTGTGGGAAGTTCAAGTTCCTCCCCACTCCTTCCAGGTCCCTGAAGGTGAGTATCCGAACAGACTGGATCCCAAAAATCCAGCATATGCAGAGGAAACAAGTCCCAGTGTCATTGTTAGTGGCTTTTTCTTCCACCTCTTGTTCTCTTTTGTTTTGTTCTGAGACAGGGTCTCAATACGTAGCTCAGACTAGCTACAATCTCAACATTCTCTTTCTCCCACCTCAGTGTATTATGCCTTTACTCCAGATAAAGCTGAAGAGGAAGTGATATTTATGAATGACTTTCTCAGAAGAAAATGACCTTCAGGGAAATAACCTACCTCCCAGTTGGCCCAATTTAAATGATTTTATAATCACATATCATTTGTCCTTAAATAGCATAGAATTTTTTTTTGCTAAATCTTAACTACCAAGAAGGAAATGTTAACTATCTGGCAGCTAAGAGAAAGGTAAGACCCAAATGACCTACTAGTGAAATAAGAGTTACAGATGTCAAGATCCAGAGTTTTCTACTGTGATGCTAGCCGATCTCTCAATACAGATATTTTCTAAGCCTCACCTTACTCTGAACGGTTCCGGCACTGATTTCTATACATGATTATCTCTTATCCTTTAGAAGATCTTTAACTGCACGTCTCAGCTGTCACCAGATCTTCTTCCTCCGCCTGCACTGAAGGACTGGTGAAGAAGTGTTCTTACACACCTCTTATTCACATACAAGTATTTGAACCAGATCGAGTGTATAACTAAAGCAAGTCGGGTATCAATGGTTCCAAATAAATTTTCCTGCTTTTTCTCTATCAGTCCTGAGATTGAGAAGTATGCCTGAAATTACCTACTCAGTATCTTCACTTTGAGGTTAATTCATTTTCATCAACTCCACATGGCTAAAGTATTTCTTAAAAGCAATCTCAAATCAACACTAAGAGTGTAAATTACTGAGACTGTGTTTGTTTGTTTTTGTTTTGTTTTTGTATCAATGCACACTTGTTTATTATAGTAAAATCAGGCACTGACCGACAGCACACTGCTTATGGAACACTGTTAAACTTGACTTACCGGATGCCTAGCCCGGCTAGCTACAGTTTGCCCAGAAAGATCAATGGCCACATGAACCACACTTCAGACCTGATAGTTGCTGCTTCAACAGGTGAGTTCACATATATGCTCACCCAACACATTAAAAAAAAAAAAAAAAACCCAAACCCAAAAAAAAAAACCCTTGCAACACAACAAACTGCCTTTATTTAGGTATGCATCCATATTTCAACATTTAGTGGTCTTGAACAGAGTGGGGAACATGGCAACGAGCCAGGAGGCCAGGCCCACAGAAAACTCGTGACACAGAGCTCCTCCAGGTCCCTGCCGAGGGTCTAAGGAGCAGCAACACTAAAACCTGAGTCCACAGGGTCAGGGCCTCTGTTCCAGCTGTCAGGCTCCACATCAGACCTGATGGGTGGCCAGGGAGCCCTGTCCAAACCTCTTCAGTTTGTAAAAGCAAAGCGATTACGAGAAAAGGAACCGACACAGAACCCTGTGCACTTAGGACTCTCCACATGGCCTTTCTCTAGGCGGAATCCCCAAGGACCCTGAGCGCTGGCAGGTTTTGTCGCCTCATGACTGCTCTGTTCACCTCGAGACCTGAGCTCAAAGTGCACCGGCTGATGGTGGCAGCAGGGCTGGGGACCCAGCACCCCCTTCCCAGGCTGATGGCAAGTGAATGTGTGGTCCAGAGCTAAGTGAGGGAGGCCAGGCTCTTCCAACCTCATCTGATGGCTTCTGGCCACAGCAAGTGTTGGGTGGTGATGGCAACAAGGGAGTTGAGGAGGGGGAAAGCAGCACCCCTTGATAAAGCTGGGGAGACGGGAAGCCCTGAGTTCCTCACCCACGGCCAATTTCAGAGGGAGGGGAGAGTTACAATCTAAGCTTTGGCCAAGGGCGGGAGTGGAGGAATGGGGGAGACGATGGCTTGGACGGGGCATCACTTAAGACTTAAGGAAGCAGGAGTACAGCCAAAGCACCCCAAGCCCAGCAGTAGTCCCACGGCTGCTACCTGAAGCCTTCCCATCTAGTCTAAGGGCCACCACACAGCTGTGGCAGGAGGGCGGGGTGGGCAAAGGTAAACCCAGGCCATGTGTCAGCAGCAGGTGATTGTGTGACGTGTCTGTTCACAGTTGCGTTAGCTGTGCCCACCGCTCCCAAAGGAAACTGATTTCAACACATCTTCTTGATCCCAGAAGTTCAACTAGGCAGCCAGCGGTTACACTCGACAGAAGATGTTACACAGCACAACTCAGGTATTTTGGATGGACAGAAATTAGTATCAGAACAGCGTCTCAGGATGAAGTCTCAGTGGAGCTTCCTCTCCAGGACTTTGAGGTCTACAAGATGAATCTAGAAAATCCACTACTGTGGAAAATGAAGACTTAGGTTGCATTGGGGAGGGGAGGCCTGGGCCTTGGTGACTAATTGCTGTAACACTGCCCTTCTGGCGGCTGTGGCAGCTTCATGTTCTCTTTTGACATCATCAAGCGTCGAAGCTCCTGCAGGATGACTTTGATGCTGTGGGGATTCTGCCACTTTGCCAGCACTGCTGTGGCCTTGGGTCCACCACGCCATTTGAACTGCTCACATCGCTCGTATTGACTTTTGTTACAAATCTTACAGATGGAGGTGCTTCTGGGTATTTAGGCCCACATTCTATTTTAAGGCTGTATATTTGGTTTTCATAAATTGTTCTTGGGCATAAGTGCCATGTCTTCGTCGTCTAGACCCCAGCTAACTGTGCCGTTGCCTACTCCTTTCTGGCCATCTTCCAGCTCTTCCAATAGTTGGAAATTTCGAGGGACTTTTACTCCCGAGCCTGTGGTGGCTGCCATCTTGTGTCGCTGTCGCTCGAAGGCCGGCCCCTCTGAGACTGTGTTTGTATAGCATGAATGAAGACTCTAATTTGATACACACACACACACACACACACACACACACACATATTTCTCTCAAATATTTTTTTCTGTGATCTGTATTTGAGTTCATGGTAACACCTTCCACTTTGCGTTCCCACATTGAGAATTTGGAAACCATTATGAATATGAGGTATTGTTGGTCAGTTTATAAGATTCATTATGTAACAGTTGATGTGGAAGGTGATGTAGTTGTGAATATGTTTTATTACCATTGGTTAATAAAGAAGCTGCTTTCAGCCAATGGCTAAACAGAATATAGCCAGGCTGGAAGAAATATATATAGAGAGAGAGAGTAGGCAGCCACGACCTCATGGTGATGAACAGATTAATGGAGATGGGTTAGTTTAGGATATAAGACCTAGCTAGAAATACACTTAAGCTATTGGCCAAACAGTATTGCAATTAATATAGATTTCTATATAATTATTTTGGGTAAGGGTGGTGGGAAATGAACAAACAGCCTCCCCTAACAAACAGTTATTATTAGTAATGTACAAGAAAAATGTAAAGCTCATTATTAAGCCTGACAAGTAATTGTTAACTTGTTGGTATAATTAAGAAATAAAAGAACAAGAGAAAAATGAATATATAAACTGATGTTCTGATGCAGGGATGAGAAGAAAAGTTCAAGGGGAGGGAACAGGAAGGTATTATATTTGATCAAAAACACATATAAATGAATGTACTCATTAAATATTTTAAAGGATTGTGTCAACACTAAAAAAAAAGGTAAACTGGAGTTCTCTTTTTTAAATAGCCACACCTGTGCTGAATTTTAGAGACTGACTAAATGGTTAGAAAGTCATAATTTTGGTCAGTGGAAATATTAAAGATATACAGCAAAAATTATTTTAGGATATCTTTAGTCCCCTTGATAGCCATTTATTACCAATCTCTGTAACTAACTGAGCTGGCTAGGTTTTTGCTATTGCTATTATTGTTTTCTGTCAACTTAACACAAGTTATCAGGAAGTGCGGCCTAGTGAAGAGACTTCAGGCCACTGGGGTCACACCATCATTGGGACAGTGAGACTGGAGTCTTTCTGCTTCCCTCTCTTTTGCTTCCTGTCTGTACATTGAGCAGTTCTGCTCTGCTATATACTCCATCCATGAAGTGTCCTTATAGACACAAAGCAATGAAGATAATGGTCTTAGATAGAAACCTTTAAAGTCACAAGCCAAATTAAACCTTTTCTCCTCTTAAAGTTGATTACCTCAAATATTTGTTAGAGTAATGGAAAGCAGACAAATACAATCACTTTGGAATCTAGAAAAAGGTTGAGAGCTGTTGTATAAGGCTGTTCGTTCCTTGCTGGTCACCCAGACTCCCAAAATAATCACACAGAAACTGTATTAATCAAAACATTGCTTGTCCTATTAGCTCTAGCTTCTTATTGGCTAGCTCTTACTTCTTAATTTAACCCATTTCTATTAATCTGTGTTTTGCCACATGGCTATGGTTTACTGGCAAGGATCCGGTTTGCCTGTTCCCGATGGTGGCTAGATGGCATCTCTCTGACTCTGCCTTCTTTCTCCCAGCATTCAGATTAGTTTTCCCCGCCTACCTCTATTCTGCCTTGCCAGACCCAAGACAGATTCTTTATTAATCAATAGTATTCACAGCATACAGAGGGGAATCCTACATCACTTTCCCTTTTCTGTCTAAATAAAAAGGAAGGTTTTAACTTTAACATAGTAAAATTACATATAACAAAACAGATATCAAGCAAGAATTTTTTAGAGCAAGCATATTTTATACATAGTGATTGTATTCACAGAAACTCATGAACACGTATGCCAACCAGATCACATATACAAAATGTCCATAGCACCACTATTCACAACTCTATAATGGAAACAATAGAAATCTCCATCAACCAAATAAAGGATTAATTGTGGTATGATAGAACAATATATTATGTAATAACAAAATGAAGTTACTATTACTATATGTGACAACCAGGAATATCTCACCAAAAAACAAAAAACAAAAAAAAACAAGTTAGTCATGAAAAAAATATAGAATATTAGTTTACTATTTAAAACTTAAAAATAAATATTAAAAATTAAGCTATGGATAAAAAGACTATTAAGAAAAATTATTATGATAAAAGTATGTATAGTAACTGCCAAGGAGCTAAAATGGATAAAGCACAAAGCATGATTCTGAGATACCCATTACTTTTCTTTCCTCTCATAGATGGTAGTTTCATATAATTTGAGGAATTGTGAATTCATTTTTTTGTACTTTTTTCTGTATGGATGGTATATCAGATGTTTGTTAGAAACATTACACAGACATATAAGTCTAGATATTCTGGAAAAAGGATTAAAAAAAGGCAGAAAATGGAAAAAATAAAACTTTAATTTGGAAGTAGTTAGTGCTGTGAAAAATAAAACAGGACAAAGGAAAATGGTTTAAGAGAGAAAGCTATTTGAAGCCTGTACAATCATATCTCCATAGATTCATGGAGTATTAGATGCACACAGCAAGGCCAATGAAAATGGAATGTGCACTGGCTGCTGTCCTACGAGCATGATTTTATAAAGACTTCAAAATAACTCCAGTAACATTCAAAGTCCCTAAAATATATGCTAGCAGTTGAAAAAGTTAACAGTGGAAGAAAAAAGAAAGAAAGATTGTCTATAGTACAATTCCTTCAAGTTCAGTAACAAAGTACCTTTCTAAAAAACTGAAAAAAAATTATCTAATATGGTTAGAAATCAGACATAAAATGAAGGCTATTATTATAATGAGTCCTTTCAAACAAAAAAAGAAAACCATGACACAAACAACAATAAAACATTTTAATGTGAACATTAGTTACCTGTTGTTTTTACCAATAATATTTTATGTGTATATATTTTAATAAATTGTCCTTGTCAGCGCTTTTTTTCCTACTTATTAGTCAATGTTAATCCTCATTTTAAGTTAATTCATTTTGATTTGACTTTTTCTATATTGTCATTGTTGTTCTCACATAATAAAAAATTAGGCTTTATGCCCTCACATTACACTAGCTACTTAATATCTTAGGATAAACTTTGTGGAATTTCCATTCTTTCTGAACTACAAACCGTAAAACACTGATGAAGTGTATAGATGTACCAAATTATACTTAGTTCATAAAGTCAATAGGCATGTGTTGATACTTACGTTGCTAGGCTCTAGGAAAAAAAATCAAGACAAAAATCCTGGCATTTGAAATTTACAAGGGTGAATAAAAGAGGGAAGAAAACTAATCTATGCAGGTTACAGAGGAAAGTACAATTCAGAAAGCACAATCAGGGCAGCTGCCTTTCAGTCGAACTTTTCACAGGCATTCAAATTACAAGATTTCATTTTTGCCACATTTTCATACTTTAATTTAATAATAAAACCCAGTATTATTCAAGATCAGACATTAAAGTAAAAATAAATTGTGAATAAGCTAAATAATAAAGTCTTAAATAATTTTATTTTCTTCATTTTAAGCTGGTATTTTATTAAGTGGGCATACAGCAGTAGTTAAACTAGTCTGGTTTCCATTTTAAACCTCCGTGATAACTGGCAGATGGAGCACCTTATGTTAACAGGAAGGAAGCCAAAAGTAACTACTCAGCCACAGTAAAGAGGGAAAGGCAAAAGAAAGGGTTCTGAACTGAAAGGTTAGCAGATAACTGAGTTTGAAAGGCGTCTAGAAATTTTTAAGATATTCAGTGTAACATTCTCCAGGATGTTTTCCTCTCTGTTAAGGAAATATGCATGTTCTGAGGATGATTTCAATTATGTGGAAAGACTGTTTGTAATCACAAACTTAAAAGCATTTTATTTCCTCTGGCATACATCAAGTGACTGGTGCAGTTACTAATGTCTTAACTTCTGCTTCTCTAAATCCCCAAACTGCACACACTTAACTAACACGCACACTAGGAGAATGAGAAAATATGCCTAACATCTTATTCACTCTCACCCTAACCCTGAAAGTAATACTCAACATTTTGTTTTTTGTTTGCAGATATACTCATTATTGTAAACATTACTCAATAGTTTACTTAGGGAAAAAAAAACTTCTCATACTACAACACGTTTTCCAGTACTGGGAATGAACATAGGACCTTTCACTTACTAGGCATATTTAAAAGTTATGATATACTATGTTTTATCTTCTGAATCAAAAAGACATTTTGAATTAAAAGATAATAGATTTCTATATTCTGTATACAGATCAACAATATTGAATACTACAACTAAATTCAAGCATTTTTCTTAGTTTATCTTTCTTTTTATCTTATGTGTATGAATGTTTTGCCGGCAGGTTTGTCTGTGCATCATATGCATGCCTAGTGACCACAGAGGCCAAAAGATATGGAAACCCTGAGACAGAATTATAGGCAGTTGTGAGCTGCTTGTAGATGCTAGGAATTAAACCTGGGTGCCCTGGAAGTGCACCCAGTGCTCTTAACCACTGAGTCATCTCCCCAGTCCCTTAATTTACATTTCTAATCCCATGCTGCTTCTTATACATTCTAGAAGTAATAACAGACTTCTATAGGAAGAAAGACTCATTCTGACGTTAGCACAAGTGCCACCTAAACAAGCACAAGATGTATTCTGAAACACATCTTTCACTTATAGTTTCTCTGCTATGGAAACAAAATCCATCTTTGTCAGAGCAAAGGAAGTTGGGAAAACAAGCCACTCATTTGAAGTGTACTTGTAAGTGTTAGCATTGTTTTGAACATGAGAAAAGGAAAACCTTTTGTCTGAGATATTTTCACAATCTCAAGAAAGAATTCCTCCTCTACTTATTTTCAAGGAAACACGATACTTCCTGGAAGCCCAGAGGATCAGTCTGTTAAATCCAGACCCATGCAAGAAAATAATGACCCAGGCCACAATAACATGACCTATAATACAAAGACAGCAACACTATCCTGCAGGAAGAGGCCGCCTTCAATACAGGGACTTCTGTGGCTGACTTAATTACAGCACAGCAAGGGAATCTCCATGGCGGTACTCAGGGCCGCAGACTAGATACAGGCACAGATGGCTCCGCAGTTTCTCCTGCAGTATGACACCTTCCAGCGAAGTCTGAAAATAGACACATCCCAAGAAGTGTTTTGGTACCAGTATTTTTATAAGCTCCATGGCATCACATGCTACTGTGAAAGTTATCCTTAAGGGGAGAGCCAATCACCAAGTATTTACTGAGCCTTGACTGAACAAGGGACAAGAGAAAGGTTTAAGCTAGCTTGTCATCTAGGCTGGAAGCAGGAACTAAGATGATTGAAGAACTGTTGTAGTATTTTTCAACGTGTTATGGTGTTTTGAAATAAACAAAACCACTGCCTTGAAAATACTCAGAGACAGTAACAAATAAACAAAAAAGCAAACTCACATTAGACACAGGAATAATACATAGAAATCTGATGTGGAGGGCCGCAACCACATTCTCCATTGCTTCAAGGGACAAAGGTAGAGATTGACCTCTGTGACTTCAAAGTGTGGTGGTACACGCCTTTAGTCCCGCTGCCTGGGAGGCAGAGGCAGATTGACCTCTGTGACCTCAAGGTGTGGTAGTACACGCCTTTGGTCCCAATGCCTGGGAGGCAGAGACAGGCAGATCTCTGTGAGTTCAAGGTGTTGTAGCACACGCCTTTAATCCCAGCGCATGTGCTTGGTAACTTTCTACTGTTGCGTCCCTGCCTACTTCCGAGGTATCATCTGGGTTGATGGGCAGTGGACCAATCCAAGAGTGACACGTCCGAAGCGAGGACTCTTTCCTTTATAAGGGACGGGTTCCCTCATTCTGGGTCTCCGCCATGTAAGCTTATGCTCTCCCTCTCAAGACGCATTAAAGCTTTGCTGCAAAAGGATCCTAAGTGCCCCGCGTCGTTCTTGCTGGCAAGACGGTAGTGCGGGACAATCTGATACACCAACAAAGTATCTTTTTAAAGCAGTTACTGTAGCAACCACATGGACCACAGCACAAATGGACAATTAGGATCCCAAATTACAAGTGATGATATAGTTATTAAGTAATATTGGAAATTCCATCTTGCAAAACAATTTAAAGAAAATGAAGGCTGGACGTAGGCTCAGAAGTTAAAACTACTTAGAGTGCTCTCCTACGACTGGAACCAACATGGAATCAAATCCACGCAACTTGTTCACAACCCCTTGTAATTCTAGTTCTAGAAGCTCTAATACTTCTGACTTCCATGTTCACCCTTACACATGTACACAGGAAACACACACGTACACATAATTTTGTTCGTTCCCAACCCACCCACTCACCCCTCCCAAAAAAGGACAGTGCCATTCACTGACTATGGCCCAAAATGACAGTCTGGAGTCAACTCAGGATGAATTGACAGGTTAAACAAATGTATTGCTAGCTGAGAGATAAAAACCTTCATGAAACACTCCTCAGAAACCCAGGTAAAGCCATCCCTTTTATCTCTCCCTACAGCCAGCTACTCAAATGAGGAATATGGTTCTCTATTAGAATATACCTATAATACAAAGCAAAGGTCCATTTGGTCCCCACTAACATATACCTGTAATGCATATCAAATCACCAACAAATCTCCTCCCTTCTGTCCTAAACTTTCAGACAGTTCTAGATCCCACTCCCTCCTTTCCACAGCTATACAATTCTCTCTTTAAAAACCAGCAAGTCACCCCACCCCACTTCTCTCTGATTCCCTGGCTCGCCCTCATCCCACCCTACCCCTGAATGAATTATTGTTGTTAATGATGTTTTTATTTTCCTCATGAAAAGAAACTGACAGATCTCTCTGACTTGATCTACATAACAAGTTCCAGGACAAGCCAGGGAAGGCTACACAGTGAAAGTTTGTCTCAAGAAAAAATAAAAACACCAAGTTTTGAACTTACATTGCTTGACTCAAATTTGGGGTTTCTCCTTAACTAGTCAAATTACATGATCTATCTGTGCTTTAGTTTTTTCCATCCACATAATGTAAATAATAAAATACCTACTTTCAAACTGTAGTGGTGTATTCCCTTAATTCCAATGGTGTGGGACAAATGTCTATATTCTGTCTGTTGATTATATTTTAAATAAACACTGATTGGTCAGTATCCAGGCAGGAAATATAGGCGTGACAACCAGACAGGAAGGAGTAGTGGGTCAATGAGAACAATAGTATTCTGGGAAGAAGGAAGCTTTTTCTGCAGTCCTGACCTGACCACAGATGAAGCAAGATGTGACTTCTCTGTTGAATAAGGTATTGAGTCATGTGGCTAACACAGATAAGAATAATGGGCTAATAACGGGCTATATAAGTTATAAGACTTAAGAAGAAGCCTGAGCCAATGGGCCAATCAGTTTAGAACCTCTGTGTGATTTCTTTGGGACTTAACGACTGTGGGAATGGGGCAGAACAGAAAACTCACTCAACAAATCCCAACACTTGGGGGACAGAAGCAAACAGACCTCTGTGAGTCCAAGACCAGCCAGTCCTACATAGTGAGTTCCAGGACAGCCAGAGCTACATAGTGAGTCCTTATTTCTTAAAAAATGATCAGGCCTAGCCCAAAGTGGTATAGACAGATGTCCTTCTAGAAAGGTCATATAAGGAGACGGAGGACCTGTGAAAAGAGAAGACAAGAAATGCCTAAACATCTCCCTTTTCTCTCTTCATTTAGCAATTTATTATTAATCAGGATGTTATGCTCATACTTAATAATTCAAAGTTGAATAGGATACGAAAACACATAAAACTGAGTAATCACAGAATAGTGGAACATTACAATTGCTTTGGGCTCCAAGGAGACCACAGAGGGTCACCTCCTATAATGTTTAATATTCATGTCAACTTGACTGGATTTGTAGTACCCTAGGAGACACATCTCTGGGCATGTCTGTGAAGTTTCCAAAGAGGTTTAACTAACTGAAGAGGGTATGTCCACCCTGAATACGTGGGCAACACCATGCCATGGGCTGGGGAATCTGACTGTAATAAAAAGAAGAAAAAAGAGAAAGTGAGCTGAGCACCAGCACATCTTTCTCTGCTTCCTGACTGCAGATGCAATGTGACCAACATCCTCACACTCCCACCTCTGAAAGAGAACACACCAGATGGGGGAACACGAATAAAATAATCCCACACTAGTTCCAAATAGGGTATAATAAGGGGTTCTTTATTTAAAGGGGAGCTCACAGATCACAACAGAGAACAGGAATGGAATCCAGCATCCAGGTGGCGGAGGCGGGGGGTGTGTGGGCAAGCCCACATGTTTTTGGTACCCAAGGTCACACCCAACGTGGTCCAGCTTCTCAAAAGCCATTGGCTGAAGGAGGTTCCCCATCACCTCTCGCTTTTGTCTAAATAAGAGAGTTCCAAACCCAATACAAAACTATATGCAATAAGAACAGATATCAAGTATAAAAATTAGAATTACAACCAACATAAACAATATCAAGCAAGAAACATACGCTAAATGTTTCAATAATTATTCTATCCTAAGGATCCTAAGTCTTGTATTAGAACTGTCTTGGCTAAGTCATAAGAGGAAAGTAACTACAACTATCTAGTCTTCAACCCCATCGAAGGCCTGAGAAGGCAGATAATATTATTTGAGTAGGCAGGAAGTACAATCAAGCAGCTTCCAAAATATGCAGTAAGTGACAGAGACAACTGGTTACTTGGACAATCACCCAGAGTCTCATTTGCGACGTTGGAGTGACCAACTTTGGCTAAGGCCTTACCTCTTTACTTTTCCTATCACCAAGGACTGTGTTCCCTCAAACTATGAGCCTAAAAACAAAACACATACTTCTTCAAGTTACTTTTGTTGCAGCAACTAGAATGGTAACAATATACTTCCTACGCAGCACTGAATGTGAACTTCCTAATTCAAATCATGTGTTTCTCAATCACTATTCTGGCCCTGTGACATCAATCTGCAGTCTGTGATTTGAAGCTTGCTGGAGCGGCCATTTATTACTGTGATACTTCACTTGTGAAGTTTACCAGCAAACTATAAAATTGATGCACATGTTGTTATCAAAAATTTATTCTAAGTTATAAAGGAAATAAACGCACTTAATGACAGTCATAGTGCTGAAAGTAATTTACACATCATCTTTCCCAAAATCTATCAAGTTTCTGACTCACTTCCTTCACTCTCTAACAGGTAGCATTTGGCTTCTATCTCAATGTTACAATGAGTCAACATGGAAGGCTCTGATCATGTAGCTTCTAACTCACTCTTGCTTTTAAGTCTCTATGGATGGCTCTTCTTCATATTCAGTCCCCTATCCTTAAATCCACAACCCTTTGGTCCCAGGATGAGGACACCAGAACATAATATTCCAGAAGCAATAAGCCAACATTTATAAGACATTAATAGTCAATGTTTCTGCTAATAAAAACCAGTATCACATCAAGTTCTTACCCAGACTTTCCTTAACCTCCAAAGATTACCACAGGATCTAGCAATGCAAGCAAGTCATTAAAATCTTTCCACAGGAAAGAAAGAGTAAAGTATTCTTTAATTCTTGTTGCTGTTTTGTCTTATTATTTTGTCTGTTTGTTTCTGAGACAAGGTCTCTCTACCTAGCCCTTGCTGTCCTGGAACTCGGTAGGTAAGCCAGGTTGTCTTTGAACTCACTGAGCTCCACCTACCTCTGCTGGAATTAAAGGCACATACCTCCACACCCAACTTTAATGTGTTGTTTCTATTAGTCTCATATTTTACTTTAACTCTAGCTTCGGGATATATTTATGTTCTAGTCTGCATATTCCTAATCTAGAGTGTACCCATTACATTCTATAAATAATAACCTTTTGTCTTAAAAAAATTTTGACATCTACTTTAGTATCAGGATGGGACTATTTTCAGAGAATGTTAAATGAATATGCCTGGTTAGTTTGTTTGACTTTATAGAAAGAAAAACAACAACATTTGGGCTTTGTAATAGGAACAAAACTATTGTTTCACACTCAAAGTATTTCATGAAAGGTAGTCAATAAATTTCATGAGAGAATACTACAACTATATAATGATGCTCTTTTAAACTCATTCTTTCACAAGATAGATAGGTAGGTAGGTAGGTAGGTAGGTAGGTAGATAGATAGATAGATAGATAGATAGATATAGATAGATAGATGGATGGATGATAGTATGGATCATAGTCTCCTCCCATTATCCTCTTTTATTTCCCCTCCCATCAAAAGCCTTCTTCCCAGCAAGTCTCCTTACTTTCCTACTTTCATGTGGTATATGTGTATGTGTTTGAATGCACTGCCTACATGCACATAGGTAGGAAACTATCTACTTAAACAAGGGCAATTTATCAGTGACTACACCACTGAGGAATATGACTTCCCCTGCCTCAGTACCCATTAACTGCCTATAACTCCTGAGACATGGATGGGGGCTTGCTTATGAACTTTTCTATTCATGATGAAATGTTGATAGGTACAGTCTTGTTCGGTGGACGCTTATTTTTCTATCATATTGAGGAACCCTTTCTAGTTATGTGTTTTGGAAGACTCATTTTTAAATTCCTTTTAAAAACAAAGTATCAAAATTGGGATACATAACCATCCCACAGAGAATCAAAATACACAGTTCAATTCTATACTATACAGAATCATTGCATTTTAGTGATATTTTGTTTATGACCTAACAAATAAAGATCAGGATCAGAGTGCAGAGCTAAGTCACTAGTAAGCCATAGAGGCCAGAGAGTGGTGGCTCACACCTTTAATCCCAGCACTCAGGAGACAGAGACAGATGGATCTCTGAGTTCTAGGACCCTCTGGACTACACAAAATTGAATCTGTCTAAAAGAGAAACAGAGCTCACACAAAGGTGATCCCAGCACTACGGAGTTGGAGACAGGAGTGATATGACTGGATGGAGAGAGAAATATAAGGCAGGAAGAGACAGGAGCTCAGATGCAGTCTGGGCATTCAATCTGAGCATTCAGTCTAAGGATTCGTAGAAACAGGATCTTGCCTATTCAGTCTGAGCATCCGTAGAGGTAAGAACTCTCTAATTGTTGGCTGCTCTGCTTCTTTGACCTTCAGGCAAGCTTTATTTGTTAGATAACAAACAAAATATTGCTACATTGCATCTCAAATGCTAATAAAGCTGTGTTATGTTCACAAATACAAAGTTTGTTCCCACCTAATGATTTCTACATTTGCTGGTACTTTCAGTCCAGGACAATTTCTTTCTGGCTTATTAATTCTCATCACCTCGGACTCATCTTAAATGTCATTCCTCAAGAAAGTTTTGACTGGCTCTCATTTCTAGTTTTACCTCCTCTACTAGCTTCTACTAGATTTATTGTTCTATAATCCTGCTTTCCTTTGTTTTTATCACAAATCCCTGTACAAAATTATTTATTGCCTACTCTTTTGTTACTTTGGTTCCTCTGTCAAAAATCAGCTCTCCAGGGAGGCTGAAGCAGTTCAGGGTATAGACTGCTCTTTCACAGGATCAAGTAATTTTTTAACTCAACTTTCCAAAGACAAGAAATAATGTTTCCACAGTACCTAACAGTATCTAGGATATAATGGTTAGTCACCAAGTGTGGAATGAACAAATATCTAGAATAATTTTCTTATTTAAGATTAAGAAGATTTCTTTAATCTTCAAGTAACCATTATCTCTGGTTGCTTTATCCTATATCAAGTTGCCATTTTTGTAATGGTATTGCTTTAATTTCTTTGTTTTGGTTTGGTTTGCTTCTTGCTATACTGAGAATAGAACCCAGAGTCTCACATATGCTAGGCAAGCACTGCTACTGAGCTGTATATCCACAGACACAGAAGTTCGTTTTAAATTATAAAATGTTCACATTTACTTAGCACAAAGAAGTAATGAAAAGTTCAAAATGCCCTAATACACCATCACAAGGGTAGGGCACTAGCTGCCACTTTCTAATTTACAGGAGCTCCTGATTAAAAAAGAAAAAAAACTTACATACATCAGAAGAATTAGTGTAGCAGCTATGTCCAGACTCCTCCTTAGGGGGATGTCTTAATTGGGGTTTCTATTGCTGTGAAGAGACACCATGATCACAGCAACTCTCATAATGGAAAACATTTAATTGGAATGGCTCACTCACAGTTCAGAGGTTCAGTCCATTATCATCATGGTATGACACGATGGCATTCCGCAGGACACGGTGCTGAAGAAGCAGCTGAAAGTCCTACCTCTTACAGGCAACAGGAAGTGGACTGGGATGACGGGCAGTACCAAGCATATATGAGACCCCAAAGCCTGTCTCCACAGAGACACTTCCTCCAACAATACTATAGCTACTCCAACAAGCAAGGCCACACCTCCTATTAGTGCCACTCCTTATGAGATTATGGTAGCCAGTTACTATTCAAACTACCACAGGGGAGATCCTTCTGCTGTTGTACCACTAAGGGAGCCTTCCTGTGGCCAATTTCCTTATAAATCAGCTATGATGAGGCATTATCTAGCAAGGACTGACTGAAGGGGCCTTTACCGCTGACTCTAAACATCTCTCCTGTACCATGTCTCACCTCTCATTCCATTTTTTTAATCCACTGTTCCCTGCAACAGCACAGATGGTGACAAGCTCCTTTATCTTTGAAGGCTATTTCCTATTACTGGAAGAGAGCTCTCTTCTCTCAGAAAAATCCCTACTCACTCTTCAAAGCTACCTTAAAACAGTTCCTCTGATTCCTCTAGGTTGACCTTTATCCTTTCCAGTCTAGTTATTCTATTATCTTACCATGAATTATTATATCCATCATATTCATCATTTATCGAGTGCTTCACATGAATTTTTCTCTACCACCCAGTCACTATCTTCCTTACATTTGAGGATGGGATAGGTCACAGAGTGGAATCACAGATCTACTAAAGGAATTCAAATACAGTTTGCTGAGATAAAAAAAGTTCCATGATCTTTCCTGTGAATGTTATTATCAGGGTTTTTTTTCTCTCTGTAGCTATCAGCAATAAATAACTTAAAAATAAATAATTTGTTTTCTCTTTGAAAAGAATATTTTGTGTGTGTGTGTGTGTGTGTGTGCGCGCGCGCGCACGCACACGCGCACACCATGTGCATGCAGGAGCCTGCAGATGTCAGGCGGTATCAGATTCCTATGAACTAGAGTTACAGGCAATTGTGAGTTGCCATGTGGGTGTGGGAAAACAAACCCAGGGTCTCCACAAGAGCAGCAAGTACTTTTAACTGATGAGCGATCTCTCTAACTCTAAGACTTTATTTTCTTATACATAGAAAAATGCTTAACATAGAGCTGATGCTCTCAAAATACTTTACAGGCAAATGAAAGAGTGAAAGAATGAATGGCCAGCATTCTAGAACACCAGTTATATCAATCACAGAACCAGTGATACATGCTGAGGCTGTCTGTGGACCCTTCACTAGAGTTTCCTGGATAACCCTAGGGTTTTATTATTCAGAATAAAAGGGCAGAGACTGGGTGCAAATTTAGGTACAAGGAACCAGATAAGTCAGCACAATGGCTTTCTAGTCAGTTGGTTTAACCTAGTAAAGTGAGTATTTTAAAAACAAACTCTTGCTATTTTAAAAACTTTATCCAGTTTTCCAAGTCTAATTCAATGCAATATCATAAATACTTAACAAACAGTTGCATTGTTGATGAAGAGAAAGAATACTTCATGGACTACTGGCTTTATTAAAACTCATTTTTAAGCCAAGCGTGATAGCCTGCACTTGGGAATGACTATAACCCAGCTACTTGGGAAGCTGAGGCAAGAGGATTACTTAAGCTTAGTGGTTCAAGACTAACATAAGCAACACAGTGAGACTTCTGTTTAAAAAAAAAAGATAAGAAAGAAAGAGAGAAAGAAGAAGGAAGAAAAAAGAAAGGGAGGGAGAGAGGGAGGGAAGGAGGAAGGGAGGGAAAGAAAAAAAAGAAAAGGAGAGGGGGAGAAAAACCAAAAAAGTCCAAATCCTTCTTTTCTCAGATGAGTTTATAATCTTTCTTAAATATATATATCAAGGTTGTCCCACTGGGGCAAATAAGAATGTGTAGAACAATGAAACTCTGGCCAAATCCTCTAAAAGTTCTCTGTCTCACTCAGAACAATAGTCAAAATCACTGTATATAAAACACTGCTACATAATCTGACCCCGATTCCCTTTCTGGCCTCATCTACTTTTTACCCCTAGCTCCATCATGTACCCCTTGCCATTTTTTTCCAATGAAGCTTTCTCTGGCATAATAACCTTGCCCACTATACATGCCATCTTCTTGTTTTGTTATTTCTCTACAACATTAAGGACCATTTAACATATTATCTATTTTTCTTGCTCATTTTTATTACTGTCTTTTGTGGTAGTCTGAAAGAAAATGGCCCCCAAAAGGAGTAGCACTATTAGGTGCTGTGGGATAATGCTCTTGTACACTGTAAAGATTTGTCCCTCATATTATTTTAATAAAATTCTGATTGGACAGTAACTGGGCAGGAAGTATAAGCATGGTGACCAGATTTAGGGAATTCTGGAAAGAGGGAAGGCAGAGAGGCAGTCACCAACAAGAAGAGGAAGCAAGATAAGAATGCCTTACTGAGAAAAGGTACCAAGTCACGTGGTTAAACATAAACAAGATTCACGGGTTAATTTAAGTTGTAAGAGGTAGTAACTAATAAGCCGGAACAATAGGCCAAACAATTTATAATTAATATAAGACTCTGTGTGTTTCTTTGGGAATGAACAGCTGTGGGACTGGGTGGGAAAGAAAATTTCATTTACAATTAGGAGGTGTGGGCTTATTGAATTGTGTCACTGTGGGGGAGGGCTTTGAGGTCTCTTGCTCAAGTGTACTTCAGCATGATTTTCAGTTGGCTTCCTGTTGCCTGTAAGATGTAGGGCTCTCAACTACTTCTCCAGCACCACATCTGCCTGCATGCCACAATGCTCCCTACCATGATAATGGACTGATGATGTGAAACTATAAGCAAGTCACTCCAATTAAATGTTTCATTTATAAGCATTTCCATGGTCATGGTGTCTCTTTACAGCAATAAAAACTCTACCTGAAACATCTTGCTTCACACAGAAAGTACAAGCTCCCTGAACATGGAGCTTTCTCACTGTTCTATACTGTATTTTCAACACCCAGACTATAACTCCCACACAACAGAGACACTAAATTTATTAATGTTATTGCAGGAATGAATGAACAAACTATCATTTATTTTTATGTAATAGTCTATCTAATCAGAGCACTTCTTTTATACCCATTTTTCAAATTTCTGAGTCACATTAGCATTACATTTTTTTTAAAATTGGAATTGGTAGTAGTAACTAAAACATTATCTGTCTAAATTTGTTTTCGCTTTCATTGTGTTTTTCTGAAATAACTTACCATGACTAATCTAATGATGGTTTTGAGGTCTGTGGTGGTTTGAATGAAAATGCCCCCCTCCCCTCATAGGCTCAGGTGTTTGAATGCATTTTTCACCAGTTAGTAGAACTGTTTGGGAAGGATTAGAAAATGTGACCTTACTGGAGGAGCTGTGTCATTGGTGGGGAAGAAGTTTTGAGGTTTCAAAAGCCCAGGCTAGCTCCAGTGTTCTCTCTCTCTCTCTCTCTCTCTCTCTCTCTCTCTCTCTCTCTCCCTACTGCCCATGGATCAGCATGCAAACCCCTAATTACTGTGCTAGTGCTATGCCTCCCTGCCAACCAACATGCTCCCCAACATGATGATCATGGACCAACATTATGAACAAGTCACCAACTAAATGCTTCCTTTTATATGTTGCCTTGGTCATAGTGTTTAAGCACAGCAATAAAACGGTAATTAAGAGTTAGGAAATAATGACATATTAAAGTAAATTTCAAAGATAAATTATTTTCTTTTGCTACAATAAAAAAAAAAAATCACTGTGAGTTTGAGCCCAGTCTGGGCTACAGAGCAAGTTTCAGGTTAGCCAAGAACAGCTAAGGCTACACAGAGAAACCCTATCTCAAAAAAAAAGAAAAGAGAAAAAAACTATTTTGATTATAAAACTAGATCAGAAACAACCACAGTGATTAAGGTAGAATACCTGAGGATTCACTTAAGTGTTTTAGTTTTAAATTATTTTAAAATATTAACAAAAATTACCTTCTTATAGTTCTGATCGCTAGATCACTGAACCAATTAATTTCTAATATCCCTCCAACATTAAGAATCTATGTCCACCTTAAAAAATTAATATTAACAGCCAGTAAGTCTAAAGTTTAAAATTGGTTCTGGAGTATAATCTTACTCATATTCATATCCTTCATTCTTTTTCTCCCTCCGCCCTTCTATGAAGACAGGTGCAGGTATTTCAATGACAATTCCATGAATCAGTTCTAAAATAAAATAGGGACGATTAGAAAAGTAAATTGAGTTGAGAGGGCAATGTGATGGACCAGGTGTTGATATAAAAGATATTTCTTACTTTAGGAAAAAAAATGGTGAGAGAAAGAGTACAAATGATGAAGCAGTGCAATATCACGGCTAGAACTGAATGCACAACACTGCAATGGACAGGAGGAGAATTAGAAAACAGCTGAGAACAAATCCAGGAAGTCTGGGTGAAGTAAATGCAAATAAGTGAGATTTTTTCATAGTTTGGAAAAATTGGAATGAATAAGAAAGTTTAGGCAGACAAATAAGCAAACTGGATAGTTCTAAAAACAGCAGGTCAGAAGTTTAATGCCGGTAAATATTTTGAAATTTTTCAATCACCCTGGATTTTATAAAGTAATTAGATCCCAGGAGGAAAAAAATACCAATAGTCACTCTTTCATTAAGACACTTGCTAAAATGTTCACGTTTTCTACTCTCTTCTCCCTATCTCCTATGAGATGCTGTACAAGATCAGAGGTACTTGTTAAGATCCCAATTGTCTACCTCGAAACTAAACTGCCAGAGAACAAATAAGGGGTAATGTACTAATGTCCAACTGCCTGAATCATTCTGGCTTCACACCAAGATCCAGAGTGAGCAGGATGTGGTCACACTGCAGAACTGGCTTCTCTAGCTGTGGAAAAGAGCCAGACACTATGCTGATGCATATACTCCTATTACCGGCCAAAGAGATAAAGAAGCAAAGTCACCAATAATTCACCTACAAAACCATCCATCTAGACCCTTGATATCAACACACAGGGCTACTATGGGGTCATCAAACAAATCCCCCCAGTTTCTATACACAACTGCACTTCTTTCCTCTCTCACTACCATCCAAACAATCAGGACAGAATTTATGTCACCTTATCGGTCTTCCCTAATTAGTACTATATTCTTTACACTTGATTTCAGAAAAACAAAGAACAAAACAAAATCCTACAGATAGAATCATATATTCAAAGACATTTAAAATAAATACAAAAGAATATTTACCAAAGGAGCAAGATAATAAGAAGGGAGAACACATAAAAGAAAATGTACTACATTGTTAACCTAGTATACTTTCTATTGCTGTGATAAACACCATAACCAAAGCAATTTGGGGAAGAAATGGCTTATTTGGCTTACAGGTTACAGTTCATCATCCAAGGAAGCCAAGGAGAAAACTGGGAGACAGTAACTGAAGCAGAGACCATGGAGGAATGCTGCTTACTGGTTTGCTCAACCTCCTTTCCTATCCAGACCAGGGCCACCTATACAGGAGGGATAACCACCAGCAGTGAGCTGGGCCCTCCCACATCAATCATCAATCAAAAAGAAAACAAAAAAGTCCCACAAATATGCCCAGAGGGCAATCTGATGAGGCAATTCCTCAACTAAGGTTCCCACTTTGTAGGTGACCTCAGTCAAGTTGACAAAAAAGGAGCCAACAAAGTTGTGTTTGCTTTTATCTAAACCATTGTCATTGAAGCTCTTTAAAAAAAAAAATCAAACTCTTTTGATCAAAAAGGAAAAAGTACATTAACAGTACTAATGCACCTGGGGACAGGTTGTGTTCCCAGCATTTTGGAGGTAGAGAGAAGAGGATAAAATATACAGTTACATAGTCTACATAGTCAGTTACATAGGTCTAACCCACCTTAAGTTACATGAGACTTTGTATCAAAAACAACCCATTGATGAATTCCAAGAATCAGTCAGTGGTGATCAATCTTGTTGTTCCTACCCCTCAGAGCCCTCAGAAGGCGACGAGGAGTAGTTTTCAGTTAGGATGATGGTTTCACTAAGCCTGGTCAGATGTTTGCCTATATGTCTTATTTAAATTTCTTCTCATTCAAAATGCATATAACTAGTAAAACACTATTAAATTGTTCGTGTATTCCATATCCTAGATATTAGATTTAAATTAAATGACAATCAAATCCACAACTCATTCAGTTGAGTGTTGAATAACTAAATTTGTTACACAGCTAATACCCACTCAAAAAATAACACGAATTAATAAAACTCATAAAACGTGGGTTGAAACTCGACCCTCTAAAACTGCATTTCCCACATTACTTTTCTTTGTAAATAGAACCAACTTCCGTTCATCCTAAGAATATTCTCCTCTACTCTCTTGCTAAAGTCAACATTGTATTACTCCTACCTCCTAAGTAGCTCTTAGGTGTGTGTCAGGTCCAAAGGAAACGGCAATTACCCAAACTCCAAACAGCAGACCAAATAAATAGAAATGAGTTCAATCTGAATTATAGGATTTCTGGGTTAGATTAAAAACCAACATCCCTCAGTAAAACCTTCACAATACCACGGAGCAGTCATGTCAGTTTATAAAGTGAATCCCTCTACCACTGTCTGCCTCACTGTACTGTCTCAATATACCTTCTATAACTACTACAACAACCTTCTAAATTACATTTGTGGCTCTAGCCAATACATTTTACCTTCCAAGAAAGTAAGTTTCTTTCTAAACTAGTTTTGTAGACTTCTAAAGGCCCTTAATCTGTCTAAGATCCAATATGAGTAGTATCTGTCTTGTACACTTACAAGGATTGTTAAAGAATTAGAAACAAGATATGCAATGCATTTACCCTTAAATAGAGCTTTATATAGATCAATGCTTTTTTTCCTATTATTTTTTATTTGTAAAAATTAGCAAGAAGCTTCTAAATTACGGTGAAGATTAAATGAGATAAGATGTAAGAGAGCATACATACTTAAATACTATTTTGTTTACTTTTAATGGCTCCCCATCCTCATGACAAGATGTGGCTACTGACTTTTCCCTGTTGAATCTTCTGAACATGATTTCACATAGCTTCTCCTTTAACATAATCAACTGGTTTTGTTGTAGTACTGTTTTGTTTGGGGAATTGATTTGTTTTGTTATGTTTTTGAGTCAGGGTCTCTCTATGTAGCCCTGGCTGTTCTGGAACTTGCTATGTAGGCCAGACTGATCTCAAACTCACAGATATCTACCTGTCTCTGCCTCCAAAATGCTGACCAAATCATAAACTGCTCTAATAGTAAGGCTCTCTATCCTTTAACATTCCATCTCCTTCAAAATCACAACTTCATGTGCGAGAAAGACTTTTATCACATATTTCAACACTCAAGCAATTATTATATTCTCAAAATTGAAATACAGCATGTATTTAAGATATATTAGGGTAAAAAATATAATCAAGAAATTTGGAGGTGAAAGTTTTCAAAACTATGATTGTATACATGTTTATAAAACATGATAATAAAATATAAAATCTTGTTTAAATGAAATTTGAGAAATTAGATTTTCCAGAGATGAAATTTTGAGTTGAAATAAAAAAGTTCAAATAAACTGCATATTTGAACAACTGTGTCAAAATAGAAATGTAATTGAAAGTGATTGCTTTTTAGGCTACTTGTAAGTAATTTCGAATGCACATTTATATTAGTAGAGTTCTTTTCTTTTCTGTGTGTGCATGTGTGTGCTCCTTCCCTGCATTGTCGTCACACCAGGACCTAGCCCGGAAAGGAAGATAGTCTGCAAAAACTGAGCCCCTTTGCTCAACCAAAATTTACTACTGCCCCACTTGGACTTAATACTATACTTTTTCTGTTGACATTCCCACCCCAGGTACTTTTCAATGAACCATATTTGTTTAAAGATTCAGAAATAAGCCAAAAATGTTTTTAATGCTTGACTTTCCAAAGTCACAATGCATTAATATTACTTCATTTATTTATTTATTCATTATGTGTGTGTACATATGTACAACATGTGTGTACATTATGTGTATGTAGATCAGAGGACAACTTGCAGGAAATGATTGTCTGCTTCCACCACGTGGGTCCTCAGGGTTGGTGAACATACCTTTATCCACTAAGCCATTTTAGCAGTACAACAATATTGTTTGCTATATTTTACTGATAATGAACAAAAATTCCTTTTGAATAATCAGTGCACTCAAAAAAAATATTACATTGTGTGTGTGTGTGTGTGTGTGTGTGTGTGTGTGTGTGTTTAGCATTCATGTGGAGATAAGAAGACAGCTTGCAAAAGTGGGCTCTCTTCACCATGTAGGAGCAGAGTGAAGGGAGAGTAATCAAACTCATATTCAAACAAAAGCCCTTCCCTTCTGAGCCATCTTGCTCCTTCCCCAGAGAGAATGTTTTAAAACAATGGTTTCCAGAGTTGAGAAACAGCTTAGTTGGAAAAAACAAAAACAAAACAAAAAAACCCTAGCATGGGCCAGGCAGTGGTGGTGCCTTTAATCCGAGGCCAGCCTGGTCTACAAGAGCTAGTTCCAGGACTGACTCCAAGGCTACAGAGAAACCCTGTCAAAAAAAAAAAAAAAAAAAAAAAACCTAGCTTGGAAAGAATCAAGACCATGAGCTCACCTACTCTAGCCTAACAATGGGGGAAGGGGCAGGGGGAAGGGGAAGGGAAAAACCAGCATAGGACCAAACTAGACCCTCTGAATGTGGTGACTGTTGTATGACTGGGGCAGACTGTGGGGCCACTGGCAGAGACAGGATTTATCCCTACTGCTTGTACTTGCTTTTTGGAACCCATTCTCCTAGTTATAGGAGGGGAGAGCCTTGGTCCTGCCTCTGAGCAATGTGCTAGACTTTGTTGACTCGCCATGGGAATCCTTACCCTCTCTGAGGAGTGGATGGGGGAGGTGGAGTGGGAGGAATGGAGGGAGTGAAAACTGAGATTGGTAAGAAAAATAAGAAAAAATAATAATAATAATAATTGATTAATTAATTAAAAGCGGAAAGCCTAACACTTGTAACCTCAGGAGTGGGGAGGCAAACATAGGTGGTTCCTTAGGGTTCACTGATCAGCCAACCTAGCATACTTGGTGAGTTTCAGGCCAATGAGAGATACTGTCTCAAAAAACAAGTTGTCTAAGAAGTAACATTTGGATGTCCTCTGACCTACACACACACCCACTAAAAGGCTCCTATATGACGTAATATCTTGGCTTGCACAATTATTTTTGTTTGTTTTTGTATTTGTATTTAAGACTGACTCAGTTCATTTAAGTAATGCTCTCAACTAAAATAAAACATATTTAAAAGATAAAAACGAGTCTTATTAACAAATAATAACAATTATTTTACTATCTCAAATATAGTTTTTTGTATAGCTACAATCCTCCTTACTAAGAATCTTCATTGTTTTCTTTATAACAAATGTTAATCAAAATACAATGAAAATGAGTGTCATTTGATAAATTTATAATTTATTCCTTAAAATTTTATTTTAATACATACAGTTGGTGTTTGTATTATTGTATGTTAAGAAACTTCTTTATTCTTATAAAACATTTTCCCTTTTTTCTCTTTACTGTCAATGAAACTAATATGGGTAGTCAGTTCTTACACTCTTCAATTTTCTCAGTCTTTATCTGACACTAAGCAATACTGACTTCCAAACACTTGGTAAAAGTGTGACTTCTAATACAAATTGATTTTTATAAAATATTTATTCTTATACCTATGTGCTAAGTTCTATTTTAAAGACTTAAATTAAATTAAATAAGCAAGGCACAGAAGAACAAATATTTCATTATCTCACTCATATAAGAAATCAGAGAAGTAAATGGTAGTTATCAGAGGTGTTGATTGCTTAAAAGAAGAGCTGTTGATGAAAAGATGCATTTTTACAGTTAGACAGGAGGAGTAAGTTTAAGGAACTCACTGTGCAGCATGATGGCTATAAAGCCAATACATTCACTCTTTAAAAATATAGAATGGGTGTTGGGTTATCACAAAAAACAATAATTATATGAAGTAATATATTAGCTCGATTAAGTCATAGCATGTATACTGCAAAACACAATATTATATGTGATAAATACATATAATTTTATCTGTTGTCTTCAAATGAATAAATAAACAAATCTATTCCCTTAAGAATTCTTTGTCTACTATAGACAAAAGACAACCATATTAAGGTATACTATGTTGAGTACATATAACACAGAAATAGCCTTAAAAGTGTTTTTAACTAAAGAAAGGCCTATTAACAACCATATTTTAAATCATCACATAAGCCCACCTCTTCTACCAAGAAAGTGATGACTTAACACTTGTTTACATTTCTCCACCTTGGCAAAGTGCAGTTGATAAATAAGACATTATGGAAACATCTCTGAGAATTACAATAATCATCTGTTTCCTGACTTCCCAAGGTTTAGGACCACTACATTTAATCATGTAAGTCTAAGACATAATTTAATTTAGAAAATATAAGTAAATAAAGATATCATTTAAACCAAATATAAATATGGAAAGAAAAGCATGAACTAGAATTTATAGCCTGATATACAAAAATTATATTTTCATCTATGATTTTTCAACCATATCTATTTACATCTTTTTTGGTATCTAAGCAGCTGAATAAAATAGCATAATTGAAGGTATAAATCTGTATTATTTATGAATTAGAAGACAAATTGATTAGAATGTCAACTCATGTATTTTAATTGTAACACCACAAAATAGGACCTTCTCTTTCCCTAAAATAAACAAATTATATGAAAAGTATTTCTGCGTCTATATTGCGATATACCTAACATTAAAAATGTTAGTATGCACCTAAAAATAAAGACTTGTCACACAGGTAAACAATGTATAGGTGCATTAACATTTACATTTGATTACTTGCTACTTCCAGTGCCTTAAATAATACGGATAATCCTTATGAGTGCTTGGTTGGACATAAATACATATTCACTATTTTCTTTCAGTACATTAGTATTTAAAAGAAGAAAAACATAAAAGTAGAAAAATGTTATTCACAAAACATTGGTGATATTATGGCTTTATAAATTCAGTCATTTCAACTTGAAGGGCCATATTTGACAGGCAAGGCACGGATATTTATATATTTTACATATACCCTTCTTTCACACCATTTGGAGGTGAGTTTAATTTTTCTGTCTCGGTATACCTTCCATAAAACGTAAGCATAGCTCAGTCTGGCTCAGAGGTGAAATTAAGGGCAGCAAAGCCACCTAGCAAAGTTGTTTTGCTCCTGCAGGCCCATGATAAATAAGAACTAAAGCCAGTATCATATTGGGGTGGTGAGTCCTAATAACTAGTCCTTATTTCACCAAGAAGCAGTTACTCAGCAGACAGCTGAGGTACCAAATTCTACCGTCCTGAAATTGTGGGGATTCTCAGACACAAAACTCCTCGCCAGTTGGATGGATTATGCAACGGTCATTTGATAACTGGGTTTGAAATAACAGCAGTTTTAGAAGTTTGATTTACACATTTCAACCCAGTTCAGTGTTAACTGCCAGCCCTGATACTTGAAGACTCTTGTGACTCTCCCTACCCCCAGCCCCCACAAGCTAAAGATTTTCCCATTCCAGCTTATGCATTCATTTCTTGGGCAATTTTTCTATTGATGAAAACAATGAACTCTTTCAATATTCTTTTATCAACAAAGGGCTCTAAGATGAAGTCCTTCTGGCCATATCCCTTCTGACTCCTCTACAATAATGCTTGGCGCTGAGCAATGTCAGACCGGGAGAGGGGACTAGGGGACAGGCAGCTCACCTCTTTGAGCTGCTCCAGCTCTTGTTTGAGGCCGTCATACTCGGCCTCCAGCTCGTCATACTGTTGCTTGAGAGTCAGTTTCTCCTCCAGCACCACCAGTCCATACTCAGCAGCCTGGATCTTCTCGTGGGTGGTTTCTGTGAGCTCCTTGGTCAGCCTCTCTATTTCAGTCTTATAGTGGTCTACGGTTTGCAGCACCTCTTCGGCGGCCATAGCGGGGTGGCGGAGAGAGATGGGAAGCAGCCGGGGGAAGGAAAAGCAAATGGGAATGGAGGTGAAGATGCAAAGTGCCTGATGAATAGGCAGAGTGCCCTGAGGCCCGGCCGGCAGCGGCGGCTACACGGCCGGAAGCACTGAGGAGGAATACACCATGAAGACTGCAGAGTGATGACCGCAGCGAGGATCCTCGGGGCCACGCGCCCGGGCAGTCAGCAGCCAAGCTGCATCGTCAGGCTCTGGCTCTGCGGGCTCAGAGGCGCGTGGCCGCCATGTCTCGGCCTCGTCACTGCGGTCCACCGCCCAAGGCTCCGCGGGAGGCTGAGCTCCACCTGCTCGCCGGGCCCTGCCGCAACCAGTGCACACGGATGCGGACTCTAGCGCCGGCTCCCTCCCCGGCCACGCAGGAGGCGGGGAGGTAGGGAAGGGGAGGAGCAAATCCAGAGCCCCTGTGCGTCTCGCACAGAGGACCGCTGAGATGTGAGGGAAGAGGAACCCAGAACTAGCCGAGGAAGGATGGGAGACTAAGGACGGGTGAGGGCAGAGGAGAGGGAAACCGGCTGGGGAGAAAGGGGTGGCTTGAGGAGAAGTAGGGGCTGAGGAGGTGAAGGAGGTGCGCATAGGGAGTGGGGGCCCAGCTGAGGAAAGGTGCTAGGCTGAGGAAGGCAGGGCAGCTGAAGAGGGACCAGACAGTTGGGAAGGGTGGAGCCTGAGCGAGCAGAGCACTGAGAAAGCCTGCATCAGACTGACTTTGCTGGGGTAGGAATTCGGAGTTCCCCGGAGTGCAGTGGGCCCAAAGAAACAAATAGAGCTTGTGCCCTGGGCTCTCAGCTCTCGATACCTAAAGGGACGTGCTTAGGAGCCCTTCCTCTTTTGTCTCTTTCTAATTTGATCTAATCAACCTAACACCCTACCAAAGAACTTTACTGTCCTCTCACCTCAGTACAAACATCACTAAGGACTGCTTAACCCAGCCCAAGCTTCTGTGCACTTAGTTCATCCCAGAAGATTTGTCTACCACTGTAGCCTGCTGTGACGTAACACTATTGGGGGGGGGGTGTAAACAAATATCTACTCACCCCCAGAGGCCAAAGTAAGGCTACCCCCAAAATCCAACTTGGTGAACCAATGGATTTTATTGGAATTATATTTACAGAAATTTGGGTGAGGGTTATTTACAGGAGCAGAAATGACTGAAAAATAGCTACATCGCGAAAAGCCCACCCCAGTGGTGTTGACAGCTCGTAGAAGAAAACCTGGACAACACTGCACAACATGCAGAAAGCTCAACAGGTTGAACATTGTCTCTTTCAGATAACTCAGGTGATCTGTATCTCTTCTAGACAACTAAGTCTGTCTGAATCATCTCTCAGCCAGCTTTACTGATTATATATGCATGGGGAGGGAGTGAATCTGGTCAGTTTCAGGAATTTCCCAAAGCCTTTGAGTTGTTTACTTCCTGAGTTTAAGAGCTTCCAAGGATGCAATGTTTTACTTCTCTTTTCCTGTGTCTTGAACTTCTGTTAAGATGAACTATTTTATCTGGGAGGGAATCGCTACACAACACCTACATGAGTTCAGCAAGCCTATAGGCTAGCGGTTCTCAACCTGTGAGTCGCCGACCATTTCACAGGGGTCGCTTATCAGATATCCTGCATATCAAATATTTAAATTACGATTCATAACAGTAGAAAAATTACAGTTATGAAGTAGCAGCGAAAATAATTTTATGACTTGGGGTCACCACAACATGAGGAACTGAATTAAAGGATCGCGACATTAAGAAAGTTGAGAACCAATTTTCTGGGTACTGTATTTCTTCCAGATAATTCTAGAAAGGCTTCACTATGTGGATTCTTCAGTAAAGGGAACAAATCTTTAATTTCTTTTAGTAGGTATTTAGGATATTCTACTAAGCAAAAATACACCATGTGAATAAGAAAAAAGTTCTTGAAGTTGTGAGTCATGCACGCTTCAAAGTGTTTTACATACATCCTAATAACTCTGATGCAGAAAACACTATCTCCAGCTTATTGGTGCTGAAAGATGGTTGTGTCTCCAAAATCAGTGGCCCACACATTCTGTATGATTGCTGGGCTATTTCTTAGCCATAGACACATCCTTACCACCCCCCTACAAGGAAGGTACTATATTATCCAAGGACTCAGTTTAAGTTAGGATTGACTTTTTTTTCTTTGTTTTTTCTTTTTATTTCTTCTTTTTTGAAATACTTATATGTATTTATGGAGTACAGTGTGATAAATTTATACATGCAAAATTGCATTTCTTCATATTGTTTATTTTGTCTTCTACATATCATCAAAAATCCTCTCCTTATTTTTCCTCTTGCTGTACTGAGACACCCTACAAACAAAATTTTATTCTTTACAGAAGCACAGTCATTTCCCATCACCCTCTCTTCTCTTCATGTGCAGCGAAGTAAATAACTGCTCCCTACATAGGGGTGGCAGCAGCCCTGAATGGTCCGGTGGAAACAAAGAATAAATGGGAAGACTTCCGTCCTGAGTCCCCGAGTCAACTATCATCATCCTCTTGGGGATCTTCTTTAGACTCAGGTGAACTCCGTGGCAGGTAATGGTTTATCCGCTGGAACCTTTCTGACTGTGCATCCTATATGTATTTGATGGCCACTTTGTTTTTTTTTTGTTTGTTTTTTTTTTTTTTTTTACAACACAACATAGCTTCTTTATGGGCAGCAGGGGCCACGGGACTGAGCCAGGTGGCCAGGTCACCGGTACAGGTAGTCAGCCTGGATGTTGGCGGAGATCTCAGCCTCCCACTTGTCCCCATTGTTGAGCAGTTTCTCCTTGTTGTACAGCAGCTCCTCATGTGTCTCAGTGGAGAACTCAAAGTTGGGGCCCTCCACAATGGCGTCAACAGGGCAAGCTTCCTGGCAGAAGCCACAGTAGATACACTTGGTCATGTCGATGTCGTAGCGTGTAGTCCGGCGGCTGCCATCGGCTCTTGGCTCAGCCTCAATGGTGATGGCCTGCGCAGGACAGACGGCCTCACAGAGCTTGCAGGCGATGCAGCGTTCCTCCCCAGATGGGTAGCGGCGCAGTGCGTGTTCTCCCCGGAAGCGTGGACTCAGTGGGCCCTTCTCAAATGGGTAGTTGATGGTGGCGGGCTCCCGAAACAGGTAGCTCAGGGTCATTCCCAGTCCTCGGATGAGCTCTGTCCACATCAGCGTCCGAGCTGCACGGTCAGTCACAGACTTCATGTCCATGTCCAGCTCCTGTACATTCACATACTTGTATGTTGCTGCCACTGCACTGCTATGGAGGCTTCGGCCACTGTGATGTCCTGTTCGCACGGCCTGGGCCAGGGCCCGTGGCAGCATGGGTGAGGTCAGATGGTACATCTTGAGGCGCGCCGGCTCCTTCACTGGCCCAGGTTTGATGGCCACTTTGAATTAAGACATCTCATACCCAATAGACATTAGGACAGGGGACTGTCCTGGGGTCTGCATCACCCTACTTGCATAACTTTTAGTTCGATGCAGGGTTGACACATCCCTCTTAAGGGCAATGGATGGGCCCAGCTGCCTCAGCTATGACTTTATGGAGGGGGAATGCTGCTCTAGCCACACTGGATCCAGGCCCACAGTAAAAATTACTTTGTTCCCATCTCAGGCAAACTCTACTTCCATATACTTTTTGAACCACTCATTCATCTCCTCAACTTCTTGCTGACTTGGTAGCACTTAATTCAACATAAACCCATAATCATCGCTATGATTTTGCCAAAAATAATCTGGCTGTGATTCTAAGCATTTCAGGTGTCCTTCAGTTTGCTGTTCCTCATGTTGGCCACAGAGAAGATGAAGAGGGTCTTGTATGTCTCTACACGTACAAAATTCTTCTATCAGGTTCAGTTTCAGTGGCAAGCCTTTCTCAGCAGTTTTCAGTGAAGAAACGTTTGTCAGAATTGGATTCCTATGCCATGCTGAAGCCATGTGTTACACTGATTTATATTTAAAGATTTTTATGTATCTGGGTTTTCTGACTGCATGTATGTATGTGCACTGCATGTGTGCCAAGTGCCAGCAGAAGTCATAAGAAGGTGCTGAATACCCTGAAACTAGAGTTCAGGATGATGGTAAGCCAGCATGTGGGTACTAGGAACCAAACCCAGATCCTCTGCAAAAACATAAAATACTCTTAACTGCTGAATCATCTCTCTAGCCCCCACCTTTTTTTTGTTTTTTGAAGCAGAATTTTGTCCAGGTTGGCCTTGAAAAGACTGTGTAGCCCAAGCTGAGGCAGTGATTACAGGCATGTACTACCACTATTGACAATTTAAAATTCTCATGATCATTTATTTTCTCAGAAGACAATCTTCTGTCTCATTGATTTTTCTTCTATAGTAAACCTATGGCTTTGTTGGAGTGGGTGTGGTCTTGTTGGAGGAAGTGTGTCTCTATAGAGGTAGGCTTTGAGGTCTCATATATGTTCATGCCACATCCAGTGAGACCACTTCCTGTTGCCTGCATAAGATATAGAACTCTCAGCTACCTCTCTAGCACCATGTCTGGCTACACCCTGCCATGTCCCACCATGATGATAATGGCCTGAAACTCTGAACTGTAAGCCACCCAATTAAATGTTGTCCTTTGGAAGAGTTGCCATAGTCATGGTGTTTCTTCACAAATAATAGAAACTCTAACTAAGACGGAAGTTGGCACCAGGAGTGGGGTATTGTGATAGGCCTGATCATGCTTTTGTTTGAAGGGATATAGGATATAGGATTATGTGTTAGAAAAGTAGTTGAATGCTTTAAGTGCTGCTTAATGGGCCATACTGGTAAGAGCATAGAAGACAGTGGAGCTGAGTGTGATCTGATGAACTTGGGGACCTTGCTCAAAAAGTTACAGAAGTGAAGAATATTAATATGTAGCATAGAGATCATTCTTGTGGTATTTTGGTGATGAATGTGACTGCTTTTTTACCTTGTCCAAAAGTCTGCCTGAGTCTAAAGTGAAAAGTTTTGGATTAATTTCCTTGGCTGAGGACATCTTAAAACTGAAATTGGTACCAGAAACTGGGATATTGGTGTATTAGGCCTGACGACGCTTTTGATTGAAAGAATATGGCCCTTGGGAGTGTAGATTAGAAAAGCAATGGAATGGCTTAAGTGCTGCTAAATGGGCCATACTATAGGAACATGGAAGACAGTGGTACTGAGTGTGATTTGATGAACTTAGGGTGCCACCACAGAGGCTTCAGAGGAGAAGTATTTTTTTATGTTGCCTAGAGCTCATTCTTATGATATTTTGCTGAAGGAAGTGGCTACTCCCCCCCTCCCCCGCCCAGTCCAAAAAGTTTGTCTGTAGCTGAAATGAAGAATTTTGGAGGGCTGGAGAGGTGGCTCAGAAGTTAAGAGCACTGGCTGCTCTTCCAGAGATCCTGAGTTCAATTCCCAGCAACCACATGGTGGCTCACAACCATCTGTAATGAGACCTGGTGTTCTCTTCTGGCCTGAAGGCAGAAAGAACACTGCATACATAATAAATAATCTTTAAAAAAAAAAGAATTTTGGATTAATTCCATTGGCCATGTTCCAACTCCAACAAGCAACAAAACTTGACATCTTTGGCCATGTGATTCGGGCTTTAGAGTTAAGGAGAGAAGAAACGAGTTATGGAAATTACCTCCACGTGTAAGGAAAGCCACTGGGACTAGGCATATGTCAGGGATGTCCTTGAATTAAGGCCTAGTAAAGAGGTCATTGCATGAAACTGTGAAGGTAGATGACCTGTGAAGCCTGGATTGCCTTGGAGAATCCAAGATGTTAGAGATACCAGAATTGTAGAAAAACTACCAAGGAAAGTTGCTAACTGGGAGTGGAACCAGCCCAAGAGAAAGAAGTATACTGCAGTCAACAAAGCTGAACAGAGTTTAGAGTTTGCCCAGCTGGTTTTTAAGTCTTGCTTTGGTCCAGTATTTCTTTTTTAAGTTCCCTTCCCTCACCTTTGGAATGTTAATGTATACCCTGTGCCTTTGTATGTTGGAAGTTTGTGGTTTGCTTTTGCTTTTGCTTTTGCTTTTTTGGGCACAGTTAAGAGATTGCCATGAGTCTCAGAAGAGACTTTGAACTTCAGGTTTTAAACAACTTTGAGACTGTGAGAGACTATGAGACTTTTGAAGTTGGACTAAATACATTTTTCACTATGACATAGCTATGAGCTTATGAGGATCAGGGAGTGGAGTGTGGTGGTTTGAATGAAAATGGCCCCATAGGGACTACCAACATTGGGAGGTGTGGCCTTGTTAGAGTAGACGTGGTGTTGTTGAAGGAAGTGTGTCACCAAAAATTAGCGCTTGTCAGTTTTACTTTTATTTTTGTTTTTTTAACAGGGGTAATTTACCCTTACCTCCCTATTCCTGAAGGCAGTACTTGACAATTTCTAAAGGTAAGTTTGATTGCCACAGCTGGGAGACTGTTAGCATCCAGTGTGGAGAGGCCATGGACGACATAAACTGTCCCGAAATACACATATGTATTTGTCTCAAAATGTTGACAGAGGTTTCTGTCCCACCTGGTCCTGCAGCCATTCAGTCCCAAAGAAACACACAGAGGTCTACATTAATTATAAACTGGTTGGGCTAGTAGCTCAGGCTTCTTATCAATTAATTCTTACATCTTAAATTAGCCCATTACTCTTGTCTATGTTAGCCGTGTGGCTTGGTACCTTCATCAGTGAGGCATTCTCATCTTGCTTCCTAGTGACAACTGCAGACTGCATCTTTCCTCTTCCCAGAATTCTCCTGTTCTCGTGGCCCCACCTCTACTTCCTGCTTGGTCACGCCACCTATACTTCCTGCCTGCCTCCTGGACAATCAGCGTTTTTATTAAAAATAATACAAGTGACAGGATAAAAGACCATTGTCCCACAGCACCAAAATACACGAATGTAAAATGTAAACAGTGCTGATATTTATTGTCCCTGGATTAATATAAGTCAAATCTTATCCATGTGAATATGTGCCAATGTGTATATACATAAATACACACACAAATATATATAAATATATATACACACACAAAGAGACAGATATGCTGTTAGTGAAAATAAAATAACTTGACTGTTTCTTGAAATATAATTACTGACATCTTTGTTAATTACAATTATTATCTTTTTAAACCAAAGATCTGGTTCATATAGGCATTGCACCAGTGGTTCTGGACCTGTGGACCACTACTGCTTTGGGGGTCACATTTCAGCTAACCTGCATGCCAGATATTTACATCATAATTCATGGCAATATCAAAATTATACTTATGAAGTAGCAATGAAATAATTTTATGTTTAGGGGTCACTACAACATGAGGAACTATATTTAAAGTGTTGTAGCACTGGGAAGGTTGAGAACCACTGCCTTAGACTAAATCGAGTGGTTGTTATTGGCACACATTTTGAATACACTAGAAATTGATTTAGTACATAAATTAATTAGAAACTGCTTTTATATTTTTTAACTATTTTTATGTGTTTTGTGTCACCAGAAAAAGTCTGTCATACAACAGCAACTTAGCAAAATCTTGTGTCAAATTAAACTTTTTAAAGGGCTGAGGAGGTAGCTCCGTGGTAAAGTGCGGTGCGCTTCCTGACCAGCAGGAATGAACGGCCACGAAAACGAGATTCCTTCCCTATCACGTCTTTATTCGGAGTCACTCGATTGAGGAAAATTGGGGAGAAAAGACTCAGAGAGAGAGCAAGCTGAGAGCACAGGGACAAGAGAGATTAGAGAGAGCAGGAGAGAGAGCAGGAAGCCAGAGAGAACCTAGAGAACCTAGAGAGAGGAAGCCAGAGAGAACCTAGAGAACCTAGAGAGAGGAAGCCAGAGAGAACCTAGAGAGAGGAAGCCAGAGAGGAAGCAGAGCCCAGAGGCAGCTGCTTTTAAACGGTGGAGAGGCTTGAATGCTGTCCTGATTGGTTAATACCATTTGCTGGTCTGCGCATGTGCAGGCAAGGGTTCTCAGCCCCACGTGGCTAAGCCAGGTATGGACTTGTATACCTCCAAACTGCAGGACCACCTGTGCCTCCAGGTGGCTCCCTACAGTAAAGTACTTACCTAACATGCTGATGGCTTAAGTTCATTCCCCAAGGTTAGATAACCATAAACATGAATTTATCTGCTGAATCTGTTTAACTGATAGGTGTGTATGTGTGTGTGTGTGTGTGTGTGTGTGTGTTTTAGTTTGGACTGTTATGTCAAAATGCCTGCTCAAGGTAATAGGAAGTTTCAGATAAGAACTGCCCTCTACTTCCCAGGTGGCACTTTCTTATTATATCCTCATATGGTGAAAAGGATGAAGAACTAGCTAGTTCTCTCCAACTATTTGATAAGCTGTCCACAAAGTCAGAATCCTCGTGCCCTAATCACTTCCCCAAGGATTCACCTCCTAATACTATTGCATTGAAGGTTAAGGTCCAAATGAATTTTGAAGGTAGATACAAATCGTCAAACCATAACACAATCTTCATGCTTGTTCCAAAGTATTTTAATTTTGGTTGTTCTTCAGTAATTTTGTGGTGTAGGTGATGCTTCTGTCTTTGTGTTGCTTTAATTAGTTAATAAAGAAACTGCCTTGGCCTAGTTGATAGGGCAGAACTTGGGTAGGTAGGGAAGACAGAACTGAATTCTGGGAAGAAGAAAGGCGGAGGAAGAAAGAGACACCATGGATCCGCCAGAGACTGATGCTGGGAATTTTACCCAGTAAGCCACTGCCATGTGGCAATACACAAATTAATAGAAATGGGTTAAACTGAGATGTAAGAGTTAGCCAATAAGAAGTTAGACCTAATGGGCCAAGCAGTGTTTTAACTAATACAGTTTCTGTGTGGTTATTTCAGGTGTAAGCTAGCCGGGTGGCCAGAACTAACAAGCAGCTCCTTCCCTTACAACAATTTTGAAGTTGGGAAATGTGATCTAGTATAGTCTTACAGTTGAAAACAAGTAGCACTTTATCCCATGTGTAGGGAAAAAGTAAAACCATTTTTTTCTATACCTCTGTGGGGAGAAGATCTGGTGCTGACCTGAAATACTGGGTCTATCTGATGGGAAATGAAACTCTTTGTCCTGGGCCCTCTTTCTTCACAGATAACATCAGGGATCATCTTTTAAACTTCTGAAGTCCTCTCATCAAATTCTACAGACTGTTTTCTTCCCAATCCATTTCTCCCACAAAGGAGGTCTCTGTGATTCCATACAGTCTTGCCCTACAAGCAAATCAAATAAAAACAAAACTTTTTTTTCTTCTTTGCTCTTGAAAACCAATCATACATGCCTAGAACCCAAGTAATTAGCAACTGAACATTGATACATCTTTTTAAAATATTCCAATCCATTCAGAACACACCCCTTTAATCCCAGTGTGCTGGAGGTAGAGTCAATTGGATCTCTGTGAGTTTGAGGTCATCCTGGTCTACATAAAGAGTTCCAGACTAGATAGGGTTATATAGTGAGACCTTGTCTCAGAAAGAAAAGAAAGAAAGGAAGGGGGAAGGAAGAAAGGAACAAATAAAAAAATTTAAGATAACGTTTTATATCATCAACATCAAGTACTTCTTAAGTATTACATGTAACAGTTGAATAACTGACCATTTCAAAGTTAAGCATAGTGATATGCACCTGTAATCTCAGCACTCAAGATCACAAGTTTTGAAGGCTAGGCTAGGCTAAGCTACATAACTAGACTACAAAATGAGACCTTGTCTCAAAAAACAACAGCAGCAGTAACACCCAAAGAAAAGAAATAGCAATATCTGTCTTGTGGAGTTAATAAGGATTAAAAGGCAAAATACATGTACGACCTCAGATCTGTCCCTTACTTGCCACTATATACTTAAAATGAACAAGTCGTTGCAAGCACCCCCCTCTTGCTGCAGTCTGCCCTTGTATAACGCTAACTCCAAGTAGAATTACAAGGTCAAAGAGCATGAATGTGTTGAAAGCTGCGCACTCATTTCCATATCATTTGAGTGGAAATGAGCTCGGGTTTAACCAGACCTTTTATCAGGGTCAGCAGCTCTTACTTTTAAAACTCCTTGCTAATCTGAAATGTAAGGAAATGTTGCCCCATTGTCATTTTATGTACACTCTGTAACAACTCAGGAGACTGAGCCTCTTAACCAAAACCATTAACATGTACTTATTATTACTATCTCCATATATAAATTTGTCATGGAGGTCTTTGTGTCTTTCTTGAGCGTATTTAAGTAAGATGATGTGCCCTTATTGTTCTTGTCACCAATCATCTGCTGAGAGGAGAGAAGGTACAGGAGTGTGACAGGAGTGAATGTCATAGGGAGCAGGGCAGAAAGGGCATCAGTAACACAGAAACAGATGGCCATGTCAGTGTGTGGGTCCTGCAAAGTGAGTAACCACCTAATTATGTGGGAATGGATGTATTTTCTAAATGTAAAATGCACTGAATATAGAACATCTCCTTAATCTCATTCTCTCCTTTTCTCCTTCTAAGACATATCAGTTCTAAAAAACATTAATCCTTGATTAAACAAAATTCCTTATATTACAAAGTACTTTTAAAAGTATAAACACGTTTTCTGTTTTAAAACCTTTCAAAAAAAAGGTAATTATGTTTTTAACCATGAAAACCAAATAGATGTGAATGACTGTATAGCCAGTTTACATTGATTATTTATAGTAAGCCAAATCAAAATAGTTTATCTTAAGGTTGCTTTTTAAATGCTTTCTTTAACTACTGATGGTGGGACAGTCAAAGGCTTTGGCACTTATATGGCTAGCTCAATTATTAGCTTTTGTTTTTTTATTTTTTAGCTTCTTTTGTTCTATTTTAAAATATTAGCAATTATAAAGCACATGCCAGAAAACTATTTTAAATTTTCCTTCTAATTTCTTCTCATAATACCTTGGGTACAGAAACTTATTTTGCTGTAGGAAATCCTTCAGCCAGTAACCTGTAAGTTACCTGCCCTCTTGGGTTGCCTCTTATACTACAAATGCTGATGTAAGACGTGTGCCTGTGCTCTCTTCTGACTGCGGGATTCATTTGCTGTTTTCCTATTCAGGCAGAGGACTGTGATCTGTGAGTCTACCCCTAAATAAATAACCCTTTATTGTACTCAATTCTGAGCTAGTGTAGAATTATTTTTTTTAGTGTCCATCTTCATCTGGTGCCCCACATGGATCCCAACTCCACACCTACCGGGTGAACCGGTCCAAAAGGCCCAAAGGTCAACAGCCAAGAAGGTCTCCGCCCCCTACCCGCCTGGCTTGATTTCACCTACTAAGTGGTTTTTTTTGTAAAACCCCCACCACAGTGAAGCTAAGTGCGTGGCAACTTGGAAATTTCCCAAGCTCGTGCACATTTCCCCCTACCACTGCAGCATGGTGACTTGTGCAGCTTCTGGTTTGTGCTCCCTGCTCACGAGTTCTGGGCTCCTTGCTCCGTGTATGGAGTTGATTTGATTGCTTTTGGTTTGTCAAGCAAAGCATTTTTGTCAGTATCTGACCAGCACCAAGGCAGAAGGCTGAAGCTGTGCAGGACTATTCCTGCTGCTACCAGTTGCACCCCCAGTGGTGACTCTGCAACTGTGACACCTGCTGGTTGATATATTTTATTACACCTCAAACAATTTGCTGGATCTCATAACACAGGTAACTAATTGATTAACTAATAAATCAATAAACTTGAAAGTTATATAATTACAGAAAACATTAACATGCAAAATTTTAATAACCATTTTGCTAAAACTATGGACTCTATTCTGCAAGACTTATATGGTTATTGTGATACATCCATTTATTGGATATTGGGATTCAGTTTTTTGCATACTATATCCTTAAGAAAATGGTTTGATAACAGAGCCAAGAATGAGGTATTTTTAGAAATAATACAGTCTTTATAGACTAATAATGAACAGCTAGCAGACAGGATTAATACCATCGAAAAATCAAAAATTACCTGAAAAAAATTAATACTATTGAAAAGGATAACATTAATTTGACAGACAAAATTCAGTCCATGTCAAAAGGTACTGAGAAATTATCTGAAATAGTTCATACTGTTGAATTTTACAATCAAAATCTGTTAAAAAGTTATGATAGGTTAGCAGACAGAGTATCTCTCCAGGAAGGCAATCTGTATACTATCCAAATAATGTCCAAGGATGAGTGCTGTGGGACAATGGTCTTTTATCCTGTCACTTGTATTATTTTTAATAAAATGCTGATTGGCCAATAGCCAGGCAGGAAGTATAGGTGTGACAATAAGGATGATAGAAAGAGGAAAGTTTTAATTTGCAGTCATGACCCAGCCACAGAGGAAGCAAAATAACAAGATGTGACTGCCTTGCCGAAAAAGGTACCAAGCCACATGGCTAACACAGACAAGAATTATGGGCTAATATAAGTTACAAGAGTTAATAAAAAGCCTGAGCTAATAGTCCAATCATGTTATAATTAATGTAGACCTCTGTGTGATTCTTTGGGATTGAACAGCTGCAAGACCAGGTGAGACAGAAAACTCAGTCAACATATGAGATCTTATCTTTAAAGAAAAAACCTCAGACCTTAGAATCACATGTGCAGAATGAGGACCAGAGGTTAGATGCCTCAATGAAATCACTAGAAATATTACAGGCCAGGAGATTCAGGCTTTACAAAAGACAGTAAGAAAAATATTTGAAATGATTGAGGAAATTATTGGAGCTGATGAACAGGGAAAGAAGGTACAAGGACAGGATTCAATTGCCAGTACCTGTCAGAGATGACTTACCCAGGGTTTTAGCTTCCTACACTGTAATCTACTCTGACAAAGCATCAAGTTCTAAATGCCCAAAAGGATCCAAAGAAGGTAAATGGATACCTACAGGAATGAATGATCTAAAAGAAATTAAGCAAGCAGTAGTATCTTATGTTTTACATTCAGCATTTGTCAGGGAGATGGTAAAGACACGGGCTTCTAGCATTAAAGTGATGCCATATTAAAAAGAAAAAGAAGGAAGGAGAACATGAGCAAGGAAGTCAGGACCGCAAGGGGTGCGTACACCCACTGAGATGGTAGGACTGATCTAATGGGAGCTTACCAAAGCCAGCTGGACTGGGACTGATGGAGCATGTGATCAAGCCGGACTCTCTGAATGGGGCTGTCAACGAGGGCTGACTGAGAAGCCAAGGACAATGGCACTGGGTTTTGATTGTACTGCATGGACTGGCTTTGTGGGAGCCTAGTCTGTTTGGATGCTCACCTTCCTAGACCTGGATGAAAGGGGTAGGACCTTGGACTTCCCACAGGGCAGGGAACCCTGACTGTTCTTAGGACTGGAGAGGGAGGGGGAGGGGAGGGAGAAGGGAAATGTGGGGAGGGGAGGAAGTGAAAATTTTTAATAAATAAATAAATAAACCAACTATACTAAAAAGTCATAGAAAAAAAATAAAGTGATGCCATATGACTGGCTTCAGTTAGTTTCAGCAGTCCTGGATGACGGGCCCCAACTGCTGTGGAAATGTTATTTGAGAGAAGAGGCAAAATTTTTAGAACAACCGGGAAAAGCAAAAGAACTTGAAACTTCCCAAGATCAAATTCTTGGTGAGGGCACTTGTGCTGACCCACAGGCTCAAGCTCTTTACAATAAACAAATCTTGTTCCTGTGCCACAAAGCAGCCTTAAATGCTTGGGACAGGATTTAAGAATCAGGAAATCTAATTGAATCATATACCAGAGTTAAACAGGGCCAGAGAGAACCCTTTACTGACTTTTTACAAAGATTAAATAAGGGTGTACAAATAGGAGTAACAGACCCAGATGCTAGATGAGTACTTACTGAATCTCTGGCTTTTGAAAATGCCTGATACTTTTGAAAATGCAAACAGATACTTGGGCCTTTAAAGGTTAGGTCAGCACCAGTGGATGAATGGATCCTTCATACAATGAGCATTGAGACATTTGACTATAATACTGAATCTTGGATAGGAGAAGCAATTTACAAAGGTGTGAGGAGACATCAAAATGCCAAATGTTTTCATTGTGGTAGGATAGGACATCTGAGAAAGGATTGTGGACAAAAAATTTCTAGAAATAATGTTTAAGTTTTCCACAATGAATAATGAATTTTCCTACAATAATTTTTGAAGTTTCCAGGAAGAAGATGGAGCCCCACAACAACAACTCCACCTGGTTGATATGGCATGGTTATGATGCTGATTGCACTACTATACGACCTGTTTTGGGTACCAGATGTTCAAGATGGTTCCAACTTGGTTAGCTGAAATGGTGCACCTTTTTACAGCGTTCTGGCCAGAACTCCAAATAGGAACCTCAGAAAAACCCTACTGAATACTCAGAGACTATTTGCAATTATACCAGAGAGTAATCTTTAAACTTAACCATCATTTTACTTTCACAGGATCCCATAGAAAGAACATTGCCCCATGACATCTGGAAGTAATTCTAGAAGATGATGTCCCCTCTCCCAACAAAGTTTGTCCTCAGGGCATCAATTAGGGATTGATTATAACTGGTATAGGGTTGGGGGTTTGGGGAGAAATTATGAAGGCTCAGGGATTTCTTTGGGAAAAAAAAGAAAATTGGATGGAATAATAGATTAGTGCGAGTTTACACTAATAATAATAGTGAGGAATAGAGTGGATACTTGTGAGCTATTATTTATAGGCAATTTACATTGGTATAGATTCTTGTATATTGATACAAATTTAAATTATATTGAATATGTTCCTATATTTGTCTACAATATTTGGACACCTAGGCAAAGTTATTGTGTCATATTGTATGCATGCATGCTTCTACCTCTGCTTAAAACATTTTGTATATTGATACAATTTTAGGATATATTTATTGTATTGCAATATACATTTCTACCTCTGATCAAGATACTTATACATTGTTTGCATTTTGAGGTCATTGTCCTCATTTGTTGCACAGTTGTTTAAAGATTGTTTAATATTCTAATATTAAATCTTAGTCTTTAAGTTATATAGGTATTAAGAGTTATAGGTCAATAGTCATCCCTGTTTGTCATATTTATAGTTCGACTATAAGACTTAGACTCCTTAGGATAGGAAAATTATTGAAACATTTATCATGTATCTTGCTTTATATTGTTTATACTGGTTGTAATTCTAATTTTTACACTTGGTATTTGTTCTTATTGTATATATATATACTTTATTAGATTTAGAACTCTCTTATTTAAACAAAAGAGGAAGGTGCTGTAGAAAATTCTTCAGCCAGTAGCGTTTAAGTTACCCACCCACTTAGCCGTGGCCTCTTATACTATAAATGCCGAGGTAAAGCATGAACTCGTACTCTCTTCCGGCTGCTGGATTTATTTGTTGTTTTCCTGTTCCAGCAGAGGACTGTAATCTGTAAGTCTACCCCTAAATAAATAACCCTTTATTGTACTCAGCTCTGCACTAGTGTGGGATTTCTTTATAGCGTCTCTCTTCAGGAGACAGTCCTCAAAGGTGCTCTTGCCAGCCCATACTCACATGCTACACACAGAATTACACAAACTTTATATCAGCTTATTTAGTGTGCAGCTAGAGTCTTTGGATAGCTGAAGAGAACCTTGCTACAAACTCCTGTTATTTCATTTAATGAGCAGATTTAAAAGTTTGGCTCACTATACTTGTCTTCAATTTTTTTTCTTTCTTTCATTCTTTCTTTCTTTCTTTTGTTTTTAAATATTTTTTATACAGAATCTTGTTGTATAGCCTATGATGCTCTTGAACTTGAAATCCTCTACCCAGACATGGCCCAACTATTTTTGTTGTTGCTTTAGATAGCATAAGATTTGAATAAAACTCTGTTTTAGACCCTTCCTTAAACTTTTTAAAAATGCTAATTAATTAACCCTTACAGCATCCCCAGAAGATCAAGAATGATGATGATGATAATAATGTTTCATTCTACAGATAAGAAAATGAAAGCAAAAAGAGTTTATATACTTGCCCAATGTTTTACAACTGAGCAGCTGAAATAATGTTTATGCTTGTTAATCTAATCTTTCCTATATCAAATATTCCTCTATTACCTCAGTTTCTTCTACTTTCTCTTCTATTCCCAAAGATTATCTACAAATTACAAGTCACATTCTCTTCTCAAATGTTGCTGTGGACAAAACAGTACCTCATGTTGCTTTGGTAAAAAATCACTTAACTGATTTGTAGTTTTACCTTATGTCTGATAAGAATAATGGTAATAACCTATATAAACATACAAGCCAGTCATAAAAATCAAAAGAGAAAGTGGAGATGCAAAGTCTTTCAAGGGAAAGCTTTTTTACTAGCATCTCCTCAAAACTTTTCCCAAAAGAAGACAGGTTAAACCAAGCATGAAGGAGGGATGTGTTCTGACATAATCACAGATTACATTTAGTAACAACTTAGTGAAAAATGTTCCAGACTCTGTGCTAAGAGTGGCCTATTCATTATCTCATTTAACGTTAATAATAAACATGGATTCCTCATGCAATGGGCATTAGAATGAGTCAAGAATAGGTTAGGTGTGCTGTAATGGGCACAGAAGCTACTTTAGCTGAAAAGCGCTGACTGCTCACTATGGTCCTAATATTACTAGTAGCAAGATGAGAGGTTGTGGGGAAGTGGGAGGAGTGGAGGAAGTGGAAATTTTGAGTGGTAGTATTTATAAAGCAATAAAAGAAAAGTCTTGCTCTAAATACCCAAAAGTACCTAAAGTTCTTCAATCACCTTGAGTTCAAAGAATGGCAGAGCCTTGTAAGAGCCTTGTAAAACAGGCCGCCCCCCCCCCCCATAATAGGCACTAATCCACCACAGCAGGGGCTGTACTCTGGAGCAGAAGTAGTCATCTCAGAACCACCTTGACCTCTCAAACAATAGCTTCCTTGGACCATCTTGAAGAACCAGAATTTAGAAAATGACTAACCAAATCCGAGACTGCATAGTTATGCATACCTCTTACTCCTTACCCCAATTATTCTTTCCTTTATAAACTTAAGCTAATGTCAGCACCCTGACGATGAACTTTGAGTAATTAGATCCGTTTTGATATCCCTCTTTCCAATGAGTATATGTATTAAATTACCTCTCTCCCCTCATCATCTCTCTTTAATTGGTAAATTGGATGCCTGACCAGGAGTAACCTGCTGGGACTGCCAGAGCCTGGGCTTTTGCCCTGAGATGCTAGTCACAATGCAGCTGTCCACCAATCACAGCCCAAAGGAGGAACTGTAAGTGGATAGAACCTGCTCACAACCCACGTCCCTGACGTGGCCTACAGGAGCCCAAGTCATGCCCAGAGAAGGTCAATAAAGACAGAGTGGGAACAATTTCCTTAGCTCAGAAGCCATACTTTGAGAAGGTATAACCTGGGACATAAACACCATGTAAATTAAGTTGAACTTTTCTCATTGCATTGGGAGACTTAGGAAGCTTTTCTAAAATTATTTTTAAAAATCATTCTGATTTGTTCAGGCTGCAGAACAACAACAAAAGAAAAAAACAGACCTCAATAAAGAGGCTAGAAACAATTACTGCCTCCCAAAAAGGGCCCCTAACTTACATAACAACAAACTAAGTGAAAGGTTTCAGACTGGATTCAAGGGGGACATTGATGAGGACTGTCTTTTGGGGCAAGAGATTTATTAGAGAAATTAATAACACCATAAGCATATAGATAGACCACAGCATGGCAGGGGCCCTGAGGAGAGCTCAAAACAATCCACAAGGCAGAGTGAAGATCCTTGACTTGATCTTGGAGGGAGGGGGAAGTTTTAGGCCATATAGTTGGTGTGTAGTGAACAGTATAGGCTCACAACCAGGCTATCTTTGGTGGTAAGAGAAGGTAGTCCCATTGGCAAAGGGATATACAACTCCAAGGTTAAGGAATGAATAAATTTTTAGGCATACGCAATGAAAATGAACCAAGTTAGAGAAACATCATTGCTGATGATTTTGGGAGAGGGGTTGTTAAGATTTATTTTTGTTTTGTTTTGAGTGTACGTTTGTGCCTATGTGTACCATGTATAAACCTGGTGCCAAGAGAGGCCATAATAGAGAACTGGATCCCTTAGAACTGGAGTGTGATTCATTAAATGTTGATGCTTGGAGCTGAATCCCAGTCCTATGTAAGAGTAGCAAGTACTGTTACACTGAACCATCTCCCCAGGTCCACATATATATATATTGCTTCCAAATAGTACTCTTGAAACAAATACTTCTACTGAAAACTGGAATGGAAGTGAAGCAATTGCTACAGAAAACAAGAGCTAGTGAGGGCATGAGGGGTGGGCTCAGCAACCCTGAAAGGATAAAATGAGGCTGAGCATTCAGGACTCTGAAGACAATAATTGCTAAGGTGAGGATATGGTACAAATAAAGATATAAATCATATCACAATGTTTGTGAATAATGGGAGGGAGGGGTTAATTGGTTGGTTGGATTGGGGTGTATGTGTGTGTGTGTGTGTGTGTGTGTGTGTGTGTTAGCATAGATTAGTGTGGATGTGGAGACACAAGTCTGACATCAAGAGTCTTTTCTAAATAGCTTTCCACCTTTATTTTTCATCTCACTGAATGTCTCTAATTCATCTAAACTGGCTGGCCAGTGAGCTTCAGGGTTCTGCCTTACCCCAGTCCAACAGTTACAGAAACGCACTGCCGCCTCTAGCTTTTTACATGGGTTCTAGAAATCCAAATTCATAGATGCCCTTGTGTTTTCACTACAGGCAATTTACTGACTGAGCCATCTCCCCAGCCCCAGCTAATTTTTAAAACCACTTTTCCATTTCAGGACTAGAAATTCTTTTACTCATTACTAAGTAAAACAATAAAGGAATCCCAGCCTCCTTTGATTCTTTGCAGGAATGTGACAGATAGTATTCTGAGGGAATATGTTAGTCAGACTGGCTCTAAATGTGGCTGAGGTAATGCTGGTTTCTGCATTTGACTTCATAAAAAGCACTCTCTTTAGCAGGAACTACTTGTTACACACTTCAAGTATGGCTATGGCTGGGGACAGGGATAATAGAAAACTCAGAGCCCCTTCCTTCTGCAAGGCCAAAGGTATGTACTAAGAATTCCTAATGGAACAAAGGAAGTGGGTGGAAGAAATTTTAGTTCAAAGGAGGTCATTGTTAATCCTGAGATTCACCAGAGAAAAACCAGTTCTACAATTTTGAGCCAAATTCGAAGCAAGTTTTAATTAAATACTAACCAGGATGGACTTAGATTAGGATGACTTCCTGGAATTCTCAGCTGAGTAGCTCCAAGACAGGTGTTGCAAAGGCCTTTAAGGACAAACCCATACAGTCATCGGAAGTTACCAGTGGACAGGTGGGGCTTACAGGTTAACTTTTGGGTCTTATATCGTTCTATCAAGCTGTACTTACTTTGGACTTTTCCCTAGAAAAGGGAAAGAAAATGGTTTATTAGCAACCTTTTCATATATAAACATGACAAAGGATATTGAGTAAGAACTGTTATTATTAATCTACCGAACAATATCCATAGCTGTTACTTTATAAAATTGAGTTCATACTATCCTTTGTGGCATCATATCATGGTAGCAGTATATGGTGGAGCTGAAGCACCAACCTCATGACCAACAAACAGAGGAAAGAAAAAGAAAGGACAAGAACCCCACTGTCTCCTTCATAGACATACCACCAAAGAGCCAATACTTTCCTTTAAACCACACTTCTTAAGGTTTCTAGCTCCACATACACACTAAGTTCCTACTTCAGGGGCTGGAGAGGTGGTTCAGCAGTCAAGAACGCACGCTGTTATTGCAAAAGACCTGGGTTCCATTTCCAGCACCCACATAGCAACTCATGACCATTTATAACTCCAGTTCTAGGAGATGACCTCTTTCAGGAGATGACTTCTGACCTCAGGGGGTAATGCATGTACACGGAGCACACACGTGTGCAGGCAAAACACCCATACACACAAAAATAAGTAAATTTAAAATTACACAGTTGGTATGGGAAAGAAGAAAGGAAGAGAAATATATCAAAATTTAAACTCAGAGCTTCTTACTGTAAAATGATCAGCTAATAAAGATTTTGAAAATCACATTATTTCACAAATATTTGATTCAGTGATTGCAGTCTGGACACTCCTGAAACAAATGGAGCAGATTGTTCCCATAAAACTTTATGGACACTGAAATTTGAATCTTACAGTTTCACTTGATATAAAATATTTGTTTTGTTTTTAAAGTTTTTCCAAAACAGGGCTTTTCTGTGTATTCCCAGCTGTCCTGGAACTCATTCCGTAGACTAGGGTGGCCTTGAACTAAGTTATGTGCCACCATGCCAGGAAAATATGACTCTTCTGGTCCTTACTTCAAACATTTAAAAATGTAAAAACTTTAAAAGTTTAAAGACTTAGGCCGGACTGCGGTGGTCTCTGCCTTCAATCCCAACTCTTGCGAGGCAGAGGCAGGTAAACCTCTGTGTGTTCAAGGCCATCCTGAGCTACTCTACAAAGTGAGTTCCAGAACGGCCAGGCCTGTTTCACAGATAAACCTTGTCTTGGAAAAAAAAAAGTTTAAAGACTTTTGATTCGTTTCCTATATTGAAACAGGCATAAGACCAGATTTGGTCAATTCATTGGCCCTTGTACTAAATTAACTCTGACTATAGTTATCATTTGAGAAAGCATTCCTTTTGGTTTTGGTTTTGGTTTGGTTTTGGTTTTGGTTTTTGAGACAGGGTTTCTCTGTAGCTTTGGAGCCTGTCCTGGAACTCACTCTGCAGACCTGGCAGACCTAAAACTCACAGAGATCCACCTGCCTGTGCTCCTGAGTGCTGGGATTAAAAGTGTGTGCAACCACCACCCGGTGAGGAGAAAACATTCATATTATTCAGTCTTCCATGATTTTATTTTTTCTCAGTGACCTGCCATCTTCTTTTACCTCATTGCTTTTCCATCTTTGGTTTGTTTTTGTGTTTTGCTTTGTTTTTTAAGATAGGCTCTTACTCTGTAAGTGTAAGTGAACTTGTAAGTGTCCTTCCCCTCCCTCCAGAGGGTTGGGATTATATAGTTGTACACTACCACACTCCACCTTGTTATGTCATTTTTAATGTTAATTACTACATATTAGCCACAATTAAATATGACCTCCTGTGGCTGGGAATCTGGTTTAGTGGTGCAGCAGTTGCCTGGCATTCCCCGGTACCACTCAAGAATAATAAATATAACATGTGCTGCCAGGCAAGCTTACATGAGTAGAAAAAAAGATAGGTTGATGACTATTTCACAGCACATGGGGATTAGAGGTTAATTCATTTATTCTGGCAACAGGAGGTTGAAGCATTCAAATCACAAGTTCCGTGTAAGCCTGATCCAGACAGCAAGACCATGTCTTAATGAAACAAATAAGATGCTAGTAATGTTGCTAAGTGGTAGAGTACTTGCCTAGCGTTCTCAAAAGCCCTGGTTTTGATCTCTGACAATGCAAAATCAACAAGACAGATCCTGTCTTAATAATGGCATAAAGTCCTTATGAAACATTTACCTATCATATTCTGAAAGTAGTGAGGTCTGCAATATAAACAAAAATCTATTTTAAAAAATGAACTGAATTGGTCAAAGTAACAAAAACTTAAAAGTAATAGCCTTATAATTTTATTTTTATATATTATTATTATTTTAACTATATGTGTTTTAAATTATTAGGTGTGTGAAAGTGCAGTACCCACAGACTCCAGAAGAGGGCACTGGCTTCCTTTGGCACTGAAGTTACACAAGGCTGTAAGCTACCAGACTAGAGTCCTGGAAGCTCAACTCCTCCCTTCTCTGCAAGAACAGCAAATGCTCTTAAAGGCTGAGCCATTCCTACAGTTCCTAACATGTAATTTTTAAAGAATTATCTAGTGACTAACCTTATATTCTTTAGATAGTATGACTTTTTTGTTGTTGTTGAAAGCAGACTTTAAGACTAATAATATCTATGTTGAAATGTGCTAAAATTATTTCTGATATTCCTTCTTTCTTTAAATGTTTTTTCCTTAATTTGTCACATTCTGGTGAATGTTAGGTTGCATATTAATTTGAAAGGATAAAATGCTTGTTTATAAGAGTATATTGATAAGAAAATCATGGGGGAGAGCTGGAGAAATGGCTCATCAATTTAAAGCACTGACTTCTCTACCAGAGGACCTGGGTTGTTTCCAGAGCACCATGGGAGCTCACAAGTATCTGTAACTCCAGCCCTAGGGGATCCAACACTTCCTTCTGGCCACCATAGTCACACACAAGTCATGCACACTATACATCCAAGAAAAATGTCCGTACACATAAAATAAAACAAAATTTTTGAAAAAGAAAGAAAAGCATGGGACTGGAAAGATCGTTCCGTGAGCAAGATCTCTTACTGTGTAAGCAGAAGAACCAGTGTTAAAAATCCTTAGCATCCTCTTAAGACACTGGTTATCACAGTGTGCCATTGTAACCTCAACTCTGTGACAGGTAGAGACAGGAGATTGCAGAGGCTCCCTGACTGTCAGCCTAGTTCCAGATTCAGTGAGAGACCATGTATCAAAAGAGCAAGATGGCCAGTGATGGCGCAGGACACCTGAGCAAGACACCCAGCATTCTCCTCTGGCCTCTGTGTAAACACTTGAATACACTTGAGAAAATACCACGAACATATACATCTTCCTCTCCTCCCTGTCCTCCAATAAAAATTATGTTTCAGTATTCTGTAGAGTCCAGATTATGAAATGATCTGTAATAGTTATGCTTTCCATTTCAAATAAATGGGTACATAATAAGCACATAGCAATCAAAATAAAAGAACAAATAACAATATAAATACATAGAATAGATAGAGTCAACAATGGGTAACAATTAAGTCAATGGTGTAGGAGGTCCTTCTGTTTATATATTACTTTTATTGGTTAATCAATAAAAAAACTGCTTGGCCTGATAGGACAGGACTTAGGTAGGCAGAGAAGACAGAACTGAATGCTGAGAAGAAGGGCAGAGTGGCAGACACCATGGAGTTCCTGCCTGAGATGGACGCTGGTTAGAATCTTGCTGGTAAACCATAGTCATGTTGCGATATACAGACTAATAAAAATGGGTTAAATTAATATGTAAGAGTTAGCCAATGAGAAGTTAGAGCTAATGACCAAGCAGTGTTTTAATGAACACAGTTTCTGTGTGGTTATTTCAGGTGTAAGCTAGCCAGGCGACAGGGACAAAGAAAGGCCCCCTCTCTCCATGTAACAAGCCAAGAGTATGTAACATCCATCAAAGTCATCTGCCATAGCTTGATGGAGAAAGCAAAAAAAAAAAGATAATATAATAAAATTTTGAAATTACAAACACCTAGTAGATATGAACTAGGGAAATTGAGGCAGTCAACTGAAATTTTCAGTTGCGTTCCCACCCACCCTCCCTCCATCCCCCCATGTCTGAACTTCCAGCGTCTTGTTCCTACTGTCAGCATTCAACATTTTATATTTGGAATAAGATAAAGTACACTCAGTTGGAAATAGTTTCTCTTCTAGTTATTCTCAAGAATACTATGAGTTTTGTTTTTTGTTTGCTTGAGAATTTTATGTAACATACTTTTCACTTATTTTTGCATATAGGTGTTCTTCCTACGTGTCTGTTTAACACATGCATCCCTGGTATTCATGGAGATTAACTAAGGGAATCCTCTGAGAATAGAGTTACAGGTGGCTGTGAATCGCCATGTGGGTGGTAAGAACCAAAGCATACTTCCCTGAAAGAGCAGCCAAATTCTTAACTGCTAAGCCAAGTCTTCAACACCAATGAATAATTTATTTTAATCATATTCACTACCGACTTTCTTTTAACTCCAGTCCCCTCTCCCTACCAATCCAACTTTGTGTCATCTTCTCCCATCTCTACCCCTACCCACATCCCATCAAGTCTGGGCTTAAAAATGACTCCAGAGATGTAGAGATGGTTCAACATAGGTAAATTCATAAGCATAATAAATCATATAAACAGACTGAAAGATTAAAAAAAATCACATGGTCATATCAATTAGATGCAGAAAATGTCTTTGACAAAACTCAATGGTAAAAGTCCCAGAGAGATTAGGAATACAAGAGACGTACTTCAACTTAATAAAGGCAATATACCCCAAGCCCACAATCAACATCAACCTAAACGGAGTAAAACTCAAAACATTTCCAGTAAAATTGGAAACAAAACAAAGACATCCACTTTCTTTATACCTACTCAATACAGTAATTGAAGTCTTACCTACAACAATAACACGACTGAAGGGGATCAAAGGACTACAGTTAGGAACATCAAAGTATTTTTATTTTAAGATGGTATAATTTTATAGCTAAATGACCCTAAAAACTCCACCAGGAAACTTTAACATCTAAGATACTTGTTCAGTAAAGTAGTAGTGTTAGAAATTTTTCCTAACATGAGCTCTCTGCCAATGCAAAAATCCCAATCAAGCCAAATCACAAGTCAAATTAAAAAATTCCCAGGGTGGACCTGAGGGGTAATTGGGAAGCTGTGAACATGACCACGGGTGATGGGGGGAAGAGACCATGAGGGGACCTTCTGGGGAATCAGTTTAAGTAGACTGAGGGAGTGGTCAAGATTTTGGCGGGCTATTCTTGACACTCCTCTGAGGAGGGGTCAAGGCTTGATGGGCACAGGGATGGAGCCTCCATAGATGGAGACCAGAGACTGGAACTTGGGACTTACAAGTAGGATAGAAAATTAACAAATAAGAATCAGTAGCCTTCATATATATAAATGACAAACAAGTAATCAGAAAACAATACCTTTCACAATAGCCAAAAAGAAAAAAGAGGGAAAGAAAGAAAGAACAGAAAGAAAGAACAGAAAAGAAAAGAAATCTTGATATAATTCAACATGTAAGTGAAAGACTTTTATAATATAATCTTTATAACATTTGCTGTGGGTTATTTGATCACACTGTGAACCCTCAAAATTCATTAAATAAAATCAGCCATAGGTTGAGAGGTGGGGAAAGCAACCAGTAACTGGAAGTGACCACAGAGTGTGAGGGGGCAGTTAGGAGGTTGGAGAAAGCAGGGCACAGGAAGTGAAAGGATCATCTGACTGGAGGAGTTTTGATTTCACAGTAGGAGAGAGGTGAGACAACAGCAGATGAGAAAGGTTACCTGACTGCTTACTCTGCCTCCCTGTCTAGCAGGTTTTTACCCAAACATCTGGCTCCCAAGTCCTTATTCATAAAATAAAAGGATAGAGACTTTAATTAAAACATTTGTCTCTCTATAGGAAGGTGACTGAAGTGGGCGGTAGGATGCAAAGCTCCCTAGTCCTGTGGCCTACGCAGTAAAGCTACAACTGTGGAGACAGGTGGAGGCCCAAAAAGACAAAGGTCAGAGAGTTGTTTCTAGTTCCTTCAAGGTCACTGTGCTTCTCCCCCTCCACTTCAGACTAAGGTCCCACCTAGTTGTAAATCAGAGAGTTCTGCTCTGTTATGAGCTGGGAGACTTCAGCTCCAGGTTCTTTTTGAGTAATATCTATGAGGACTCTGTGCCCTTCTCCCCTGAGAGCGATGAGTAATCAGACAAAGCAAGAGAATTATTTTTATAATGATTCTTTACTAGCAACTTCAATATCCAGTTGTAGGGCCCCGGTCTACCCTTGCTCCTGGGGTGCATCTTGAGGACAGTTTCTTGTCAGCCAGCTAAAACATCCTGTTTGTTCCTGTGCTCCCTCTGCCTCACCTAGTGATTAGCGGTAAGGCATTGTTTCATCTTTGGTATGGTAATTTCCCACTTGCCTGGGCAGAAATCCTTGTGCAGCAGCTAGGTATAATAGAATTTCCCCAAAGTTGAATAAAGGCATTCAGCTGATCCCCCTTCAAATGACCCAGGTCTCTTGTGTGTTCTTTCAATCTCCAGGCTCTTGCCCGACTCGCGACTTGCGAACGGTACAGTGAGGCATGAACTGTACCGAGGGGGTAACACAGAATCGGGTTTTACATCTAATATGTCAATGGGGTTTACAATCTTAATAGACATGAGGGATTGATAATGGGCAATACACAGGCAATTCAATATCACAGTTATTTATTAATCCTACTAAACCTAATACATAAAACCAATTCATAACCTTAATCTAATTTATCACTTATCCATAAAACACTTCTTAACCTTAATACAACTTATCTATTACTTATCTATAAAACACTTCTTAACCTTAATACAACTTATCTATTACTTATCTATAAAACACTTCTTAACTTTAATACAACTTATCCATTTCCTATCTATAAAACAGTTCTTAACCTTAACTTATCCATTAACATTTCCTAATCATATCAATTATCAATATCTCTTAACATTTCATACACTAAACATATGTACTAACATATCTATGCTCTTCTCTTTAACATCTCATACATGCAACAAATAGCATCATACAACCTGGTATTCTTCAGTTTAAAAAGGGCTTTTTGAATTTCTTCAGGCTGGATGCCTGACCACACTGGGGGCTGGCTAGTGAGGCTCTACTCTTGATCCCATAGTCTGCTCTCAGGAGATAAGGTTGTGATGTCCTGTTCTAGGCTGGAATCGGGTGCTGGATCAATCCTTGACCATGTAGTCTATGGCCTAGTGCTAGTCTGTCTCAGAATGTAGGCATTTGGACTCATCTTTTTGGGTGACCGAGTCTCGGAAGACAAGGCTTTTAGTTCTCTACTCTCAAAGATGAACCTTTGCTCTCGGGATGGCATCGCGTTCTGAAAGGCAGAAAATCTTGTCTGTTCTCGGGAGACAGACCTTCAATGTCCACTCTCAGGGAATGAGGCTTTGCATTTGGGATGCAAGGCGTTAAATGTCTGTTTTCGGGATATGAAGCTCTGTACTCGGGAGACAGAGCATTAAATATTTAGGCAAGGTGTTTAATATTTCTGCTTTTCGGGAGGCAGGCTTGGAGGATCTCTCTTTCCAAGAGGCCAGATACCTGAGCCTTTGTGAGAAGTGAGATAGCCATCCTGCTTCAGCCCTCTCTTTTAAGTCAGTTTGAAACTGCCCCCTCCTTTGATCCTTCTGATAACCAGGTGTCCTAGGTTTTCAGTATCGACTGGCCACAAAAGGGTGGGGGTCCCTCTTGTGTGGCAAGATTATTTCATTACCACAGTTGCTGGGTGCAGCCCCCCGCCCCAATCTGGCAGGGCCAGATGGGTGTGGCAGCCTTCAAGTGGGCAAATGTTCTCTTAACATTTCACCTTAGTAATTTTCCATACCACACACAAGAAGAAATGCTTTTACATTACACCAGGTTGCATTAACTCTTATTCTATAAATTTCCTGCTCTATCTACACTACAGATTCCTCTTTACTTATTCATTCAGAGGAATCTGTTTCCACGCTCTACATGTGCTCTCAAGGTTGTTGTCAACAGGTGTGGCTAATTATCAGATCTTGTGCTCCTGGAATAGGAAAGTAGTTTGTTCCTATCTCAAAAAAAGTCTAAGGATCCAACTAAGTTCCATTTCCCTTTATGGAAATAACTTGGGATTCCACCCAGGGAGTGGTTTGTCTACAGAGTGTTTGGTCTAGGGTGTGAGCATGACTTGGTGACTGCTTTGTTCTAGCAACAGAGTGTTTAACTATGAATGTAACCTGTGACTTTCAATTGGTATGTTCATTTCCTTGTATCATGTTAATACAGTCTTTTGTCTTACTCTTACCTTTTGGGGTCAGGGGTATTTGAAGCAAATGAAAATTAAATGTGGGCAAATTTTCAGTACTCAAAGAAATTCCCTCCTGATACTATCCTATATGTTTCTCCATTTTATTATTTTCATTTGTGTCTTCACATTTTTTACTTTATTTCTAAATCCTCTTGCCCTTACTCTGGCAAGAGGTATTTTTGTCAAGGCTGGTCCCCTACAACACAATCAGTAGCTGAGGCAGTGATAGAATTAGGTGTACCCACAGTTCAGCAGATATAAAAAACAACAGATATTGAAGAAAGAAATTGAAAAAGATATCAGAATATAGAAAGATCTCATATACCCATACTCAGTAGTATTAATATAGTGTAAATGACCATCCTAGCAAAAGTAATCTAGATTCAATGCAATGCCCATCAAAATTCCATCACAATTATTTATAGAAATTTAAAGGATAATTTCAAGCTTCATATGGAAACATAAAAATTCAGGATAGCTAAAGTAGTCCTGAACTGAAAAAAATTCCTGGAGGTACCACCACCCCCAAGCTCAAATTGCATTATAGAGCTATAGTAATACAAATATTATGCTAATGACAAAAAACAACCAAAAACCATATATATTGATCAATGGCAAAAGACTGAAGATCCAGATATAAGTTGACACCCTAGAGACATCTGATATTTGACAAAGAAGCCAGAAATACACACTAGAAAAAAAGACAGCATCTTCAGCAAATGGTGTTGGTTAAAATAGATGGCTGCCTGTTGAAGGATGCAAATAGCTCCATATTTATCACTCTGCATTATAGCACAAATTCTAGTTAGTCTTACTAATAAAAACCCAGAGTCAGATATAGGGGCTAATACTGAGCGTCCACCATTAGAGAGTTCTTTTACCTCTACCAATGCTCAGACCAAAGTGGGGGATTTTGTCCTCAGACTGTATCTCCAGACTCCATCTTCACCAAACTTCAGACTGCAATGAGTTTCTGTCTCCTGCCTTATATTTCCCTCTCTGCCCAGCCATATCACTCCTGTCTCCACCTCCCTAGTGCTGAGATTAAAGGCATATGCCACCATTTTCTGGCCTCTAGTGGTTTAGCTCTGAGTTCTGATCTTTAGTCTAGCTTTATTTGTTAAAATGCAAATAAAATATCACTACATTACACAAAACTCAATTCCTATGGAATAAAGGACCACATCATAAAGTCAGATACCCTAAATCTAATAGAAGAGTAAGGAATTCAAGGAATAAACTTGAATTCATTGGCACAGGTGGAAACTATCTGAACTGGACATCAATAGCACAGTCCATATGAACAATAATTAATAAACAGGACTTGAAGAAACTGAAAAGCTTCTGTACAGCAAAGTACATTATCATTTAGACAAAGACACAGGCTATATAATGGGAAAAGACCTTTACCAATTGCACATCTGATAGATGATTAATATCTAAAATATACAAAGAACTAAAACAAAACCCAAGCCGGGTGGTGTTGGCGCACGTCTTTATTCCCAGCACTTGGGAGGCAAAAGCAGGTGGATCTTTGTGAGTTCAAGACCAGCCTGGTCTACAAGAGCTAGTTCCAGGACAGGCTCCAAAGCTACAGAGAAACCCTGTCTTGAAAAACCAAAAAAAAAACCAAAAAAACCCAAAAAACCCAAACCCCTGGAAATCAAGAAAACCAATAATTCAATTAAAAAAGTGAAGTACGGAACTAAACAGAGTTCCCAAAGGATGAAATACAAATGACTGAGACACACTTAAATAAGACTTCAATTTCTTTATTTATGAGGGAAAGACAAATCAAAACTACTTTGAGATTTTATTTACACCAGTCAAAAGATCAATACTACACTAGATCAATAAAACAAATGACAATTCATGCTGTTGAGGATGAGGGTTAGGAGGAACACAATTCTTTGTTGGTGGGAGTGAAAACTTGTACAGTTATGATGGAAATCAGTGTGGATATTCCTCAGGAAGCTGGGAATAGATCTACCTTAAGATCAAGCTTCACCACTGTAATGCCTGTGTTACTCTCTATGGTACAGTTTGTGAGCCAGGCAAGGGTCTTGAGATTAAAAGAACACAAAAGCCATATTTCCTGGCAGGAATCTAAGAAAGCTAAGAAATGGGCTGAATCCAGCCACCAAAGCCATGGCTTTAACGTTAGCCATATCATTTAGCAAATTAAAGACTCACATGGTCAGAAAAAGAGAGATATACAGTAAAGTGAGAGTCAAGATGAAGAAAACCTCTAAATGGTTTACAGTATGTTAAAAATATATGCCCGTTAAAGGTTAAAGTCCTTTAAAATAAAAAAGAAAGAGAGTATTTGGGTGTGGTGGCACACACCTTTAATCCCAACACATGGGAGACAGAGGTGGACAGACCTCTGTGAGTTGAAGGTGTCATGGCACACACTTTCAAACCCAACATCTGGAAGGCAGAGGCAGACAGATCTCTGTGGTTTCAAGGACAGCCTGGTCTACAGAGTGAATTCCCAGGACATCCAAACATACACAGAGAAACCCAGTCTCAAAAAGCCAAAATTTAAAAATAAAAGAAATAGAGGTTAAAATAAAGCCACATAAAGATGAAAAATACACAGAGAGTCTGGATACTGTATGTTATTATACTCTCTTTGAATTGTTTGAATCAAGAGCTGCTAAAAGATATTTGCTTATAAATGTTGCTGAATTAATCCAAGATAGGTATTTTGAAAATACTTTGACTTCAAAATTGAAGTCAAAAGATATGTTATTTTGGAGAAGAGGTATTGCTTTTGTTTTCACAGAAAATGATAGGCGATGTATTTATTCTGAGTTAAGAAAAATCAGGTTTGATCAAGGAAGTGCACCTGAGAAATTTCAGGTAGGAACAGATGGCCCAGATGTCTGAGTTCTACATCCAGAACAGATTCAAAATGCTGCCTAAGATAATCAAGCCTCACAGTATACTTCAGTCAGGACTTGATCATAATTCTAAATTTTTTTAGGTCTCCATATGATTACAGCATCCCCAACCAGCAGGAAAACTATGCCCACATTCCCCAAAAATGAACTATGTATATTTTTCTTTGTTTAGAATGTTGGTTACAAGTTGTTATGACTAATGGTCAGGATAAAAGCTAAACAAAGGATATTAGATTCAGAGTTCTTGTTTTTTGTTTTTTTAAAAAAAAAGAGGGTGAGTTACTGTGGGACAATGGTCTGTATCCTGTCAATTATATTTTAAATAAACGCTGATTGGTCAGTAGTCAGGCAAGAAGTATAGGTGGGACAAACAGACAGGAAGTAGAGGTGGGTTAATGAGAACAGGAGAATTCTGGGAAGAAGGAAGTCCTAGTCTGCAGTTGTGACCCAGTCACAGAGTAAGCAAGATGTGACTGCCTTGCCGAAAAAGGTACTGAGCCATGTGGCTAACATAGACAAGAATAATGGACTAATATAAGTTATAAGAATTAATAAGAAGCCTGAGTTAATGGACCAATCAGTTTATAGCTAATGTAGAATTCTGCGTGATTTCTTTGGGACTTAATGATTGCAGGAACCAGGCAGGAAAGAAACCTCAGAACACATCTTGAGGACAGTTTCTGGCCAGACATCTTGTTGCATTTTCCTGCTAAACATCCACTTGTTCCTGTGGTTTCTCTGTCCCCCTGGTGTTTAGCTATAGGGTCATTGCTTACTCCATCTTGGACTTGGTAATTTCCCACCTGCCTGGGAGTAAATTCCATTGTGCAGCAGCTAGGTATATAAGGGATTTCCTAAGCTTGAATAAACGGCATTTGGCATTATCTTCTCACAAATGACCCATGTCTCTTGTGTGTTCTTTTAATCTCCAGGCCCTTGCCCAGCTTGTGAATGGTATAGTGGTACATGAACTGAACCATAGAGAGTAATGCAGGTGTTACAGAACACAGCAACAAATGTCTCCTAATGACAATCTCGCTGTCTAGATCAGTTACCATCAGAAAAGCTTCCTTTCCACAGTGAACAGGAACTAATACAGAGACTCACAATGGGACAATGTGCAGAGAGTGAGAAACTTTTGAATATTTATTCCTAAATATGATGTCTTCTTCAAACCCTTCCCCTCAAGGATCAGGGAGTTATGTGGAAGAAGAAACTAAGTGCTTTACTTGCTGAGACATCTCAGTAGCCCAATTTTTATTTTGGGGGTACATGGTTTTGATACAGGATTATTGAGGTATCTTTGAGCTCAATGAAACCTTTATCAGCTTTTTAGTTTATGGGACCCTACCTTCTCAATAATAAGACAAAATGGATTACATCTAATGATAAAAGAAGGAGGTAGGGTACCATAAACTAAAAAACTACCAAAACCAACTCAGGCCAGATGTTTTCATCTTGCAAATATGAATAATGAAATTCATGGACCACAGAAGGTAAATTTTAGAAAAAGAGGTTTTATTACAGGAAGTCTAGGGGAGAGAAAGAAGGAAGAACTCCTGTATAATAGGAGGGATCCCCGGAAGTGGGACAGTGTTGAGTCTCACTGCCTCAGAGTTAATAAAGCTTTAGTGAGTAGAGGAAGAGGAAAGATGATGAGTAGCTCAGTCCAATTTTTATTACAGGTATTTAGATCCTGGCAATTGTGGTCACAACCTCAGTATGGATATTCCTTTAGGGAAAAGATACAAGAGAAAAACCAGACTCCCTTTTTGGCATCTCCAGCTTCTGGCCATGCAAAATCAAAGACACTTTTGGCATAAGTGTTTCTGACTTCTCTAGCCTCTGACAAGTGCAAGGCTGTGGACGTTTCCAACTTTTAACCGAGAAAGAAACTGGTCACTTTTCTTTAGGGTCTGTTGACCCTAAACAACACAGCAAATATTTACCTCCTTTTCTCATAGCCAGGCTATGTAGTTAAAGATTACCCTGAGCACCTGCTCTTCTCAAGTCCAAATGGATCAAAGACTTAAATGTAGAACCAACCACAATGCACCTCATAGAAGAGAAAGTGAGAAATAGCATTGAATACAGTGGCATAGGAGACCACTTCCTTACTATGACTCCAGTAGCACAGACACTGAGAGAAACAATTAATAAATGGGACTTCCTCAATCTGAGAAGCTTCTGTAAAGCAAAGAATATGGTCAACAAGATAAAATGACAGCCTACATAATTGGAAAATATCTTCACCAACCCCACATCTGGCAGAGGTCTGATCTCCAAAATATACAAAGAACTCAAGAAACTAGACATCAAAAGAACAAATAATCCAATAAAAAGATGGAGTACCGACCTAAACAGAGAACTCTCAACAGAGAGATTTCAAATGTCCAAAAGATTCTTAAGGAACTACTCAACATTTTTAGTCATCAGAGAAATGAAAATCAAAATAACTCTGAGATACCATCTTATACTTGCTGGAATGGCCAAGATCAAAAATATTAATGACAGCTTATGCTGGAGAGGATGTGGAGTAAGGGGAATACTCCTCCATGACTAATGGGAGTGCAAACTTGTACAGCCACTTTGGAAATCAGTATGGTAGTTTCTCAGAAAGTTAAAGATCAATCTACCTCAAAACCCAGCAAAACCACTTTGGCGCATGTACCCGAAGGATGCCAAATCATACCACAAAGACATTTTTTTAACTATGTTCATAGCAGCATTACTTGTAATAGCCATAACCTGGAAATAACCTAGATGCTCCTCAATCAAAGAATGAATGAGGAAAATGTGGTTCATTTATACAATGGAGTACTATTGTGTGGTTAAAAAAAAATGACAACTTGAAATTTGCAGGCAAATGGATGGAACCAGAAAAAAACAACTTATTTTTATTTTATTTAATTACTATCAGTTTAAAAGTATGGTTAAAATACATTCTCTTCTTTAAATGATTGATATGTATGGAATCCTCATATGGTTTTGTAAGATTTTATAGTTTAGAACTTACATGTCTCCCAAAGGTCCACAAGGTGACATCTTTGTCCTCAGCATAGTGTTATTTAGAGGCAATAAAAACTTTGTGTACATTTACGTGAATGTATGCCATGTATATGCTGTGGCCTCAGGATCCAGATCTCTGTACCTGAAGCTACAGGCAATTGTGAGCTGTCTCACATGGTTCTGGGAATCAACTCTGCTCTAAAATAGCAAGAAGCAGTAGTCTATGAGAGGGAGCTATTAGCAAAAAAAAAGTCCACAGAATACTGTAGCCACTGCTGCCATCTTTTGACTAAACAGTAGAAAATCTTAAGAAGGGAATAAATAACACACATGTAGGCATAGGTTTAAGAGATTTCACATATAATCAGTTTATACTCAAGCAACTTTTAATAGTGGACCACCCTCCATTTGAAAAAGTGGAAAAGTGAACATTGTACACTTTATTAAAACAAATTTTATTCACCAAGTAAGCAGACACTTGGAGAATTACAGACTAGGAGATGATTCTTAACTAGTCTGAGCAGTCATGAATATATCACTTAGATCAATACTTGGTATGGTGGTGTATATTTTTGACCCCAGAACTCAGGAAGTAGAATCAAGATATTTAGTTCAAGTACTATCAAGACCCTGCCTTGCTGGGAATAAGCAAAAGGAACTTGTCCTATGTATTGCCATCTTGTTTTCAGACTCCATTTTAAATTTGAGATGATGTGGGATTGCCCTCTGTATGCTGTGAATACAATTGGTGATAAAGAAACTACCTTGGCCTATTGATAGGGCAGAGTAGAGCTAGGCAGGGAAAACTAAGCTGAATGCTGGGAGAAAGGAGGCTGAGTCAGAGAGAAGCCATGTAGCCCCACCTGAAACAGATGCCAGAACTTTACTCAGTGAGCCACAGCCTCATGACAAAACACAGATTAATAGAAATGGGTTGTATTAACATGTAAGAGATAGCCAATAAGAAGCTAGAGCTAATGGACCAAGCAGTGATTTAATTAATACAGTTTCTGTGTAGTTATTTTGGGGCTGAGCAGCCAGGAACAAACAAGTGGCCTCTTACAAACAAATTGGTGCCCAATGTTTGAAAGAAGCTATGCCCAAATTCCCTAAATGATTATTTATAAATGTTTGTTTACATTTAAAGGGGAATATGCTATATATATTTGCATTTGTATGGATCTTGGTTTATTGATACAAATTTAAGGCCAATTTTGTTATATGTATATTTCTGCTCTTGATTAAGGTATTGTGTTTGTGTAGCTCATTTAAAATGTAATGTATAATTGAGAAATATAGGTTAATAGATAATCATCCATAATAGTCAAGCTTGTACTCATTTTAGTTAGGTTTTTCTAGATATATAGAGATATATTTCAGTTAGGTAGGTATTCTCCAATTCTTTCAGAGACCTTCAGGATATGACATTTAAAATATTTTAAGAAGTTAGGACTTTTCATGACAATGAGACACATCTGCTCCTGGTAACACCAATCTACTTCAAGAGGATAATGGGCACCAAAAAGGCTCCTTATAGCATTAATTAGCCATTTGGGCGAGAAACTGCTCTTGCCTGAACTGCTTAATGTTATGCTGTATGAACTGGACATGCAGGATCCACAGAGAAATGACTGCTAAACTTGGCTAAAGGTAAGATGATCCTTCAGGATTCCTGCTTTGTGAAAGAGACTGCCATACATTCTACCAACACACAGAAGAAAGTGACTGACAAACTGCCAATCTAGGTGGAACTGTCTTTGAAATTTCCTGCTTCATAGAAAAGTCTGCTGGATACTATGGGCCAGTAGGCTGAAGATGGATGCCCCAATGGTACAGAAGAACTTTGGGTGACTGTCCAGGCAGTGAGATGTCTCTGTCAATTCTAGAGTTCTAAAAGTAGCTTATAATTCACTTCCTGTTTACTTAGGTAATATATCCTTCTGAAGTCTTTAATGGAGTTTAAAAAATTTATAGTTATGGTTTTCCTTAGTTATTATTAAAAAAATAAAGTAGATATAAATATTATAACTGTAATTCTTGCTTGATACCAGTTTAAATATGTAATTTTACTATGTTAAAATTAAAATCTACCTTTTTATTTAAACAGAAAAGGGGAGGTGATGTAGAATTTCCCTCTATATGCTGTGAAGACTATTGGTAAATAAAGAAACTGCTTTAGCCTATTGATAGAGAAGAGTAAAGTTAGGCAGGAAAAACTAAACTGAATGCTGGGAGAAAGAAGACAGAGTCAGAGAGAAGCCATGTAGCCTTAATGGAGACAGATGCCAGAACTTTACCTGGTAATCCACAGTCTTGTGGCAATACACAGACTAATAGAAATGGGTTAAGTTAATACGTAAGAGTTAGCCAATAAGAAGATAGAGCTAGTGTGGCCAAACAGTGATTTAATTAATACAGTTTCTTTGTAGTTATTTCAGAGCTGAGCAGCCGGGAACAAACATGCAGCCTCTTATACATTGAGGTAAAGCAACCTTCAAGTTCCCAGATCCTGGAAGAACTGGGACTTTCCACTAGGGTGGACAAATTTCCTTCTTGGCACGAAAAGTAGTCTATTATTCATATTTAGTTCCCCAAGACATACTTACTGTTCCTAACCACAAAGAACAAATGTATTTGATTGGTTGAATTGTAGAACTTGTATCATCTATCAGTCAGCACAGATGTTTGTGGTTTTCTCACTTAAATGCCCTCAGAATAAGTGTTTGGGGATACAGTAAGCTCCCAAGTCTATACTGTGATCCCTCACCTGTCAGTCTTGCTCATGTGCCTGAATTTTTTCCAATCTACTCGAACCCAACAACAGTCTCAAAAATAATTAATACATTCATTGAGAATTATGTGTGCATGTTCCTATATAGGGGCACATGTATGTACAAGTATATGTGTGCATGTGTATACACATTTGTGGAGAGCAAAAGACAATCTCAGATACCATTCTTCAAGTGCCCTGCACCCTATTTTCTTTTTTGAAGCAGGATCCCTTATTGACCTGGAACTCACCAAGTGTAGTAGGCTGTTTCCTTCAAAGAAACAACTGACTTTCAAGATAGCTCTGGCAGGGCATGTGCCAGCATGGGTAACCAGTACACCATGGGCACATCTTCCCATGTTGGCAAGCATGTTCTGACCAAGCTTAAGAAGCTTTAATGTGCATTGACCTGGTGCCATATGTGTGCAGAAGAGGACATCAGACCCCCTAGAGCTGGAGTTACTAACTGCCCAATATGGTGCTGGGAACTAAACATGGTTTCTCTGTATGATGGTTATTGTTGAATATCAACTTGACTATATCTGGAATGATTGGGATCTTAAGGCAGGAAGACAATATGTCTTTAATCCACCATATCTTGGGTAGGAAAATATACCTTTAATCTGGGCCACACCTTAGAAGGAGGTATTTGTTCTTCTTGGCCTTCCTGCCCTCACATTGCTAGAATATCCACTAGAATCTACTTCTTCAGGATTGTAGCATATACAGAAGACCAGCTGAGAAACCCAGCCTTGGGGGACTGAGCAACTATTGGATTCTTGGACTTTTCATTTATAACTAGTAATTGTTGGATTAGTTGGACTGCAACCTGTAAGTCATTTCAATAAATTCCCTTTATACACACACACAGACACACACTTATATCTATATATATATAGACATATATAGATGATAGATAGATAGATAGATAGATAGATGATAGATAGAAGATAGATAAATATTCATATATACAGTGCAACATATATACATATACATATATATATTACATAAGTTCTGTTACTCAAGAGAACCCTGACTAATACAGATTTTGTTACCAGAGTGGTTCTACAGAAACAGAAGTATATGGATAAATATTTTAGTATGAAATAGGCTTTTCAATTTACCACCACCTTCAAATTTACCAGCACCTTCAACTACTGAAGTTTCTCCAGTCACTCCCCCTCTTGGGAGTTCAAAGAGTACTGAAAGCCTATGAAGTTAAATATATTTACAAACTTAAAGAGACAAAAGTCTTTGATTATTTTGATTTATCAATTGTGAATGGCAAGGGATTTGGTGACCCTGTATATGAAACTTTTGACAGTTTGAGGGAAAAATGATACTGCTAGTTGGTTTCTCTTAGCAACCTGCTTTATATCTTTATCTCTCAATAGTTTGATAAAGGATAGTACGGTAATTTGAATATAAATTTACCTCTATAATCTCATAGGAAGTGGCACTTTTAGGAGGTGTGGCTTTGTTGGAGTGGGTATGGCCTTGGAGGAAGCATGTCACTGTGGGGTGGCCTTTGAGTTTTCCTATGCCCAGTATCTCAGTCAACTTTCCTGCAAGATGTAGAACTCTCGGTTTTTTCACCAGTACCATCTCTGCCTGCATGTGCCATGCTCTCCACCATGATAAATGGACTGAATCTCTGAAACTGTTATCAAACCACCCCAATAAACTGTTTTACGTTATGGGTTGCTATGGTCTGATATTTCTTCAAGCAATAAAAAACCTAACTAAGACACATAGGAATAAACTTCAAGGTAAAATTAACCAAGTTCAAAATATGGTGGAAAACAATGAACTTAGTGATAAAATTGACCAGTTTAAACAGTCTAAAGGTTTCCTAGTATGTCCTAGAAGAAAAACTCTCCAGCAGCCATAGAGCTCCAGTTTTAGAAAATCAAAACTTAGTCCTCATTATAAGCCTTGCTGGATAACAGCAGAAATTCAATTCTTATCCTCAGAGGGTATCAGTGGTTAAAGTAAGGGCATTCATTGGTAAAGAATGGAATTCTATAACTTGGGATGGAAATATGTGGGAGGACTCTATTGAAGCTGAGAACTTTGAACCCTCTAATTCTCAGAAGTTTACCTCACCTGAGGAAGTACTACCCTCAGTCCCACCCCTTGGAACATTGCCCTTTTCACCTTTCATTGAGGAAATTAATCCTCCAGTGCCTGCTAAATCAGGAGTAACTTTCTCTGAAGGAAATGCCAGTCAAGACAATGTCCCTCAAGACCCACCAATAGTTGCCTCTAGACCTAACCAGACTCAAGGCAAAGCAGACTCCTAGAGGGGAGGTAGAAAGTGTAGACATGAGGAGGATGCCACACTTCTAAAGAATTTAATGATTTTGCTAATTCATTCAAGCAGAAATCTAGGGAATGTGGGACTGGATTTTAAGAGTGCAGGATAATAGTGGAAAGAACATAAAACTAGATCAGGCTGAGTTTGTTTATATGGGCCCTCTGAGTAGAGATTCTAGGTTTAATATGGAACTTTATACAGTTTTAAAAGGTTTGAAAAGTTTGAATCATTGGCTGAAATGCTTATCAAAAGACAGCCTACTGAAAAGGAGATGGAGATACCTGTTATCCCTTGACTTAGTTTTGATGAAGGGTTTTTAAGGCTCAGAAAAGTTGCAATGCTAGAGCGGGTGTGCTGTATAAAACCTAACCCTCCACAATGGGAAGGCCCAGAAAGCACACCCTTCATGAGTCCTATAAGACGCAAAATGGTAAGAGGGGCTTCAGCACATTTGAAGAATTTTGTTGTAGCCTGTTTCCTTGTACCAGGCATTAGGGTTGGAGATAAAGTTGTTCAACAGGAAAAATTAAATGCAATGAGTATAATTGGGCCCCAAGGTAGCAGGGGCCAGGTGGCAGCATTGAATTGTCAGAGGCAAAGTAATCATAGTTATCATAATGGGCAGCATAGAAAAATCAATGTTCATAGTGACCTGACCATAATGATGAGTATATGCAAGGTCAATTTTAAAGTGGTACAACTCATATGGACCTTTGGTACTGACTAATTAATCATTATATTTTTGTTTGACCTATATAAATGTAAAAATTCTCAAACAAATTTAAAAAAAAAAGGCTACATTGGATCATGGCAAAAGGCAATCTTGGCCAGTAAATCAATTCCCAAACTTGAGCCAGTTTGCAGACACAGAACCCCTTGAATGAAGGGGTGGCCAGGTTCTCCTGAGGAAGGACCTTGATAAGACACCTAAAAATTTAACTATTGATCTTTCTCCAGTTATTCCCCCAGAGGGACCTTTTGCCTTTTAAAAGGGTAACTGAAACTTGAAGAAAAAGAAACAATAAGACTTTTTGGGGTCTGTTGGATACTGATTCTGAATTGATGCTGATTCCAGGAGATTGCAAGAAATATTGTGGCCCTTGGAAGAATTTCACTTTGAACTCATTGGTAACACATATGCATATCAGAGGATGGGGAAAAAACCCAACCACAGTTCAAGGACTTTCCACCTCTATGAAATTCTTAGGAGTTTAGTGGTGTGGGTCATGAAGAGATATTTCTTCTAAGAGGAATGCATAAGTTATGGTCCCTTCTACCACTAAGAAAGAAGCATAATGTTTAGTGCTATTATTTGTGTTTTAGAGACAGCACATTCCCCACTTGGATGTGTTACTGTGGCCCATTTACCAAGTGACTCAAAAAGCTACTAGCTTTGTGATTGGCCTGGAATAGGAGAAGGCTCTTCAACAGGTCCCAGGTGTTGTCCAGGGTGCTCTACTTTAGACCATTTGATCCAGCAGACCTAATGGTACTTGAGAAGTCAGTGACAGATAGGAATGATGTTTGGAGTCTTTGGCAGACCCCAATAGGTGAACCACAGAAAAGACCTTTGGGAATTTGGAGCAAGGCTCTACCGTCTTCTTCAGACAACTATTCTCCCTTTGAAAGAACTTTCTCCTTTTGAAAGACAGTTCTTGACATGCTATTGGGCCTTAGTGGAAACTGGATGTTTAACAATGGGCCACCAAGTTACAACATGACCTGGGCTGCTCATAATGAGTTGGGTGTTATTGGATCCAACAGGTCAAAGAGTAGGACTGCACAGCAGTGCTCTATTATCAAATGGAAGTGGTATACATGTGATTGGATCTATCAACAAATGAAAATGATATGTGTGTGTGTGTGTGTGTGTGTGTGAGAGAGAGAGAGAGAGAGAGAGAGAGAGAGAGAGAGAGAGAGAGAGAGAGAGAGATTGGGCCCAAGCAGGTCCAGAAGTCACAAGAGAGTTACATGAAGAAACTGCTCGAATGTCTGTTGTTTCTACTCCTGATACAATGCTATCTGTTGTCAAGTGTTCACATATAGCTTCATGGATGTTCCCTATGATCAGTTGACAGAGGAAGGGAAACTAGCTAGGGCCTGGTTTATTTGTGGTTCTGCACATTATGCAGGCACCACCCAGAAGTGGACAGCTGCAACATTACAACCTCTTTCCGGGACAAACCTGTAAGATACTAAATATGCCTTTCTTTCACACGCATGCGCTGGGATTCTTTTAAAATCTGAGTGTGCCATTCCCGGGCCCCTTCTTTCCTGTTTTCCCCTCACTGTCTGTCACATCCCCCCCCCTTAATAAACTCATCCATGTGGGAAAAAAAAGATACTAACAAAGGGAAATCTTTACAATGGGCAGAACTTTTGGTGGTACACATGGTATTACAGTTTGTTTGAAACAAGAAATGGCCAAATGTGTGATTGTTCACTGATTCATGAGTTGTAGCCAGAGGATTGGCTAGATGATCAGGAACTTGGAAAGAGAATGATTGAAAAATTAGTGAGAAATATATCTGTGAAAGAAGTATGTGGATAGATCTCTCCAAATGGACAAAGGATGTGAAAATACTTGTGTCCCATTTAAATGCTCATCAAAAGGTAACTTCAGCTGAAGAGGAGTTCAATAATCAAGGAGATGGAATGAGCTGTTCTGTGGACAGTAAGTCTGTTTCCCCAGTCATTCTTGTCATTGCCCAATGGACTCATGAACAAAATGGCCAGGATAGCAGAGATGGTGGTTATGGATGGGCTCAACAACATGAAATTCTATTCACCAAGGCTGACCTGGCTTATGGGAGCCCACATATGACTCAATTTCCATCTGGAGTTAATTTTGACTTATAAGTCATTTGAGTTTAAGCTTGCTTGCTCTGCTTTTTCCAGTAACCTTGAGGGCTGTGAGAAATGTCTGAGTAAACCCATGGGAAAGAGCACATTATCTGTTAAGATTTTGGCTGGTGGATCCTTGTGAGAGGCACATCCAGTTTGAGATAAACACTGCTTGCTGCTAGCTGAATTCTTGTGAGAGATAACGCACCTGCTTACACTTCCTCACAAGCACTGTGCAGCTCTTTGTTTTGCCTTCTGCCTTTAATCTGTATAAAAGCAAGTTCTAAAATAAACTCAGGGATGATTGATATTCACCTTCAGTCCTCCCAGATCTATCCTGTGTTTCTGTCTGTTTCTCTCAAGCTGTCATTTCTTCAACCTCCCACCTCCTCCCAGGTACCCCCCCCCCCGCTGATTTCTGTCAGAGCAGGTTCCAACACTGGCTACAGCTGTTGCTGAATGGCAGATCTGACAACAGCAGAGACTAACACTGAATCCCAGGTACGGCACCATTTCCTGGGGTGACCAGTCACAACCTGGTGGCAGGTTGACTACATTGGACTACTTCCTCCGACAAAAGGACACTTTGTCCTAACTAGAGTAGGTACTTACTTTGGCTATAGATTTGCCTTTCCTGCATGTAATGCTTCTACCAAAACCACCATCTGTGGACTTACAGAATGCCTTATGCACAGTCATGTCATTCCATACAATACTGCTTCTTGGTAACAGCAAGAGTCATAAAACCAGCACAGTTGCTGGACAAAGAGTCAGCAAAGTTGAATCATATAATGGCCACCATGCCACCTTTGGTTGTATACTTAGGGAACTTTTAATATTTGCACAATTTGGGGATATTGGATTGATGAAATTTTTCTTTTTTCGTAAAGAATTTTTTATTTTATGTGAATACCCACATACATTAAGTATATCAAACACGTGCCTGATGCTCACAGAATGTAGAAGAGGGAATTAAATCCCCTGGACTTGGAGTTTCAGGAAGTTATATGTGGGTGCTAAGAACTGAACCCACATCCTCTGTGATGTAGAAAGTCCTTCTGTCTATGTGTTGCTTTCATTGGTTAATGAATAAAGAAACTGCCTTGGCCTGTTTATAGGGCAGAACTTAGGTATGGTGTGGGAGAATTGTCTGTATTCTGTGAATCATATTTTAATAAAACGCTGATTGGCCAGGCAGGCAGTATAGGCAGGAAAGCCAGACAGGAAGTAGAGGTGGAGCAAAAAGACTGGGAGTATTCTGGAAAGCAGGAAGCTCCCTCAGCAGTTCTGCCCAGATCACCGGAGAGGAAAGAGGTAAGCTGCCCCACTGGAAAAGGTACTGAGCCATGTGCTAACGTAGATAAGGATAATGGGGTAACATAAGTTATAAGAGCTAATAAGTAGCCTGACCTAATGGGCCAATCAGTTTATAACCAAATGTAGACTCTGTTATTTCTCTGGGACTTGCCGGTTGTGGGGTACCGGGTAGGACAGATACCCCAACAAGCCGGCCCTCATGTTACAAAGGTAGGCAGGGAAAACTAAATGGCATGCTGGGAGAAAGGACACAGAGTTAGAGAGACAGATGCTGGGAATTTTACCCAGTAAGACACTGCCACATGCTGATACACAGATAAATAGAAATGGGTTAAATTAATATTAGAGTTAGCCAATAAGAAGCTAGAGCTAATGGGCCAAGCAGTGATTTAATTAGTATAGTTTCTGTGTGGTTATTTTGGGTCCGGGCAGCTGGGATTGACCAAGTGGCCCCCATGTAATACCTCTGTAAGAGTATTAAGTGCTTTTACCCATTGGGCCAACTCTGTAACTCAGGAAAATTTCTTATGAATAATTTATGCCTTTTCCCAGGAACATTTCTTCTAAGCTTCCCCAGGAAAATCCTAAACATGTTACCTCTCCTTCTTTTAGATAAATATTCGTATCTACTTCAAGATCTTCCTTATGCCTTAGAGGTTGTGACATATAAGAAGCCAGGTATCTCTTTATGCAGCTATGAGATATTCTTGAAACATCTGTCCCTGTACTGGCGCAGAAACAAGATAATTGGAAAAGAAAGTAAACTTAAAAATATCAACAAGATTCATTAGGTGAGAGGAGTTAGCCATAGGTCAAACCACAAGCCGTTTCCCACTATACACTCAGGTGATTATGTGACATATACATCAACAAAGTTAGATTAGCTGAAGATACCTCTGCCCTAAACAGAGATTCATATTATTGGCAAAGAATGATATAAAAAGATGAAAAAAATGAGATGTCAGGGCCTCCTTTTGTTAGAAAAGTGAACACATGCAGAGCTATTATGGTATCATTTGACCAAGGACCACAAGAATGCCAGGATTAGACAAACTAACAAATTTTATAAATATATAAAATGTGAACATTGTATTATACCATAATTTGAATAATAACTGTAGTAGCTTTGACCTGAGGATTCCTCTTGGGCAAGCTCACCATTAAGAGTTAATAATACACTGCTTGTGACACAGCAATCTGCCTGGGCTGGCTTGGAGATTTTGTTTTTGTCTAGTGTCCTTGTAACTACAAAAGTTACCAGCCTACTACAGGCTATCATGTGACGGTAGATTCTTAAAAATTGGGTTATGGCATTAATAAGTAAAATTGGTTATAAAAGATAACTGTTTATCAATGATGACTAAGCTTGAGGGAAAATGATTGTCTGTTCTGTCATGATTTATCAATGCTGACTAAGCTTGTGACCCCAGATGTGTAAGAGAAAATGATAAACACATGCCCAAAAACAAAAATTTTATGATCTATGTTTTTGAAACAACATGAATCTACCTCTGCTTACTGAATTCTGTATTAATAAAGAAACACTCTGACTACTAGTCAGTCAGGCTGCAAGTTTCTCCTGACCATCATACCTGGCTCACTCCATTCCTTGCCTACTCCTTACATCCTCTGGGGACCTGTCCATTGCCAGGGATGGCTCCCAGCAGCTTCTGACCAAGAAACTCTTTTCACAGTGAAAAAAAATGTGACAGTGATCCCATTGTCAAGGAGTTCACTGGTCTTACAATATTTCCCACTATCCTAAAGCAGCTGGCCTGAAAGAAAAATGGAATGGCCTTTTGAAGACACTATTATAGTACCAATTAGGTGGCAACAGCCTGGAGGACTAGGGCAGGGGTTCTCCAGAAAGCTTTGAATCAGCATCCAATACATGGTACAGTTTTTTCCTATAGCCAGGATCCAGGGTCCAGGAATCAAGGGGTGGATGATGGTTGAGAGATCCGAGGCTTAAAAAGGAATCCCACACTAGCTCAGAACTAAGAAATAGACAGGCATTTATTAAGGGGTAAACTTACAAATCAGGATTCTCTACTTGAACGATGAATGAGGATGAGATCCAACACAGACCGAACAAGCAAAACTGGGTCCAGGGGGAGGAGAGAAGGATCAGACACGTTTCTGCATCTGGGTAATAATAGTAATATGAGGCCTCGCCCCAATAGGTGGGTAGTTACTAGCTGTAAACCTTCCCACAGCAGGTGTAAAAGAGAATAGTTGCAATTACTACATCACCTTTAGCAATCCAGTAGGGAAATTTTTGCTTCCTGTTCCTGTAACCCTAAATTCTGCTAGCCTAGAAGTTTTGGTCCCAAAATGGGGAGTCTTCCTTGCAGGAGACACAACAAACATTTCATTGAACTGGAAGCTCAGACATTCCCCTGGTCACTTTGGACTTCTAATGTCAATAAACCAGCAGGTTAAGAATAACAATATTAGGAGGGGTAGTTGTTCCAGATTACCATGGGGAAATAGGATTTCTTCTCTGTAGGTAGAAACTACTCATTCATTTCCCAGCCGCCCAGACATGAATAATCACAAGAAACTATATTAATTACAACACTGTTCGGTCAATGGGTTATGCTTCTTATTAATTAACTCTTACATCTTAAATTAACACATTTCTATTAATCTGTGAGTCACCACGAGGTTGTGGCCTACTGTTAAGTTTCTGGCTGGTGGCTCATGTCTTTCTCCTTTGGCAGCTACATGGTGCCTCCTTGACTCCACCTACTTTCTCTCTATATCTCTGTTCAGATTTTCTTCTTGGCTTTACTCTACTAAACCATAGGCCTAAACAGCTTCTTTAATAACCAATGATAATAAAACATATTCATAGCATACAGAGGGGAATCCTACATTACTTCTCCACAATGAAGGTAAGAGTATGTCTAGAGTGCAGGAGATCCTTTTGACCATCTCTTGGTGCTACCATGTTCTGTTATTAAAGTCAATAGGAAACTAAAACAATCTAAACCAGGCAGGATGACAAAAGGCAAAAACCCATCAGGAATGAAGACATGGGTCATTCCTCCAGGAAAATGGGCAAGACTTGCTAAGGTGCTTACATATGATGGGGGAAATACAGAATGGGTAGTAGAGGAAGATAGTTAGAGACTACTAATAGGATGCCCCCCAATGGACATTGCCACCTATTCTAAATTTATAATGTGTTTGTGATTGTGCTAGGGATAGTTACATCATCTTCAGCATAACTATGTCTTCCTTAACTATGCAATATATTTGCTATTGTAGGTGGGATAGTTATATTGTTTAGGCATTATTATGACCTTGATATTGTTTCCATTTGGAAATTAATCATGACATAAGGAGATACTATTATGCATCAAGCTGGCAAGGGATGGACTTCTGACAGTTATTATTGGTTGTCAGCTTGACTATATCTGGAATAAACTACAGTCCAAAAGTGTAAGGCATACCTGTGATCTAGATCTTGAGGCTAGAAGATCTTTCGATCAGAATCTTGAGGCCAGAAGATTTTCCTCTAATCTGGGCTACAACTTCTGCCGGAAGCCTATATAAGGACAATTGAAGAAGAAAGGGTTTGTTCTTTTTTGCTTGCTTGCCCTCACCTTGCTAGAACATCTATGAGAGAATTTTTCTTGAGGGCTGTAGCATACACAGACAGTCATCTGAGAAACACAGCCTTGTGGGTTTGAGCAACTACTAGATTCTTGGACTTTCCATTCACAGCTAGTAATGGTTGAATTAGTTTGACTGCAGCCTGTTAAGTCATTTTAATAAATTTTCTCTCTCTCTCTCTCTCTCTCTCTCTCTCTCTCTCTCTCTCTCTCTGTGTGTGTGTGTGTGTGTGTGTGTGTGTGTGTGTGTGAGAGAGAGAGAGAGAGAGAGAGAGAGAGAGAGAGAGAGAAATGGTCTTTCTTTAGACCACCAACTCCCAAATGATGACACAGAAACTTCTTATTAAATATGAAAGCTTGAACTTAGCTAAAGCTTGTTCCCAACTAGCTCTTAAAACTTAAATCAACCCATTTATATTAATCTATATTCTGTCACGTGTCTCATTACCTAGCTCAGTGCCTTGTGTCCCACTTCCTCCATGTCTGACTGGTGAATCTCTGCCTCTCTGATTCTTTTCCCAGTTTCTCTCTACACAGAAGTTCTGCCTATCCTTTCCTGCCTAGCTATTGCTCATTAAGCTCTTTATTAAACTAAACAGAAGGTGCCTTGGCAGAAACATGTCTTCACAGTGTACAAAAAGATTATCCAATAACATTTTCTCCTTTTTATCTAAATAAAAAGAAAAGGTTGTATATGGAGGCTGTTAGTTTGTTCCCAGCTGCCCATACCAGAAATAATTACACAGAAAGTGTATTAATTAAATCACTGCTTGGTCAATAGTGTAAGCATATTTCTAGCTAGTACTTATATCTGAAATTAACCCAATTCTGTTAATCTGTGCATCATCACGAGACTTGTGGTTTACTGGTAAAGTTGCTGGGCATCTGTCTCCTTTGGCTGCAGCTACAAGGCATCTCTCTGACTCCACCTTCTTTTCTCCTCTATCTGCTTGGAATCACTGCCTTGTTCTATTCTGCTAAGACACTGGCCAAAACATCTTTATTCATTAACCAATACATTCAGAATGAAAAACTCTGAATACAACTGATAAATTCAGCGCAGTTTAATATCAACACAGTTTAAATTCTTGATTTTTTTACAAAAATGAAAGAAAGTATGAACTCTGGTGTTTTCTTCTGCATCTCCATGTTTTATGTTGGTTGGTTGGTTGGTTGGTTGGTTGGTTGGTTGGTTAATTGGTTGGTTGGTTGGGTTTTGTTTTGTTTATTTGTGACAGAGTCTCACTATGTAGCTGTGACTGTTCTGGAACTCACTATGTAGACAAGGCTGGCCTCAGAAATCCAGCTGTGTCCATCTCCCAGGTGCTGGAATTAAAGGCATTAGACACTACACGTGACCTCCGTGGCTTTTTGTGCACACCTCTCAATGGCACTTAGTCTCTAGGATCTGACAAAGGGTTTGTTTTTGTGGATCAAAAGTCATTGAGTACCACCTGATGGCAGTAGTGTCCCACAACTGAGGCACTCTCTTGGAAAAAGAATTCCTTTAACCATTACAGTATGCACAAAATGACATGCAGATCCTAACACTTCCTGACCACTGAGTCATGTTGACCTTTATTGAGCCCTGTCTTCATGGAAAACAACAGCAAAAAAAAAGATCTCTGTCAGCACCAATCTTTGTAGTCTTAAATCCTCTATTTTTAATAATTATACATACTTACAAAGTACATCATGGTATCTCTTTAGGCTCACATTCTGTACAGATCCATCAAAGTAATTAATATTTTTACTTGATTATTGCCAGGTTCCCTGACAGAAAGGATGGGGGCAGAGCCAGACCTCCTAGACTTTCCCTGGGGCTGAGCAGGATGGTGCATGTTGATGACTCAGAACTCTCCGCTGGCCACCGGGGAGAAGCACACACAATGAGTCAGGAGTCTGTCTAAGCAGGATCTCTTTAATTGTATTAGGCAGGAACTTATATAGGCTGAGATAGGGGTGAGAAACCTGGGATGGGCCAAGGCAGAGCAAGGAACAAGGGCCAATAATACTCTGCCACGTTAGTGGTGGCTGGGCAGAAGCAGGCCCAGGTCAGATTGTGCTGAGTCACTTCCTGTGTAGAAGTTATAGCCAGAGACAGGCCTCCAAACTTGAGCTAGGTTCAGGAAGTTACACTAGGCCTCACACAAACTCAAGTGAAGCTCAGGAAATCACACTGGGCCTCATGCCCAGCCAGGCCTCATGAGACCCAACAGCTTATCACTTCTTTATTTGTAAACCCTTCTGTTATGAAATAATCTTTGTGTACACTATGAAGAAGTATCACTCAGATTGGTTTAATAAAAAGCTAAATGGAAACTGGAGAGATGGCTCAGCAATTGAGAGCACTGCCTGCTCTTCCAAAGGTCCTGAGTTCAATTCCCAACAACCACATGGTGACTCACAACCAACTGTAATGAGAGCTGGCACCCTCTTCTGGCCTTCAGGCATACATGCAGACAGAACACTGTATATATAATGTTAATAAAATCTTTTTTAAAAAGCTAAAGAGTCAATAGCTAGGCAGGCTTTTTTGGAGCAGAGAGAATGTAGAGTCGCCAGCAGACATCAAAGAACAGATGTGCAAGAAAAAAAGTAAAAGCCATGAGTCATGTGGCAACATGCAGATAAGAGAAATGTGTTAATTTAAGTTATAAGAGTTAGTTAGAAACAAGCCTCAGTTATTGGTTGAGCTTTTATAATTAATAAAAAGTCTCTGTGGTTATTTGGAAGTTGTCTAGCAGAACAGAAAAAAATCTGCCTACAGTCTTCAAGATTTTCTCTTCTAGTTTATCCTAAAACATATAATAAGTTATTGAGAAATATTGAAACCAAACCTTGTGAAAGTTCTTGTAAGGAATTTGTGTTTAATTTGTTCTGGGAGTCTGAAACTCAGCAGAGTCTCATGCAACTTAAGTCTACTGTAACATGTAACTAATCATAAGAATAGCCCCCAAAAATTACATTTCTTGAGATATACATAACTGCAATGTTTTGAGACTAGGTAATAAGGATCCATTGTGGATCATTTGTATGATCTGATAACCCTCATTTGAAAGAAGCCTATACCAGTCTGGAAACATTCATAAACTATCTGTATAAACCACCCTCAAATCAGACTTCCTGCAAGATAGGCTTTGTAAGAAGGTCATGGTGGCACATGCCCACTTGAAGGCTTGCAGGTGGGCAATAGTGTGGATGTCAGGGACTAAAGGGATAGTGGTGGGGAACACTGACTACCCTTCCAGAGGACTCAGGTTTGATTCACAGCACCATATTGTATCTCACAGCTATCTGTAACTTGACTTACAGGGGCTCTGATGTCCTTTTCTGGCCTCTGTGGGCACCAGACTCAAACATGGTATACAGACATGCATACAAGTAAATACCCATACACATAAAACAATAAAATATTAAAAGAAAAAAATTAGTTTGAATGCTAGAGGACAACTTGCAGGAGTTGGTCTGTTAATCCTGAAAATCGAGAAAGACCAAATCCACAATTTTGAGGACAATTTGAAGCAAGTTTTAATTAAATACTGACCAGGATGATGGACTCTGGCCAGATTCACACCTGGATTCCCAGGAAATGGCCACTAGTCATGTTTTGCAGAGGCTTAAAAAGGCAAAACCACAAGATCACTGCATTTCCCATCAGGTTAAATCAGGGACAAACATACATCCTGAACAATTTCCTGCCTAAGTAACTCCTGCCTACATCCAATAAGAACTTCCAGTGCAAACTTGTTCAGGGAAGCAGAAACACATGGCTTGTTAATTACTGAGAACCACAGCCCCCAGCATTCCAGGAAGTTATCTGTCATTAGGCAGATGGAGCTCAGAGGTTGACTTTGGCTCTTACAGGTTCTCTCCTTCTACTATATTGGTTTATGGGATTATACTTAGGTCATGGGGCTTGTTTTGGCAGCAACCACATTTATGCACTGGACCATCTCACTGACCCAGTTTTTTCTGAATAAAATCACTTTCCTTGCCTCAACATTCTGTCTTTTGACATAGTTGGCCTCCTATGGGAGTAAGAAGCCAAATATTAGTCTGGTAACAGAAATCACAACACTCACTGTGCTACGGAATATTAGAACTTCTAACTTCCATCTCTGTTGAGTAGACAATAGTCAGCCCCTTCCTCTAATCCCCTTTTCAATTTTCCCACCTTAAGAAATCACTATTTCACATCCAAATTCACTTTTGAAAAGCTTATATACATAAAACAAATAAACACAAAACATTTTTCTTTGGGGGTCTGACTTCTTTCACTGTTATGAGATATACCCAAAGAGAAACCACCTGAGAGAAACCTTTGTTCTCCACTAGCAGGGCTACCCCATACAGAGTAGTGGGGAGCAGCACAACCTCCAAGTTGTTCAAGCTTTTAAAGTCAAAAACTGCAACTATGTGATATACAATGCTGCAGTACAGAAGAGCTTCACACTAGCATGGAATGGAGTATTAAAAGATTTATATGTTAGGGAGTAAATTCACAGAAAGATTAATGATTCACAGTCCTCTGCATGCTCAGAGGAACTGGAATCAAATCCAGCAGTCAAGGGGCCCACACGTGCTCCTATGTTTGTATTTATCATGTCCAAAGTGGGACAGAATCTTAAAGGCTATTATTGACTGAAGGAGTTTCCACAGCACCTCCCTCTTTTTTCTAAATAAGAAAGTTTTAAGTATAATACTAAGAAAGCTATATACAGGCAGGCAGTGGTGGTGCACGACTTTAATCCCAGCACTCGGGAGGCAGAGGCAGGTGGATCTCTGTGAGTTTGAGGCCAGTCTACAGAGTGAGTTCCAGGACAGGCTCCAAAGCTACAGAGAAACCCTGTCTCAAAAAACCAAATATACATATATACATACATATATATATAATGTTATAATATAAATAAAATAATATAATATTTAATATTATATTGTTATATAATATTATATATTGTATTATTATATAATATTATAATAATGTTATAATATAAATAAAAATAAAATAATATAATAAAAAATATAATATATATACAATGAGAACAAATTAGAATTGCAACCAGCATGAATAACATTAAACAAGAAACATGTGATAAATGTTTTAGTAGTTATTTTATTCTAGGGAGTCTAAGTCTTATATTAGAAATGGCTTGGCTAAGTCATGAGAGGAAAGTAACTATGACTATCTAGTCTTTAACCCCAGAAAGACCTAAGAAGGGAAATAATATTACTTGAATAATTAGGAAGTTTAATCAAGCAACTTCCAAAAGATGCAAAAAAATGATAGAGACAACCTGAAACTTGGGCAATCACCCGAAGTCTCATTTGCAATGTTGGGGCAACCAACTTTGGCTAAGGCCTAGAGTAACTGACAGATTATTTTTTAAGAGGCAGGGAATTTTTTAAAATGATCTTACCCTGTCTTGTCAAGGTTTGGCAGGTTTTTTGTTTTGTTTTGTTCTGTTTTTTGTAGTCTGCTTGTCCATTCTGGATATCATGCATTTTGTCAGTGGTTGAGGCAGGGGCAGTTCTTTGCCCAAAGGCCAGTTTTGCCAAAAAGAAAACAAGCTCCAAGTGAAGTGTCTTTGGTGTCCAACATTTTCTTGGGAACAGATTAGTGTTGTCAGAAGCAATTGTGTCTCATGTCAACAGAATCCTAAGTTATTTAAATGATATATTCTATAGTTCTTTGAAGTGGTTGAAGATTACCTATCTGTGTGGAATACAATCTCTATTCATCTAAAGAACATGATTAGTCTAATTATAATTATGACAAACATGGATGACTATTGACCTACACAGCTTAAAGACTAAGGTTTCATATTAGAATATTAAATAATCTTCAAACAAATGTGCAGTAAATGATGACAATGACCTCAAAATATAAACAATATATAAGTATCTTGATCAGAGGTAGAAATGCATAGAGCAAAATTGCATCAATATATAAAATATCTAAAGCAGAGGTAGAAACATGCATGCATATAATATGTCAAAATAACTTTGCATAGGTACATTAAAAATTGTAAACAGAAATAAAAACACATTTAACATAACAAATAGGATTTGAATTTGTACAAATAAAAGAATATATGCCAATATAAATTGTCTATAAATAATAGCTCTCAAGTATTTTCACTCTTACTCACTATTATTATTAGTGTGAGTAAGCACACACTAATTACCTATAATTCCATCCAATCCCCCTTTTTTTAAAAGAGATCCTTGAACCTACTTAATTTTTACTCTCTATCCTACACCACTTATAACTAACCCCTAATAGATGGCTCTAACCCTAAGAACAAACTTTGTTGGGAGAGGGAATGTCATCTTTTAGAATCACTTCCAGTTGTTATGGGGGAGATATTATTTCCATGGGATCCTGTAAAAACTAGAATTGTGGTTAAATGATGTGGGAATCCCCTCTGTATGTTGCTTTTCTTGGTTATTGACTAAAGAAACTGCCTTGGCCTGTTGATAGGGCAGAACTTAGGTAGGCGGGGAAAGCTAGGCTGAATGCTGGGAGAAAGAAGGCAGAGGGAGGAACACCATAAAGTCACCAGAGACAGACACTGGAAATTATATGTGATAAGCCACTGCCACATGGCAATACACAGATCAATAGAAATGGGTTAAATTAATGTAAGAGTTAGCCAATAATAAGCTAGAGGTAGTGGGTCAAGCAGTAATTTAATTAATACAGTTTCTGTGTGGTTATTTTGAGTCTAGCTAGCCAGGACCAAACAAGCAACTCCCTGCAACATTTAAATTTCAAGATTATTGTCTGTTACAATTGCAGATAGTCTCTGACTAGTCAGCTGGGTTTTTCTGAAGTTCTTATTAAAGTTCTGGCCAGAACATTGTCAGAAGGTCCACCATCTCAGTTAGCCAAGTTGGAATCATATTGAACAGCTTGTAATCCAAAATCAATCTTAAAGTGGTGTTTTCAGTATAATTCAACCAGGTGGAATCATTGTTGTGAGGTCACATCTTCTTCTTGGAAAATTCAAAGATTACTGTAGGAAAATGTATTGCTTATTGTGGAAAGCTTAAACATTATTGATATAGAAATATATTTAACAAAAGGTATCATAGAGACAAGAGTAGGTATGGGGAGAAGTAAAGTAAAAGTAAAGGTATGGAGAGGTGAGACAATTGAGTCACACCACTTACTTTTAGTTTGAGTAATCTCCATACTGTTCTCTGCAGTGGCTATGATAATTTCTATTTACATCAACAAGGTATGAGAATTTCATTTTATCAACATCATCACCAACAAGTTTTTGGTTTTGTTCTAGTAACAGCCATTATACTGGGTGAGATGGCATCTCTCTGTGGTTTTGTTTAGTGTTAGGAACTAGCCTAGATCCCTACACTGGCTAAGCATGTGTGCTGCAGGAGCTACTTCTGCTACTTCAACCAATAGCCTTTGAGGTACCAGCCCACTGGGGTGTGGTGTCTTTCACTTTAAAAATAAGCGGTGGCAGCCCTCTCGCTCTCTTGCTTACTTCATGGGATTGTTTTGCTTACTTCGTGGGATTGTTTTGTTTTGTGACTTACTCCATCAGTTTGGCGCCACGTGGGGCAAACCCCACCTGGCTATAAGCCGCTTGGGTGGCTTGGCTCAAACTCCCACCCCACCCCTCCACCTCACCAGCCGCGGCCTCTGCGTGGAACCAGTAGTAACCTCCATGCCTCCCCTCTCCCAATAGAATTTGCCCTCAGGTTTAGGGACATCATTTTAGGGGTTGGCTATAATTGATATAGGGATGAGGGAATGGGGGAGGTATTTTATAAGCTCAGGGGTGTTTATCATAACAGCAACAAAAAAGGGGGGGATTGATTGGGACATCATTTTAGGGGTTGGCTATAATTGATATAGGGATGAGGGAATGGGGGAGGTATTTTATAAGCTCAGGGGTGTTTATCATAACAGCAACAAAAAAGGGGGGGATTGATTGGTGATGGGATAATAATATATTGGTATTTGTGAGTTATTGTTTTTAGAAAATTGTATTGGTGTTGATTTTTGAACATTGATATATTGAATATTGTATGTGAGTATGCTTCTACCTCTATTTGTATTGATATTCCTACCTCTGATTAAGATATTTATGTAATGATATACATTGTTTACATTTGGAGGTCATTGTTCTCACTCATTGCACAGTTGTTCATTCTCTTAGTCTTCAAGTTAGATAGATAGAAATCAATAGTCATATATGTTTGTTATATTTATATTTAGGCTAATCAGGTTATTTAGGTGCATAGAGATTATACTTAGTATAGATAGTATCATCTTCAACCTCTTCGAAGAGCTGTGGAAAATGGCCTTTAATCTAACTCATAGTTCTATAGTAGTGAGACACAATCGCTCCTGGCATCACCGCTCTACTCCCAAGAGAACGTTGAGCACCAAAGGCACTCCACTTGGAGCTTGTCTTCTTCCTGGCAGAACTGGCCTTTGGGCAAAGAAAAGGCCCATACCTCTAACACTGACAGAATTACAGAATATCCGTAAATGGATAACAGCAGGATTGTCTTATCTTGCCAAGACAGGGTAAGAGAGTCCTAAAAGGTTTCTTGCCTTTGAAAAATGGCATGTCAGTTACATCAGGCCTTAGCCAAAGTTGGTTGACTCAACATTGCAAACGAGACTTTGGGTGATTGCCCAGGTATTCAGCTGTTTCTTCCATTTGTGGCATATTTTGGAAGTTGTTTTATTGCACTTCCTAATGACTAAGGTAACATTATTTCCCTTCTCAGATCTTCGATGGGGTTGAAGACTAGATAAATGTAGTTACTTTCCTCTCATCTCTTGGCCAAGTTATTCATTATACAAGACTTAGGATAGTTAGAATAGGCTATTTGTTCTTATTGTACATAATTTTGTAGTAGGTTTAGAACTCTCTTACTTAAACAAAAGGGGGAGGTGCTGCAGGAGCTACTTCTGCTACTTCAACCAATAGCCTTTGAGGTACCAGCCCACTGGGGTGTGGTGTGTTTCACTTTAAAAATAAGCGGTGGCAGCCCTCTCGCTCTCTTGCTTACTTCAGATTCCGCTTCTGACTATCAGATGCTTTTCCTGTTCCTGCAGGAGGCTGTTGTCTAGGACGGTGATCTGTAAGTTTTTCCTTTTAAGTAAATAACCCTTTTATTAATCTTAATTCTGAGTTTGCGTGGGATTGTTTTGTTTTGTGACTTACTCCATCACATGTGTTCTGTTACTGTACCCACTGTGGTTTCATTTTTATTTCTTTGATGTCTAATGGTGTTGAATACTTTCTCATATCTGTATTTCTGTTTTTAAGAGGTATCTATCTTGATCATTTATCCATTTTAAATCGGATTATTTATCTTGTTGCTGTTGTTTTTTGAGTTTCTGACATATTCTAAATATTATCCTCTCTTAGATTAATAGTTTGTAAACATTTTCTCTCATTCTGCATGCTATCCTTGCTTTTTGACTTCTGTAGTTCTACTTCTGGCTAACTGTTTTTGTTAATTCAAGCATGGCATCCTGAGAAAGACTCAGTGCTACACTTGGATCTGAACACCCAGTGTAGTCACCAGCTGGATAATAAAGACTTTCTATGGGCTTAAACCCATATCCAAGTAGCCTTCTCTGGTAGGTCCCCTACAACAAATACTATTTTGTTTACTATGGCTCTCAAAATCAAGTATTATGAAAATTCCAACTTTGTTGTTTTTGTTTTGTTTTTTACATTTGTGTGTGTGTGTGTGTGTGTGTGTGTGTGTGTGTGTGTGTGTGTGTGTGTATACATGTATATGACTGTGGACTCATGCACATGTGTATGTTCATTAAATCCAGAAGAGGACATTAGATACTTAAGCGGAAATTGTAGGCAGTTGTAAGTCATATGATTTGGAAACTGGGATCTGAACTATCCTCTGGAAGAACAGTATGTGTAGGGGCTAGAGAGATGGCTCAGAGGTTAAGAGCACTGACTGTTCTTCCAGAGGTTCTGGAGTTCAACTCCCAGCAACCACATGGTGGCTCACAACCATCTATGAGACCTGGTGCCCTCCTCTGGCAGGCAGGCACACATGCAGACAGAACTCTGTAAACAAAATAAATAAATAAATCTTTTTTTAAAAAATAGTATGTGTAGTAGGGAGGCTGCTTGTTTCATTTCCAGCTGCCCAGACTCCCAAAATAAGCACACAGAAACTGTATTAATTAAATCACTGCTTGGCCAATTACTTAAGCGTATTGCTAGCTAGCTATTACATCAAGAATTAAACTGTCTCCATTATTTTATGTTTTATTATGAGGCTTGTGGCCTACTGGCAAGGTTTCCATGTATCTATCTCTGGCAGCAACTCCATGTATTCTCTCTGACTCCACCTCCTTCTCCCAGAATTCAGTTTAGTTTTCCACACCTAGCTCTGTTCTACCATATTAGGCCAAGCCAGTTTTCTTTATTCATTAATGATAATCACAGTATACAGAGGGGAATCCCATATCACCTCCCCTTTTCTGTTTAAATAAAAAGGAAGGTTTTAACTTTACCATAGTAAAATTACATATAACAAAACAGGTACTAAGCTAGAATTATATTTAGAATAGTTATATCTACTTTATCTTTTATCATAACTAAGGAAAACTATAACTATCAATTCTTCAACTCCATCAAAGATTCCAGAAGGATGTAATATTACCTAAGTAAATAGGAAGTGCATTGTAAGCAACTCCCAAAACTCTAGAATTGACAGAGTGCCTGAACTCAAAATTCTGTACTGTTGAGGCATCCATCTTAAGTCTATAGGCCCATAGTATCTGGCATACTTTTCCATAAAGCAGGACATTTGAAGATCTGTTCTGCCTTGTAATGGCAAAGTCCATCAGCTGCTTTCTTCTGTGTTCTGCAGAATATGCTCTAACAAATCATCAGACACAGGTACAGATCTCCCTTCCTTCTACTTTCTATACCTCTCTCTCCAATCTCCTGACATCCACTCTTTATGGTTGCTTCCAGTCAACGGGTTGCTTGTTCCACCTCTTGACCTATAGTTAATTTTATTTAAATAAAATAATCTCAGGGTTCATAGTGAGATCAAATATCACACAACAGTATAATATCATGCTTAAATATTGGGGTGGTTTGAAAGAAAATGGACAACACGAAGTTGACTGAGAAATTCGGCAGTGTCCTGAGAATAGGAAACCTCAAAGTCTGCCCTTACAATGACACACTTCCTCCAACACGGCCATACCCACTCCAACAAACTACACCTCCTAAAAGTGCCACTTCCTATGAGATTACAGGGTCAAACTATCACATTTAACTCTCTGGCCCCCATAAACTTGTCACAACATCATAAAGCAATGCATTTAGTCTAACCTCAAAAGTCCCCATAGTCTATCACAGTCTCAAAAATATTTTAAAGTTCAAAGTTGAAAGTCTCTTCTGAGACTCATGCAATCTCTTAACTGTAGTTACCTGTAAAAATAAAAATAAAAAATTAGATCACATACTTCCAACATATGACGGCACAGGATATACATTACTATTCCAAAATGCAGGGAAGAGAACATAGGGAAGAAATGTTGGACCAAATCAAGACTGAAAACCAGCTGGAGAAACTCCAAACTCTGAATCTCAGTGTCTGGTGTCAAAACACTCCAGATCTCCAACTCCTTTCAGCTTTACTGACTCAAATACATTTCTTTCTTGTGGGCTTGCTCTACTCCCTGTTAGCAGCTTTCCTCATCAGGTATCCCATGACTCTGGCATCTATAACATCTTGGGTTCTCCAAGACAATTCATGATTCAACTTCACAACTTGATTCAGTGGCTCTCTGCTAGGCCTTCATTCAGGACTGCCTAGACTTAGTAGCTTTACTTTGTAACTCCTTTCATCTATCCTTAACTCAAAATCCAGAACCACGTGGCCAAAAGTGCCAAATTCTTATGCTTGCTTGGGCTGGAACACTGTTCAATTACATCTTCACCAGTGTTCCGCCCTTTACTACCTAAGCTTGGCTGTCCTGAAACTGGATCTCTAGACCAGGCTGGCCTCAAATTCAGAGACCTCCCAGTCTCTGCCTTCCCTGGCATTACAAAAAACTCTTAGCACCACTGTCTTCTATGTTCCTACTAGTATGTATAGCTCATTAAGCAGTGCTTAAAGCATTCCACCGCTTTCCTAACACAAACTCCCAAAGTCCATATTCCTTTGAACAAAAGCATGACCATGCCTATCACAGCAATACCCTAGTTCCAGGAACCAACTTCTGTCTTAGGGCTTTTATTGTTGTGAAGAGACACAATGACCATGCAACATTTATAAAGGAAAACATTTAATTGTAGTTGCTTGCTTATTGTTTCAGATATTCAGTTTATTATCATGATGGGAAGTATGATGACATACAGGCAGATGTGTGCTAGAGTAGTAGTTGAGATAAAACTTTTGCCTTAATAGGGGATTGTAAAGCCTGTCACAGTGAAGTTGTAACCTTAGAACTGGTAAATAATGAGGTTGAAAACCTATCACAATGATGATTAACAAAGGACACCAAATGTGTCCTAATCTTAAGATTGTAAATGAAAGTTGCCTGTTCCAGTTAGCTGACCCTTGGTTAAATTCTTTTGTAAACATGCAGTCCTGCTTTTGTGATTTTCGTGGACATTTTGTCTATTTTGATTGGCTGACCTACGGTTGAATCCAACATCTCCACATCCCTATACATTGTCTGTGTATCCAATATCACGACTGTTCTCCTATTTCAGTATGGAGTGAATAGGCTCAGCACCATGATAAAGATTTTAATTTGCAACACTACTGCCTCTAATAGTTCTTTGATATAAACATGGGGATACAGAAGCACCACCATATCCTGTAAAATAAATAAAACTATAAAGAGAATTTTAAAAGAAAAAGTTAAGAGTGAACTGGAAATGCAACTCGATAGCAGAACAGCACGTGCCTGTCATGAACAAGGCCCTGAATTTAGTCTATCCATCCTTGCCCACTGTGGTAGTTTAAATGTAATTGGTCAAAATAATCTCATAGGGAGTGGCACTATTAGGAGGTGTAGCTTTGTTGAAGTAGGTGTGGCACTGTTAGAAGAAGTTCATCACAGTGGGGGCGGCCTTTAAAGTCTCCTATGTTCAAGCTACCACCTAGAGTCACAGACCACATCCTGTTGGCCTCAAAGCCTATTCCCACAGTGACACACTTCTTCCAACCCTCCCGCATGGTCCCTGTGCTCCCGATTTACTCAGGAGATCTTGTCTTTTCAACTTCCCATGTAGATTAGATCTATATAAGTCTCTCTTAGTGTCCTCATTGTTATCTAAGTTCTCTGGGATTGTGGTTTATAGGCTGGTCTTTCTTTGCTTTATGTTTGAAAAACACCTATGAGTGAGTACATGTGATAATTGTCTTTCTGTGTCTGGGTTACCTCACTCAAAATAATGTTTTCTAGCTCCATTCATTTTCCTGCAAATTTCAAATTGTCATTATTTTTTTCTGCTGTGTAGTACTCCGTTGTGTAAATGTACCACATTACCTTTATTCATTCTTCGGTCTAGGGTAATTTAGGTTGTTTCCAGGTTCTGGCTATGACAAACAAAGCTGCTATGAACAGAGTTGAGCACATGTCCTTGTGGCATGATTGAGCATCCTTTGGATATAGACCCAAAAGTGGTATTATTGGATCTTGAGGAAGGTTGTTTCCTAATTTCCTGAGAAACCACCACACTGACATCCAAAGGAGCTATACCAACTTGCATTCCCACCAGCAATGGAGAAGTGTTCCCTTTTCCCCACAACCTCTTCAGCATGAGTTGTCATCAGTGTTTTGGATCTTGGCCATTCTTACAGGTATAAGATGGAATATCAGAGTTGTTTTGATTTGCATTTCTCTGATGACTAAGGATGTTGAACATTTACTTAAGTGTCTTTCAGCCATTTTAGACTCCTCTGTTGAGAGTTCCCTGTTTAGGTTTGCATTCCATTTTTTTTATTAGATTATATGTTCTTTTGGTGTCCAATTTCTTGAGTTCTTTGTATATTTTGGAGATCAGACTGTTGTCTGATGTGGGGTTAGTGAAGATCTTTTCCCATTCTGGAGGCTGTCGTTTTGTCTAGTTGACCATGTCCTTTGCTTTACAGAAGCTTTTCAGCTTCAGGAGGTCCAATTTATTAATTGTTTCTCTGAGTGTCTGTGCTGCTGAGGTTATATTTAGGAAATGGTTCCCTGTGCCAATGTGTTCAACAGTAATTCCCACTTTCTCTTCTATAAGGTTCAGTGTGGCTGGTTTATGTGAGGTCCATTTGGACTTGAGTTTTGTGCATGGTGATAGATATGGATGTATTTTCATTCATCTACATGTTGATATTCAGTCATGCAAGCACCATTTGTTAAATATGCTTTCTTTTTTCCATTTGATATTTTTTGCTTCTTTATCAAATATCAGGTGTTCGAAGATCTGTGGATTGATATCCAGGTCTTTGATACAGTTCCATTTGGTTCTCCTGTCTGTTCTTATGCCAATACCAGGCTGTTTTCAGTACTGTAGCTCTGTAGAAGAGTTTGAAGTCAGGGATTGTGATGCCTCCAGAAGTTTTTATTGCCCAGGATTGTTTTGGCTATCTGGGTTTTTTGCTTTTCCATATGAAGTTGAATACCATTCTCTCGAGGTCTCTGACAAATTTTGTTGGGATTTGATGGGCATTGCATTGAATCTGTAGATTGCTTTTGGTAAGATTGTCATTTTAACTATGTTAATTCTGCCTACCCAAGAGTATGGGAGGTCTTTTCACTTTCTGGTGTGTTCTTCAATTTCTTTCTTCAAAGATTTAAAGTTCTTGTCATACAAGTCTTCCATTTGTTTGGTTAGAGTTACTCCTAGATATTTTATGATATTTGTGGCTATTGTAAAGTGTGTTGCTTCTCTGATTTCTTTCCCAACCCTTTTATCATATGTGTACAAAAGGGCTACTGATTTTTTTAGTTAATCTTGTATCCTGCTACATTACTGAAAGTATTTATGAGTCATAGAAGTTCCTTGGTAGAATTTTTGGGATTGCTTATGCAAACTAGCTTATCATCAGCAAACAATGAGAATCTGACTCCTTCTTTTCCAATTTGTATATTGCCTTTATTATGTTTAGGTATGTTCCTTGTATCCCTGTTTTCTCCAAGACCCTTATCATGAAGAAATATGGTATTTTCTCAAAAGCTTTTTTGCCATCCAATGAGATGATCATGTGGCTTTTATTTTAGAGTTTGTTTGTGTGGTGGATTAAATTGACAGAGATTTTCATATGTTGAACCATCCTTGCATCTCTGGGATGCAGCTGACTTGATCATGGTGAATGATGGTTCTGATGTGTTCTTGGGTTCGATTTGCCAGTATTTTATTTAGTATTTTTGCATCAATGTTCATGAGTGAGATTGGTCTGTAGTTCTCTTTCTTAATAATGTCTTTCTGTGGTTTAGCTATCAGGGTAATTGTAGCCTCATAAAAAGAGTTTGGTAATGTTCCTTCTGTTTCTATAGTGTGGAACAATTTGAGGAGTATTGGTATTAGTTCTTCTTTGAAAATCTTGTAGAATTCTGAGCTAAAACCATCTGGTCCTGGGTTTTTGTTTGTTTCTTTGTTTGTTTTTTGATTGGGAGACTTATGATGACTGTTTCTATTCCTTCAGCAGTTATAGGTCTGTTTAATTTGTCTATCTGGTCTTGATTTAATTTTGGTATGTGATATTTATTCAGAAAGTTATCCATTTCTTTTAAGTTTTCCAATTTTGTGGAGTACAGGTTTTTGAAATATGACCTGATGATTCTCTGTATTTCCTATGTGTCTGTTGTTATGTTCCCCTTTTCATTTCTGATTTTGTTAATTTGGATATTCTCTCTCTACCTTTTGGTTAGTTTGGATAAAGGTTTTTCTATTTTGTTGATTTTCTCGAATAACAAACTCTTTGTCTCATTGATTCTTTGTATTGTTTTCTTTGTTTCTATTTTGTTGATTTCAACTCTCAATTTATTTCCTGCCATCTCTGTAGTGATGGAGCTGTGGGCAGGCCTGCTTTTCATCCTGCCTGGCTCCCGCATGGCTAGCTTAGCCCCGGAAATAATAGCACACAAATTGTATTCATTTAAATACTGTCTGGCCCATTATCTCTAGAAAGTTAGTTACTGGCTAACTCTCACATCTTGATTAACCCATTTCTAAAAATCTGTGTAGCACCACGAGGTGGTGGCTTACCGGAAAAGATTCAGCATGTCTGACTTGGTGGCTGACTCCAAGGCGTCTGCCTCATAGCCCTCTTCCCAGCATTCTGTTCTGTTTACTCCGCCTACCTAATTTTCTGTCCTTTCAAGGAGCCAAAGCAGTCTCTTTATTGACCAATGAAAATAACACAATAGACAGATAACCCTCCTCCATCACATCTCTTAGATGAGTTTACTACTTTTTGTTCTAAAGTTTTCAAATGTTCTGTTAATTCACTAGTGTGAGATTTTTTCAGCTTCTTTATGTAGACATTTAGTGCTGTAAACTTTCCTCTTAATACTGCTTTTATTGTGTCCCATAAATTTGGGTATGTTGTGTGGTCATTTACATTGAATTTTAGGAAGTCTTTAATTTCTTCCTTGACCCCTTGATGATCCAGGTGAGCATTATTCCATTTTCATGTGTTTGTGAGTTTTCTGGAATTAGTATTGCTGTTGATTTCTAGTTTTAAACCATGGTGATCTGAGAAGGTACATTGTGTTATTCTAAGTTTTTTTGATTTGTTGAGGCTTATTTTGTTACTGAGTATGTGATCAATTTTTGAGAAGATTCCATGAGGTGCTGAGAAGAAGGTATATTCTTTTCTGTTTGGATGGAATATGCTATAGATGTCTATCAAGTCCATTTGAATTATACCATCTGTTAGTTCTCTTATTTCTCTGTTAATTTTTTTTGTCTGACTGATATGTCCAGTGGTGAGAAGGGAGTGTGTGTGAGATATGATTTAAGTTTTAGAAGTATTTCTTTTACATATGAGGGTACCTTCTATTTGGGGCATAGATTTTCAGTATTGAGATTTTCTCTTGATGGATTTTTCCTGTGACTAATATGAAATGACCTTCTTTGTTTCTTTTGACTGATTTTAGCTTGAAGTCTATTTTGTTAGTTATTAGGATAGCTATACCCACTTATTTCTTAGGTCCATTTGGTTGGTACATTTTTTCCCAACCCTTTACTCTAAGATGATGTCTTTCTTTGAGGTTGAGATGTGTTTCTTGTATGCAGAAGGATGGATTCTGTTTTCATATCCAATCTGTTAGCCTGTGCCTTTTTATAGGTGAATTGAGTCCATTTACATTAAGGGATATTAATGACCAATGATTGCTATCTCCTGTTAATTTAGTTTTCATTGTTGGTGATATTAACTTGTGCATTTTTCCTTTCTTTGGGATTTGCTGCTATGAGATGATCAATTGTCTGTGTTTTTGTTGGTGTAGTCAACTTCCTTGGGTTGGAGTTTTCCTTCTAGTATTTTGTGTAGGGCTGGGTTTGTGGCTACGTTCTGAGCTTTGGATTCACTGGCACCTAGAAGATTAATCAACAAAATCTCAGACAGCTTCAACCACACTACTAGAGGAAAAGATGAGTAGGAAAGGTAAGAACACACGCAATACCACAAAGAGCAACACAACACTAGTAAAACCTAAATACCCTACAACAAATATAGATAATGAAGCAGAAGAAAATGACCTAAAAAATAACTTCAAGAGAATGTTTGAAACTCCTAAAGAGGAAATGAGAAATTCCCTTAAAGAAATGGAAGAAAAGACAAACAAAAAAACTGGAAAACATCAGCAAATTCCTTAAATAAAACCAAGAAAAAGAAATCAAACAGATACAAGAAGCTTACAGAACACCAAATAGACTGGATCCAAAAAAAAGTCCTCTTTCTACATAATAATCAAAACACTAAACATACAGAATAAAGAAAGGATATTAAGAGCTGCAAAGGAAAAAGGCCAAGTAACATATAAAGGTAGACCTATCAGAATTACACCTGATTTCTCATTGGAAACACTGAAAGCCAGAAGGTTGTGGTCAAGCATTATGCAAACATTAAGAGACCATGGATGCCAGTCCAGACTACTATACCCAGTAAAACTTTCAATCATGATGGAAGGACAAAACAAATATTCCATCACTATTTAACTTCTTAATCTCATCAAATGAGCCCAAATCAGTACCACAATTTTGGACCAAATTGAGCAAGATTTATTTGAGTACTCAGAGCTGGCTAGTGACCACTTTGCCCAAAATGGTACTAGAAAGAGCAGTCCTGAGTCCACTCTTCAGGGCTCTTTTAAGGAGGAATAAAACCACAAAAAGGTTTAGGAATGTTTACAGAAGTGAAACAATGGATAACCATTGAAAGTACTGAAAATTTTGAAAAACAGTCATTGTTTGACTTGTGGTTACTGGTAAGAACAGGTCGTCAGGTTCCAGGAAACAGATACAACAAAAGCAGAAGCTCAGCTCTTACACCAAATGGAAACTTATTTTTAACAAAACAGTAAAATGGCTTCTGGTCTCAAAATGGAGGTCAGGCAGGTTCCTGATCCACAGTCATCTCAGAGACAGAGTGTCTTCAACTAAATTCAACTTTGAATAACTTTAATATTTTCTAAACTGTGGTTTGCTCCTCTATTCTTCCTTGGGTGATGTAGGCTTCCCCTCTGTATGCTATAAATACCATTGGTTCATAAAGGAACTGCTTTGGACCTATAGCAGCGCTATAAGGGAACAAAGCTAGGTGGGGAAAACTAAACTGAATGCTAGGAAAAAGAACAGAGTCAGAGAGAAGCCATATAGCCCTGCCAGAGCCAGACAGAATTTTACCTGGTAAACCACTGCCACATGGTTATACACAGATTAATAGAAATGGGTTAAATTAATATAAGAGTTAGCCAATAAGAAGCTAGAGCTAATGGGCCAAGTAGTGGTTTAATTAATACAGTATCTGTGTGGCTATTTCAAGTCTGAGCTTCTGGGTGGTAGAAAAATGAACTAGCAGCCCATCCTCCCAACACTTGGGATCCTGGGCCACCATCTGAGAAGGGGAGGGAACCAAAATGAGTGAGCAAGGTCCCATGGCTTGTGAGTCCCAGAGACAGCTCTCCAGGGAGACAATTACACGTCACAACTCCACTTTATTCCAGGAAGAAAGTGGAATTAAAAGGCTGGGGACAGTGGCGGGGTACCACCTAATTTGCATTAAGAGACATGCTCCTATCATAGGGTTCCTAGAATGTGCAGCAAGGGAGCCTTCTAACAGGGATCTATGTCATGGTTCATGATAAAGATAAGTCAGGCATCTGGTTTGAAGAAACAGGCATTTGGTTTAGAGATAGCCTTCAGATAAGGTCAGTCCTCCAGGCCCAGGGACATCCTCCAGACAAGATTAGGTAGAGAACTGGAAGTTTTGCTGGGGAGAGAGTGAGTTTCCATATTGTTGAATTTAGGGAAAGCTGCCAGGCTATGGCAGATTGCAACCTCAACTAGGCAGCAATGTCTCCCAACACTAAATAAATTTTTTAGTGAGTCCTTTATAATAATCAATTTTACCACTTCCAGTTTCTTCTGTATCAATACAATGCAGATTTCATTCTTTTAACCAAAGATAATGCAACAGAGTAGAAAAAAACAAAGGAAAATATTTTTTTTCCTAGTTTTTAGGACAGGGTTTCTCTATGTAGCTTTGAGCATGTTTTGGAACTCGCTTTATAGATCAGGGTGGACTGAAACTCATAGCGATCTGTCTGACTCTGCCTCCTGAGTGCTGGGATTAAAGGATTGTGCCACTACTGCCCAGCAAGGAAAAATAATTTTTAAAATCTTCAAAAATAGCTAGAAATAGAAGGAGCATACAAAATGGACAGAGAGATACATGAAAAATAGTAGAGAGGGATTTCGAGTGTGGTGGTTCTCTTTGGTTTGGAGTAGCAGAAGAGACATTCTCTTTTTGAGATGCCCATGAAGAGGGAAGGTCAGCGAGTTGCTCTTCAACCTCTCCAAGCTAGCAGGTTTTCACATCGGCCTGACTCCCAAATTTTTATTGGTAAAAAGAATGAGAGATTTATTTAAAAACTACATTTGGTGGCAGCAGCAGGAGGCAAATCAGGTAGGACATAGAAGTCCCACCAGGCCACTTCCTGAGAAGTGGGCCAGTAACTGTGGAGCTGTAGTAGTTACTGACTAGAAAAGCAATAGACTCGGGTGCCTCTGCGGTGCTTGCAAAAAAAAAAAAAAAAAGACCAATGTTCATTACCAAAGACATACATGATGTGCAACATGAGGGCTGGCATGTTGAGGTTTCTGTCCCACTCTGGTACCCCACAGCTGGCAAGTCCCAAAGAAAATCACACAGAGTCTACATTAGGTTATAAACTGATTGACCCATTAGTCCAGTCTTCTTATTAACTAATTCTTACATCTTATGGTAACCCATAATTCTTGTCTGTGTTAGCCATGTGGCTCAGTACCTTTTCCAGCGGGGCAGGTTACATATTGCTTTTCTGTGGTCTGGGCAAGAATGGAGGAGGGAGCTTCCTGCTTCCCAGAATTCTCCTGTTCTCATTGCATCATCTCTACTTCCTGTCTGGCTTTCGCGCCTATACTTCCTGCCTGGTCAATCAGCATTTATTTAAAATATAATTGACAGATTACAGACAATTTTCCCACATCAATGATGTAAAGAGAGAACCAATTCCCATAAGTTGTCCAAAGACCTCTATATGCATGTTTGTGGTTTTTGTGTGTGTGAGCACACACACACACACACACACACACACACACACACACACACACTGAATGTAACAAAACATTATTTTTTAAGTAAAATGAGAGAAAGGCCCAAGCGACTTCCAGGAGTGCCAAGCGACCTCTAGGAGCAAACAAGGCATGAATGAACTCCAGGAGCAGGTAGAAAGGTATAAGCTACCTACTGGAACACTGAGTGACCTGAACCATGGCCCCAACTCCACTTTGAGGGACAACCATCTGAGCCTTGGACCCGCTAGCATTGGGGAGTGATCACAGAAGAAACAACCTCAACTACACCAATTGGAGGAAAAGATGGGTGGGCAACAAGGTAAGAACACACTCAACAACACAAAGATCAACACAGCATCACCAAAAAAAATAGTGATTCTACAACAGCAAAACCTGAACACCGCAACAGAGGTGAAGCAGAATAAACAACTTTAAAAATAACTTTAGGAAAATGTTTGAGGCCCTTAAAGAGGAAATGAAAAATTCCCTCAAAGTAGAGGAAAAGACAAAAAAAAAATTAGAAGAAATCAATAAATCCCTTAAAGAAAAGCAAGAAAAAGCAATCAAACGGGTGAAAGAAACAATTCAAGACTTGAAACCGAAATAGAGACAATAAAGAAAACACAAACCTGAACCTCATAAAGCTGTAGACAGCCAGCACTGTGTTAAAACATGGGCCTGCCCTTAAAGCACAATAGTCACTTTTAAGGTGCCAGATCCCACAGCCTGAAGAAGACACGTGCCCTGTATTTCTGACACAGAACATCAAGAAGTTGTCTGTGCTTTGGCTTAACAGCAGTCCTGATTTATACTCTTAAATAATGTCTAGTTACCCTATGCTCTTTGTCAAGTATGCTATGTTGAACTAAATCACATGATTTGGAACATTTAATCAGTCATCTCCCAGCCCCAAGTTTCCCAGGATATTGATATTTCCTTTGCTTTTAGGATTCACTCTGTAATTCTTCCTCTGGCGTATCCCCACTATTCTGCACATGACAGTTATCTCTCTCCCCCCTCCCTCTCTCTTATTCTCACCCTTTACTTATTTTAACTTTGTGTGTGTGTGTGTGTGTGTGTATGCGCGCGCACACACACACACACATGCACAATGCTGGAAATCAGATGTCTCTACAGAGCTGGTTTTCTCCTTCAACCTTTACACGGTATGGTGGTGTGAAAGAAAATTGTCCCCATAGACTCATAGGGAGTGCACTATTAGGTGTGGCCTTGTTGGAGTAGGAAGTACATCACTAGGAGTTAGGTTTTGAGATCTCAGAAGCTCAAGCCAGGCCTAGTGGCTCATAGTCTCTTCCTACTGCCTTTCTATTCATATGTAGAACTCTCAGCTATGTCTCTAGTACTGTCTGAATGCTTGGTGTCATACTTTCAACCATGATGACAATTGACTGAGTCTCTGAACTATAAACCACAATTAAAGGGTTTCCTTTATAAAAGTTGTTATGACTATGGTATTTCTTCATAGCAACAGAAACTCTAAGACAGAAGTTGGTACGAGGGAGTGGGGTATTGCTGTGATATGCCTGACCATGCTTTTGTTCAGAGAAATGTGGAATTTGGTACTTTGGATTAGAAAAGCAGATCAACATTTTAAATAGGGCTTAATGAGCCATTCTGGTAGGAATATGGAAGACAGTGGTGCTGAGCATGATTTACACATTGGGGGCGGAGTGAAGAGAGTATCTGTATGTAGCCTAGAGACTGTTCTTGTGATATTTTGGTAAAGAATGAGGCTGTTTTCTGCCCTTGTTCAGAGAATTTGCCTGAGATTAAATTGGAGAGTTTGGATTGTGTTAGCAGACGAAATAACACAACAGCCTAGTATGAACTCTATGGTTATTGATGTTTATTTTTATGTAGATTGATAACGAAAGGAGCAAGTTAGGCAAGGAAAAATAGAAAATATATAATTTGAAAAAAAGGGGGGCACCAGGAAGTAGAATAAAGTTCTATGTTCAAGGAGATTAACAGATTTTTTTTTAAAAAAAAAAAAAGACTGGTTTTAAATAGAATAATGGGAGTGGTGAACTCAGGGCAAGGTCTTATCCAGCTAAACTTGCAATTATGAAAAGGAATTAAAGTTTAGAGCTTTTAATCCCAGCACTCCAAAGCAAAGGCAGCATGTCAGATCATACATGATGCTAGAAAGATAACTGAGCGTTGTATAGAGAGAGCCAACAGGCCGAGTTTGAGCTTCTGAGAGTTCAAAGATCAACCACTAATGATGCACTTCCCCAATGAACTCACACCTACTCCAACAAAGCCACACCATGTAATAACACTGCTTGCTCCCTGAGTCTCTGGGAGCCATTTTCTTTCAAACCATATTTCACTCCCTGGCCTCCATAAGCTTGTAACAAAACCATAATTCAGAAATGTCCAACTTTAAAAGTTCCAATACACTGTAACAGTCTCAACCCTGTAAAACTTCAAAATCTCTTGTCTTCATGACAATCTCTCAATTATAACCCCCTATAAAAATCAAAAGCAGATCACATACTTCCAACACATAATGGCACAAGATATACATTATTGTTCTGGAAGGAAGGATAGTAAAGAACACTGGACCAAAGCAAGACCAAAATCCAGCTGGCCACACTCCAAATGCTGCATCCCCATGTCAGGTGTCAAAATGCTGCTCAAATCTCCAACTCCTTTAAGCTGTGCTGACTACAACACATTTCTTTTGGGTTGATTCCACTCCTCAGCAGCTCTCCTCGGCAGGTAGCTCACGATCCTGGCATCACTAACATCTTGGGTTCTCCAAGGCATCCAAGCTTCACCTTCATAGCTTCATGTCCCTTAATGGAAAACAGGGTCACCCGACACATAACCAGATTTTAACAGCTTTCTTTAGTTAAGAAAGGGAGATTCCATAACCCCTTTCTTCTATCCTTGACTCTAAAGCCAGAACCACGCATCCAAAAGTGCCAAGTTGCTACTTGCTGGGGCTAGAACAGGCCTCCTCGTTCAATTAAATATTCACCAGCTTTTTGTTTCTGATGGTTTCCTTCCTTCACTGTCTAAGCTTGGGAGTCCCTTTATTCTACTTAACATTAGGCTTTATCCCATTTAACATCACAGCATAAATCCTGCTTAAGATACACAGATTAAGAAATAAGATGGGGATAGAACACACCTTTAATCCCAGCATTCAGGAAGACAGAGGCAGCTGGATCTCTGTGTGTTCAAGACCAACCTGTCTACAGAGTGAGTTTCAGAATATCCAGAGCTGTTACCAAAGAAACCATGTCTCAAAAACAATAAAAATAAATAAAAACAAAGGGAGGAAGGAAGGGAGGGAGGGAGGGAGGGAGGAGAAAAGGAAGGAGGGAGGAAGGGAAATGAATTAAAAGGAGTGATTACCTCAGGGAAAGATCCCACCCCCAACTAATCTTCCAACTTGTGAAAAGGAAATAAAGAAGAGCTCAGGGTGGGGTCTCTGAGTTCAAGACCAGCTTGGTCAATAGATTTCAAGACAGCCAAGTTTCAAGACGGTTTCAGGACAATCAAGCTTAGACAGTGAAGGAAACCAACAATGACAAAAAGCTGGTGAAGATCTAATTGAACAAGAAAACATGTTCCAGTGCCAGCAATAGCAAAACTTGGAAGTTTTGGCTACGTGGTTCTGGCTTTAGAGTCAAAGATAGAAGAAAGGGGTTATGAAATCTCCCATCAACAACTAAGGAAAGCTGTTAGGTCTAGTCATGTGTCAGAGGTGTCCCTGAATGGAGGCCTAGAGAGGTCATTGTGTGAAGCTATGAAGGTGAAGCCTTGGAGAAACCAAGATATTGGAGATGCCAGAGTCATGCGACACCTGCTAATGAGCTAACAAGCAGAGGACCCAGCCCAAGAGGAAGAAGTATGTTGCAGTCAGCAAAGCTTAAATGACTTGGAGATCTGAGGGGCATTTTGACGTCAGACATGGAGATGCAGAGCTTGGAATTTGACCAGCAGTTTTTTTGGTCTTACTTTAGTCCAGTATTTCCTCACTCTGTTCACTTTCTTCTATTTTGGAATGGTACTGTATATCTTGTATCAGGATACGTGGAAGTATGTGATAGGGGATTACTGTTGTAGGCCACTTATTTGTTCTCAGCTGCTCAGCCCCAAAATAACCACACAGTAACTATATTAAATCATTCTTAGCCCATTTAGCTCTACCTTATTATTGGCTAACTCTTACATCTTAATTTAACCCATTTCTTTTAGTCTGTGTAGCGCCACATGGCTGTGGCTTACCAGCAAGGTTCCAGCATATTAGTTCCTGGTGGGTGATGTGTGATACCCCTCTGTATGCTGTGAATACCATTGGTTAGTAAAGAAACTGTCTTAAGCCTGGTCAGTGAAAAATAGAGGTAGGCAGGGAAAACTAAACTAAATTCTGGAAGAAGGTGGAGGTAGGGGAACCCACATGCAGAATTTTGCCAGTAAGCCACAGTCACATGGCGATACAGACTAATAGAAATGTGTTAAATTAAGATGAGTCAGCCAGAAATGCACTTAAATTATTGGCCAAACAATATTGCAAATAATATGGTTTCTGTGTGATTATTTCAGAGCTGAGCAGCTGGCCTCGTACTACAGACTATAGTTAAGAGACTGCATGAATCTCAAAAGAAACACTAAGCTTTAGACTTTTAAACGGTGTTGAGATGGTGATGGACTATGGGGCCTTTTGGAGTTGGAATAAATGCATTATGTTATAACTACAAGCTTAAAGGGACCGGGGAATGGAATGTGTTGGCTTGAATAGATATGGCTCCCATAAACTTTGAATGCTTAGCCCATAAGGAGTGGCACTATTAGGAGGTGTGGCCCCTGTTGGGTGTCACTTTGTTAGAGGAAGTTAGTGACTGTGGAGGCAGACTTTAAGGTCTCATGTATGATAAAGCCATGCTCAGTATGACATGCTGCCTGTGGATCAAGATGTAGAACTCTCAGCTCCTCCAACACCATGTCTGCTTACATACTGCCATGACAACTGACTGAACCTCTGAACTGTACACCCCCCACCTTAAATGTTTTCCTTATTAAGAGTTGCTATGGTCATGGTGTCTCTTCACAGAAATAGATACCCTAACTAAGACAAGTATATTGTGAAAATCTGACTTCATATAAATATACCTTTTCTTATGACTGGGGCAGGATCCTACCGCTAATTCTATTTTTGAATTAGCAGTAAACTTCCTGCCTCAGTCTTCCATTCACGGTGCTTTTTTTCTCATGGAAAAAAGTACAAAAGCGTTTTCAAATCATCGTGTGTTCCTTGATACTGCATAAAAAGTTGGTAAACATGCGTTTCCTACAAGATTGGTAGCAATATGGAAGCCGAATCTACAAGTAACTTTCTGCATAATTTTCTTAAAACCTTGTCTACCTTCCACGTTCGTGTTTCAATGTTCATGTACACAGCATCAGGGTCTACAAAAGGAACAGAACTGGGGTATAGCTAAGTGGCAGAGCACTTAGCACGCATGAGGTCTAGAATTCCGTTTCAACCACTGGGTGAGGAAAAACTTTTCTAAAAATAACCAACACTCTCCTAGAAGTAAACATTCTCTGTCCCCTGTAGCAAAAACCACTTAGACCCCCTGAGGTTGTGCCACCATGCCTAACTTGTCAAAATGTGTCTACAGAGTGGGAGTAAAGAAATGGAACCATGAAGATTTCAACTGCCATTCTTTAAAAAATAAATGTTTATTTCAAGTATGAAAAGTAATGTCAAGACATCTTCCAAAAACTCCATTCAGTTTAACAAAAGTATAAAACAAAACTTCTGAAAAAACCTTTACAATAAGGTACAAAATACTTAGGAATATACTTTGACATTCACAGTGGGCATTTTCTGAAAAATAAATTTGCTAATGTGCTTAGAAACAAAAATGTATTTACAACCCTAGTCAAAGTTTCAGCTAATGATTAGTTACTTCAGGATGACAGCATTTCATGTTCTTTTAAGTGGTTTTGTTTGTTTTTGAGAGGGTCTCTCATGTAGCCTAAACTGGCCTTAATGGACTATGCTGCTGAGGGCGACCAATTACTGATCTTCGTGTCTCCATCTGCCAAATACTACATCACAGGTGTGCACCACTGTGCCAATAAGACTTCAAACCGTAAACAAGGTTCAACAGCATAGATCACACACTTTGCAGTTCCTAGACAAATGCAATCTATTTCTTTGCCTGCCTACCAGCAGCTAAACCAACATTTTAGTCACACAATATCAATGAAAAACATAAGCTGTAACTGAACTCCTTGGCTGAGAAATCCAAATGTGAAAAGTCCTGAGTTATTTCCAGCAAGGGAGCCTGAAAAGAAAAAGTTAGAGAAACAAAACCACTACGTCCTGCAACTACTTCACTGGACTGCTTCCAAGGCTTCTGCTTCTCTTCTCCAGGTACATCTTTTTGTAGGTACGGAACATGACATCTGAGTCTTTTACTGGGTTTTGTAGTGTTTCAAATTCATCAGCACTGAAGCTTCTCTTAGGGAGTCTTGAAACAGCCCGATCTAAGAAAACAAAACTGATACTTAATGTTCAATATGACAAACATACAATGAAAAATGAGACAGAAAATGCACAGTGTAGGTTGTGGCAGGAAACTGAGCTAGATAGCTGAAATGACAATCATCACCTTGTAAGGCCCAGGTCCTACCCCTGCTCCTTGGGTAGTTTCTAGTCAGCTAGCTAAAACATTCTGTTTGTTCCTGTGCTCCCTCTGCCCTGCCTGGTGATTAGCTGTAGGGCACTGTTTACTCCATCTTTGGTGTCTTTATTTCCCACCTGCCTGGGGGGAAATCCTTGTGCAGCAGCTGAGGTATATAAGGATTTCCCCAAGGTTGAATAAATGGCATTCGGCTGATCTCCTTTCCAATGACCGAGGTCTCTTGTGTGTTCTTTCAATCTCCAGGCCCTTGCCTGACTCATGTACGGTACAGTGGCACGTGAACTGTACCGAGGGGGTAACAAAGAATCAGGTGTTAAAATTGGAGGCACCACTGGGATCATCAGGAACTACAGTTGGAGGCAGGACACATCAAAAGGAACTGCCCTGTGGGTAAAGTGGCAGTTAATCAGCCCAGGGGAAATCCAGGTGTTTGCCCAAAATGTCAAAAGGGGGCACGTTGGGCTAATGACTGTCACTCTAAGACCAACAGTCAAGGAAATCTCATCCCCATGTAGGGAAACGGGAGGAGGGGCCTGCGCTGGGCCCGCAAAACACAAGTGTATGGGGCCCTGAGCGGACCAGTTGTTCCCATCAGATTCATTCCTCAAAGAAACGCCTATCTACGACCTTGTCCTAGGCACCTCAGAAAGTGCAGGAGTAGACCTCTGTACCTCTGCCCAGGCAGTACTGACCCCACAAATGGGTGTGCAGGCATTTGGGGACTGGAGTATATGGACCTATTCCAGAAGGTTCAGTAGGTATAGTTTTGGGAAGTTCTGCACTTAAAGGAATTAAAATTTTACCAGGAACTATAGACTGTGATTATACTGGAGAAATTAAAATTATGATTGAAGCTGGGGTGGGAGTCCTGGTCATCCCTCAAGGAGCGAGAATAGCTCACCTAGTGCTTTTGCCCGTTTCATTCTACTAACCCATTCTTTACACAAGAACGAGGGGACAAGGAGTTTGGCTCCACAGGACTCCCTGGAGCTTTTTGGGTCTCTAGTTTAGAGAACCGCCCCACGCTTACATTAACAATCAATGGGAAAAGGTTCCAAGGCCTTCCAGATACAGGGGCTGATTCTTCTGTGATTGCTATAAAACACTGGCCTGCAGCCTGGCCTCTACAGCCAGCCTCCATGACATTACAGGGGGTAGGAATGCCCAGTTCTCCAGAGTGCAGTACTCAATATTTAGATTGGGAGAATGAAGAAGGCCATAAGGGCATTTATAAACCATTTGTCCTAAAACACCTTCCTCTCAATTTGTGGGGAAGAGATGTTTTGCAGGCTGTGGGAGCAGTTCTGACCACTGAATCTGTGCAGCACATGCTAACAAACCAGGGCTTTGTCCCTGGTCAGGGCTTGGGCAAAAATCTGCAGGGAAATGTGCAGATTTTAGCAGACAAGAAAATAATACAACAGTTACCTAGACAGCATGCAGGGTTAGGAAAATTTTCTTAGGGGACACTACAGAGCAGCCAGAAAGCATTCCCATAAAATGGAAAACTGAAAAACCTGTAAGAATAGAGCAATGGCCCCTGAGTAAGGAAAAATTACAGGCTGCTCAAACCTTGGTCCAGGAACAGCTATAGGCAGGATGTATAGTGCCATCCACTTCTCCCTGGAATACTCCTATCTTTGTTATTAAGAAAAAGTCTCGTAAATGGAGGCTGCTGCAAGATCTTCGAGCAGTAAATGACTGTATGGAAATTATGGGGACAACTCAACCTGGGTTGCCTCAGCCTGTGGGTATTCCTGCAGGATACCATCTTTTAGTTATTGACCTGAAGGACTGCTTTTTCACCATTCCTTTGCATCCAAAAGACTCTGATAAATTTGCTTTCAGTGTACCGTCTATTAATTTTAAAGAACCGTACAGGCACTACCAACGGGTAACATTAGCCCAGGGCACGGCCAATAGTCGCATCATTTGCCAGTTGTTTGTGGCTCGGGTTATTGCCCCAATAAGGCATAAATATTCTCAACTGTATATAATTCATTATATGGATGACATTCTATTAGCAGGACAGGACCCAGAGAAAGTCCTTGAGGCTTTTGTTCACTTGCAAGAATGCCTAGCACATGCTGGGTTGGTGATTGCTTCTGAAAAGTTACAACAACAGTTTCCATATCAATACTTGGGGCGTCAGCTGTTGCAGACAAGAGTAAAACCGCAGAAAGTGGATTAGAGAAACTACAAACTTGGAATGATTTTCAAAAATTGCTTGAAAACCTCAATTGGGTCCGGCCCAATCTGGGAATTCCTACTAATTTTTGACATTCTGCAGGTGAATCCAGACCCAACTTCCTTTCAGGAGTTGACACCTCAGGCAAGGGAATGTATTACTTTAATTGAAGAAAAGCTTGCCTCTGCTCATATTCATTATATTGATTAGAATCAGCCGCTGCTGTTGATAATCTTTCCCTCAACATAGTCTTACTGGAGTTTTTTGGCAGCAAGGACCCATCCTATGGGTACAAGAACATGTGTCACCTGTAACGTTGTTATCTTGTATCCATTAGCTGTGTTACATGTTCTTCAGAAAGGGTATAAACTTAGTTTACAAACCTTTGGAATGTTACCTGATAAGGTTATTACACCATATACCCAGGCAGAAATTACTTGGCTGCAAAATTTTGCTGAAGATTGGACCTTGTTTTTATGCACTAATCCCTGCAAGCTTGATAATCATTATCCTTCTGATAAGTTGCTCACCTTTTTCAAAAACCATCCGGTATGATTCCCTAAAGTTATTTCTTTGCAGCCTCTGGCAGGGGCAAGGAATGTTTACTGATGGGTCTTCCACCGGAAGAGCTGTGGTAGCCTCCCCTCCTGATTTTGATATTCAGCCTGTTAATGCTAAATCTGCTCAAGTGGCTGAATTGGTCGCTGTACAAATTGCCTTAAGAGAAATATGCTGATATTCCATTTAACCTTTTTACTGACAGTCAGTATATAAACAAAATTCTTGCATCTTTGAAACTGCAGTTTATATTGCCTCTGTTTCTCAAGTCCTGATACAGTTATTGGCTATTCAAACTTTGCTTTGGGCCCAATCTGTTCCCATTTACGTAGGACATTTGCGAGCTCACACTGACGTGCCCGGTCCCTTGAGTGAGGGGGATGCACTGACTGATCAGCTTACCCGCCAAATTTGTACAGTGAGTCAAGAAACTTATGAAGCTGCAGATAAAGCTCATAATGGTTTTCATCTCAATGCTGGGTCTTTAAGATTTCATTTTAAGATATCTCAAGAGCAAGCCACTGATATTGTTTAAAAAATGCTCTCTGTGTACAGAACTTTTAACTGTTCCCCATTTGGGAATTAATCCTCGTGGGCTTGCTACTAATCATTTATGGCAAATGGATGTTACCCATGTTCCTTCTTTTGGGCTCATGCAATATGTTTACAAAACCATGGATACATAGTCTCATCTTAATTTTGCCTCAGCTCATACAGGAGAAAAATTACGGGATGTTAGAAGTCACTGTCTCCAGGCTTTTGCCTACATGGAAGTTCCAAAAACTGTAAAAACTGATAATGGGCCAGCCTACATCAGCACTGGCTTTGCTAAATTTTGCTCTGAATTCTCTATTTCTCATTAAACAGGAATGCCCTATAATCCTCAAGGACACACTATAGTGGAACGAGTGCATTGTATGCTCAAAGCCTATTTGCATAAAACAAAAAAGGGGGAATATGGTTCCACCCCCAGAGACCATTTAACTTTTATTTTATACATTTTAAATTTTTTGAATGTTGACGCTCAATCTCATACCGCTGCTGACCGCATTAGCGGCCAGATTCTTCGAGGATGCCTCAAATCAAACGGAAGAATCTAGCAGACGGCACCTGGTATAGTCCAGATCCTGTACTGGTGTGAGGAGGGGGGCCATTTGTGTTCTCCCGCAGGATGCTGACAGTCCAATATGGGTACCTAAGTGTCTGGTGTGTGCTGTGGATTTCCTGTCCAGAAGCCTGAAGACAGGACAGAGATCAAATAGACACTGGCTTGTCAATTGAGACACTGGCTTGTCAACTGAAGAGTTGCTGGGATCCTGAGGAGCTGGCTGTGGTGGTCCGAGTGCCAAGGACTGTTCCTCTACCTATCAACCCATCCCATGATACGGCTGCTGGATTTTGCATTAGCCAGTCAGTTGCTTCTGCTAGCACAATGGATACCCTTTCAGGGAGGGTTGCAAATGCCTTAACCATTCAAATTGAGCCAAATTTACAAATGAATATTGCAGTTAATTTTTCATTTGGTTGAAGACCACAGTTAGGTTATATAGTAAAAGGCTGATTGCTGTTATTCACGGACTCTGGAGTGCAGAATTTACAAATTGGCTCTTGAGATTATTCTAGTTAACTAGACCAGGGTTCCTTCCACCAGCGCTGAGACCGTACTTAAAGAGTTCCAATTTAGGCAGACTTATTAAGGATTGAGCAGGCACAGTCTCCTTTAGGAGTGCTTATATGTGCTGGAGCATCATCTTCATGGTTTCATGGTGCCAGAGCCAAAGGCAAGCTCAGGTCAGTGTTGCCACATGGCAAGTCCTCTTAGCTATTGTCCCGGAAAATCTTTCAGAACAAAACTGGCTGAACTAGGTGATGTCCAATGATGGGAAAGGGTTTTGGGGGGCCAAACCTAAGACAGGAAATGTGTTTTGACCTGGATACTTTCCCATGACGGGTAAGGGGTATTGCCTGACATCCAATGCCACCTAAGATAGGCCTAGCCATATAATTTATATAAAAGGGGGACCTGTAGGGCCCAGGTCTACCCCTGTTCCTGGGGTTCATCTTGAGGACAGTTTCTAGTCAGCCAGCTAAAACATTCTGTTTGTTCCTGTGCTCCCTTTGCCCTGCCTGGTGATTAGCTGTAGGGCATTGTTTACTCCATCTTTGGTGTCTTTATTTCCCACCTGCCTGGGGGGAAATCCTTGTGCAGCAGCTGAGGTATATAAGGATTTCCCCAAGGTTGAATAAATGGCATTCGGCTGATCTCCTTTCCAATGACCGAGGTCTCTTGTGTGTTCTTTCAATCTCCAGGCCCTTGCCTGACTCATGTACGGTACAGTGGTGTGCGAACTGTACCGAGAGGGTAACACAAAATTGGGTGTTACACCTAAAATCAAAGCATTTTCAAGGTTCAGCTCAAGGCCAGTCTGAGTTTCACAGAAAGAGCTTACCTCAAAAACCAAAGGAAGAGATGGAAAGATGGTTCAGTGATGGCTGCCTTTAGTTTCAGCACCTGGGGGGCAGAGGCAGGTGGATCTCTGAGAAGAGACCAACTTCTACATAGAGTTCCAGGTCAGCCAAACCAACATACTGAGACCTTGTCTCGGGGTGGGGATGGGGCTGTAAGTGGGTGTGAAAGGCAAAAGCAAGACAAGTTTCAATCCCAGCACCTACGGGATGAAGGCTCACAAGTGCCTATAACTCAGGAAACCCAATGTCCTCTTCTAGACTCTGAGGGCACTGCACCTACATGCACATAACCCACTCCCAACATATACATACATAATTCAAAATAAAAACAGACAAATGGAGAAAATACAGAAAGTTATCCAGGTACATGATGTAATCCTACACTAAGGTGGAAATAGGGTGATCAGAAGTTCGAGGTCAGGATTAACTACAGGTTCATTCCAAGGTCAGCCTGGGTGACACGAGACACCATTTAAAAACAAAAAAGGCGACAAAGAGCCTGGCCAGTTCCAAACAGTGAATGGAAAAGGCAACAGTCTAGCCTGGCCATGGCAAATAACATCAGAAAAGCCTGTGCCTTCCCTTTTCATTTGACCCTTAGTGTGGTGTCCACAGGCCTTGTTTCCCCTGCTTTCAAACACTTACAGATGTTCTCTCTCACTTCAGGGGCCTCCCCCTCTTCACTACACCTACACTCTTGACCCTGCCTTTAGCCATTCCTCTAACAGGTTGGCACTGAGTGTCAAATCCAGAGCCTCGAGAATGCAGGGCAAGCACTCAACTTTTTGAGCTATGCCTTTTTTTTTTTCCTTGGTTTTTCAAGACAGGGTTTCTCTGTAACTTTGGAGCCCATCCTGGAACTAGCTCTGTACAGCTCTGTAGACCAGGTTGGCCTTGAACTCGCAGAGATCCGCCTGCCTCTGCCTCCCAAGTGCTGGGATTAAAGGCGTGCACCACCACTGCCTGGTGCTATGGCCATTTTTGATCTTTCTTTGAGATAGTACTTTGTTTTGTGGTCCAGTTCTCTATAATCCTCCTGCATCATCCCCTAAAGTTCTGGGATTATGAACATAAACTAGATAAGGCTAGCTAAGTTTTTTTCTTTTGTGCATTATCTCAATATTTCTATGACTCAATTTGTATTTGTTTGCCTATATATATATTTGAATCTCTACTCTCATCTTTGTCAAATTCCTCTTTTAAAAAATACAATTTTAAAAACTAAAAAAAAAAAATAGATGACTCAATGATTAAAAGAGCATATCACTCTTGTAGTAGATCCAAGATCTACTCCTAGCACCCATGTTGGTGACTCAAAACTGCTTATAACTCCAGTTCCAGAGGATCTCACACTGATGGCATTTATATGCACAGACCCAGAGACCTATACTTACACACTAATTAAAAATAATAAATCTTGCCAGGAGGTGGTGGTGCACACCTTTAATCCCAGCACTTAGGAGGCAGGCAGACCTCTGCAAGTTCGAGGCCAGCCTAGTATACAAAGCAAGTTCCAGGACAGGCTCCAAAGCTACAGAGAAACCCTGTCTCAAAACAACCACAAACAAATCTTTTGGCTAGGCATGACTGGCACACGCCTTTAATCCCAGCACTCAGAAGGCAGAGGCAGGTGGATCTCTATGAGTTCGAGCAAGTCGAGCCTAGTCTACAAAGAAAGTTTCATAAAAGCCAGGCCTACACAGAGAAACCCTGTCTCAAAAACACTAACAACAATAATAGTTAAGTTAAAAAAAAATTTAAAGATTCCATCACTGTCCTTAGTAAAATTGTTCCCAATTTCAAGACTCTGAAACTATCCTTGTCTCTTTATTGTTGTTGTTTTTTAGGGCTTTTCTGTGTAAGAACCCTACCTGTTCTGGAACTCACTTTGTAGAACAGGCTGATCTTGAACTCAAAGTACTGGGATCAAAGGAGCACACTAACACTCAGCTATCTTTGCCTTTGAATCTAAGTAAAAGTAAGACATAACTCCTCAGTCTGACTCTACAAAATACATTCATTTCACTATAAATTAAACAGATAGAGAGGATTCAGTTAATACAGTTCTTGCCTAGCATGCAGAGTCCTGGATTCTGTTCTTAGCAGCAGATAAACCTTCAGCATGTAAGGATAAGAAGAAAGAGGATCAGTAGTTCGCGGTGAGTACAAGGCGAGACTACCAGACAGCTGCTGAGCTGAAACGCCAAGTAAGTTACCAGGCAACTAGCCTTGTCCTTTTAAATACGTACTTCACTATCCTCAATGAACTTTGAAGAGATGGAACAGGTTCAAGTACCTAATATCTAGCAATGTACTAAGCCAGGCGACAAAAGGGAATCTCCTTCACTACCTTGTTAGGGAATTGAATGAATGAACCTGCAAATCACCAAATGGAAGCTGGCAGACATTATTGGAGGCCAATTCAGGGTGCCATAGATCTTAGTGAAGAGTTGTACAATATTCTTATTTAAAAGTCACGGGACACAATGTCAAAATTGAGGTCAGTCCAGATTTAGAAAATTTAATACTTTTGTCTGGCCCTACTCAGGGAAAAGATAAAAAAATTCCCATACCTAATTCAATATGATAGTATTATTTTTCTGTTAAAAAGGACCATCCTGACAAAGAAAACACGACTCGTTCTTACCTTCAGAAACAAACACCAAGTGAATAAAATAAATAAATAAATAAAATCATGCATTGTGAGAGTACATATAATTATATCCAAGTTATAGACAAAACAAAACAAAGGAAACAAATGGTGTTTTACCTTTTTCTTGACATGATTCAGGTATCTTTGTCCTTGCAGGGATACATTTTAACCAGTCTTCTTTTGTAGTTTTTATTCCTGAAACTGTTTAAATACTTGTTTTTAGATATATAATCTTTACTCCTCTGAAATAATGAAATAAAAGCATAATGAAATAAAAAACCCCACCCAAGGTCTTACATTGCAAAACCCTAAGAAAAATGTCTAAGAAATGATCCTTTGGTTTTAGTCTTGTTTTGAGAAAGGATCTCATTATGTAGTTCTGGTTGGCTTTGGAGCTTACTATGTAAACCAAACTGGCCACAAATTCAGAAATCCACCTGCCTCTGCTTCCCAAGTCTTGATATTGTGTGTGCCACCACATCGTGTTTTGAAATCAGTCATTTTAGACATTAAACAAAATTATTTCATATTCTGTACCTATTACCCCCCCCACACACATACACACACACAGAGAGAGAGAAAGAGAGAGAGAGAGAGAGAGAGAGAGAGAGGTTTATGTTGTATAGCTTCATCACCCCAAAAGATATAATCAGAAGAGAAAAAAAGAATCGAAGACAAAACTAAAACTTCAACTAAAATCCTACAGTTTTCCAATCTGAGTTTCACTGCACAGTATATTAGCTGTAATATTTACAACATCAAAACCTTCTCTTAAGACCACCACCATTCATCCACTTTTCATTTAATTCTGTACTTCATGGAGATGCTACCTATGACTCGTAACTGCTGTTCTGGCTTTGTTTAAGGTTTTTGAAATGATGTCTCAAAGCCAGGGTTGGCCTAAAACTCCCTGGATTCTTCTGCCTCCAGCATTCCACATGTACCATTCTGTCCATCACCATTCAGAATGTGTGACTAATTTGAGATTAATTTGTTCCAAGCAATTACAGCTTCTACAAGTCGTCTATTTCATAAGCAGATTAGGTATTACCATTTTAACTTTGGGGATAACATCTTCATCCTCAATTTCAAAGACTGCAACAAACTGATCCCTTACATTAACACTGTACACTACCACCTGATATTTGGAACAAAGTTTCACATAAAGGCTGTTTTGAAATTACCAATATAAAAAGAAACTAAAACCAAGACACTGGCTGTGACTGTGGTTCAGTGCTAGAGTGCTGGTGGTTTGACCACCAATACCACAAAATCAAAAACTTCATGAAACGAATGTACACTTGATACTTTTCAAACTTTTACCACAAGCAATGCTTTTCACAGTGTAGTTTCTTAGGGACTTAATAAAATACTTGTGCTCAGGAAATGTTAGTTTGGAAAATTTGCCAGTACTAACTTACTATAATTTAAAATAAAGGGCCACAAACACAAAACAAATGCTGCTCAATGAACACTGACCCACTGTCACCCGACTCTAACCCACACCACTCTCCCACTCCCAGGACTTCACCTCTATGGTGCCTCCCACATAAACCACTGGTTGGGCTCTTTTACAATTCTACTACTTAGAAGATGGAGACAAGAGGATTGAAGTTAAAAGGTCATCCTTGATAAAGTGATTTTTCGCCAGCCTGGACTGTGTAAAACTGTCTTCTCCCACCCCGCCCCCAACAAACGATTATACTGAACCTTGCACGGGTGCTTGCTCCTTCCCAGGTCCAGGCCTTGGATCATCTTGCATGTCAACAGAGCTTGTATTCTTCAATAAAACATCTGGACATAATTTAAATTCCAACATACTAGGCTTGTCTGTATCATCTTTTGCCATGAATGTAGATACCCCACTCTTCTCTTTACTAAGTTTCTTGGAGGCACTGTCCAATTTCGTGAGACAAATGCTTTCCCGTTCTGTGCATTTAAATGCAACTCGATTCAGATACTGTTTCCTTTGTTCCTTTACCTGGAGAGGTATCTCGCTGGACTTATTACTCATACTGTTCAATTTGGTTTTATCAATATGGGCCTTGTCCAGCTGCTTCCTGTCAAGTTTTCCACTGCTACTTCTTGACACATTGTACATCTTAGACTCCTCAGAATGGTGGAACTTGAGATTTTTGCCAAGGCTGGTAGAATTATGTTCTGGTTCTTTGGAGGACTCTACACTGACATCCTGCCCCTCAATTAACTTTCCGCAGCTGGGTGATGCAGACTGCTTACTGGACTTCATGTGTTCAGAGTCACACGGCACATTTTCTACACAGGTGTTTTTGGAGGCATTAATCCCCATATGTTTGTCTTTCTGCCGTTGTAAATATTCTTGCAACGTTATAACTCTAGTACTCTTAGAGGAGCTGCCCTTTGAGTCTGATGACTCAGAGTTTGGCACTGTCTTTTCTTTAACACTGACTCTTTCATTTGGTTCTGTCAGAGTACTGGCTCCACCATTTTTGGTCTGCTCTGGTTTTTCATATTTCTTCTTTTTTATTTCCACATCTGGGATAAGAATATGGTCTGTTTTTCTTTTCTCAAAATACTTCAGTCTGGAGGCACCTGCTTTGAATTTTAATTTTTTCTTTTCTGGTGACACTGACTGCACCAAAAAGTTATTCCTCCTGCATGGATCTTTATTTGGCAGAAGTTCTACATGCGTTTTTACTGAACCAGAGTCTTGGGATAAGTGTTTTTTCTGTATGTTTTCCTGAGAAGCTTGTTTAGAAAAGGTTGGCGTATTTTTATCAGAGTTGGAAGTTGTCACATGAAATATTTCTGAGGTTGTTCTTTTATTGCTTTTTAAGGGATTTAGTCTGTCACATTTAGATGAAGTATTTTTTATTTTTTGCTCCATTTTCAGTGAGCTATCCTGTTTTGTTTTAGATTTGTCTTTATCTTTCTTGTAACATTTCATTGAAGCATGATCCGTTAATTCCTTTTCCACCTTTGGTGAACTGCCGTCTTTTGTTTTGGATGTATTTATCTTTTCACCATGTATTTCAGAAAAATTGCCTTTGTCAGCTGGTTGGATCAGAGGACTTTTTGGGTTACTAGAAATAGGATTGATTTCAAAAATAGTGATTCCACTATTGCAGGACTGCTCTCCTTGTTTGCAGCCGTCGACCGCCAAAGAACATTGGTCTTTCTCTTTCTCTTTTATGGATCTGCAATGACACTGTGGCACACCTTCATAAACCATTGAGAGCCAACCCAAAGCACAGCAATGGATTTTGTCTTTCTCCACGTCCAACATTCCAGGATCATGACTTTCTTCTCTGGGGACCTGTGACTCACAAGGGGTCTTTACTTCTTCAACAACTTTTCTATTCTCAGGTACTGCCAATGTGTCTAAGTCACAGGGTTGATCTTCTTCAGGAAACAATTCTTTGATTTGTTCTGAGTTTAATATTGTAATTTTTATTTGGTCTGTGCTATCCACAGACATATTACCAGTTTTACGATCAGTTTGATTTTCTGAGACTTCATGTATCTTTTGTTGGCCCACGGAAACTTCATGTCTGGTAATGGTTTCAATGCCATAAGGGAACTCTTTCAGAAGTTCTGACAGCTGGTCATGTAGGTATGAGACAGGTTCATTTTCATCATTGACCTCATTTACTGCCGTTAGATTGTGACTTGACTTAGTGCTGACCATATTAGTTTCCTGATGAGGATACTGCTGAACAGCAGCTGGTGAACACACATCCTTAATTGTTCCTTTTACACCAGTATTCTCCTTATTGCTTTCCTCTAGAATTTCTTTGTTTGCTTCAACATACTCACTAGATGCTGGCTCTAAAGGCTGCAGCAGCAGCTCTGGCTGCTCAGAGACTTCATGAGGAACATCTGTACACTGCACACACTTATCTTTCTGAAAATCAAAGTCTTTATTTTCAGTGGTGTCATCTACTTGTTCTTCTTGTTGACTATTAATTACCTGCTGATTAGGTGAAGGTTTCTGGGGCTCATTTTTTACAGAGTTGAATATCTCTGCTATCTGGGAATTGTAAGATACATCACCTTCTGCAAGAGAACAAATACTTTCAATCTGTAACATGGGTCCACTCACAATGGTGCTGTCCTTAGGGTTAGGCAAAGTTTCAGTGCCTAGGGTAGAGTGTTTTCCCAGGTTGCTATCAGCTCTGTCTAGATCACCCTGTGTTGGTTTGTGCTGCTTTTCCTTGAGTATAGGCAGGGAAAGCTCAGCTGATACAGTAGTATTTGTTACTCCTCCCATAGCATCAAAGGGCAAAGCAACAGTTACTGTTGTATTTTCTGCTTGCTGATCTTGTAAGCTACAAACACTGCCTTCTTTAACAACTGGATACACAGTTTCAGGCACTTCAGGTGCTAACTCTTTCCCAGACACCGTTTTGATATTCGAAAGAATTAAGGGTGAAACAACAGCAACCTGAAGCTCTGTTCCTTTTCCAACAGTTACATCTGAAGACTCGTAACTTTGTGTGAGAACCGACAAGACTGTTTGTGATGAACTGGACATTTTCTGAGAACTTCTAACACCTGAACAAAAATTCGTAACATGAACTTCATTTGTGGGATTTGAACTGCCAACGGCTGTTGTACTGGTTCTTGATGCATTACACTGTTTTTCTTCTAAAGGTTTTGGAACACTTTCTCCTGTGTTTTTTGGAGGCGGGTTTTTCCAAAGAGAAAGACATGTTGCTAGCAATTCCATTGAGTAGGGACTGCTACGTTTAGCAGACATTTCTTTTGTTGAAAATTCAGAATGCTGAGTTGGTTCAGTGTAATTAGTATTAGCTGTTTTACTACAACCAGCTGCCATCAAAAGATCTTTATTGATTTTAATTTTTCTTGCAAGTTCTGAAAACTTCTTTTTGATTTCTACTAGTGATTTAATATCCCTCACCAGTTTTTCTTTTGTAGCATTTGTGTCTAGTACCTGATTGGTACTTGGATTACAGGGATACTTTCTTTCCTCTTGATTATTTTGAACAAGAGTCTGAACAGCATCCCCAGAAGAGCTAGCAGAGTCACTGAAAGATTGTTTTGTATTTATTTTCAACTCACAGAACTTTCCAATAGTGCTGGGATTTTCACTAGTGTTCTGCCACTGCTGTGGAAAGCCTTTGTAAGTATCTTTCCTTTTTTCAGATGAGTGCATTTCCGAACTCTGAGGAATTTCCACAGACAAGTGTCTAGAAACAGGCTGAGAATTTTGCATGTTTTGGCTTCCATATCTACAGCTGTAAGATGGGGTAGGAAGTCTTTTGCTGGTTTCTACAGCATGCTGAAATGACACAGGTACAGGATGTTTTGACTGTAAGGTCTGTGTAGAGGATGCAAGTTGATTATTTTTAACTTGTAATGACGTAGATGACACAAAGTTTTGTTTCTGAACAGAAGGGTCTTGCACAAAGTTCTGTGGTAAATAAGGATATTGCTTTGGAGGTGGCCTGTAATCTGGATAAGTAGGTTCACTGGATGTGCACTGTGTCCAGCCAACAAGCTGATCTGGTATCGAGTGGTTAAGTCCCTGATTTCCTTGATAATTTCCTTGGTAATTTATAGGAACTCTTACAGAATTTGAAGGAGTCATCTGTAGTTGCATAGAGTAGCTATCGGATGTGACAAGCTGACTCTGTGGTGCATGCATATAAGGCATATTAGTTCCTCCATCAGGTTTATGGGATATGGTTGCCTCTGTATGAGAAGGTATAAAATTCCTCATTGCTGAGTTCATCCAGACATTTTGTACAACTCCTGAAGACACTGTTTGCAAATTGTGGTTTAGTTGTTGGGTTCCTTTAACATTTGTACTTGTGACTCTTTCTACTGAAGTCTGTGAGGCCACAATTGTCCTACTATGCATATTAGAAACAGAGATCTGAGGAGTTACGTAACTCCTGACGTTCAGAAGTGGCTGGGAAACTGAATTTGAATTAGTGGGATACATGCATGGTTCTTGGTTTTGTGGGAGGCAGCTGAAAGAACTTTGAGAAGTTGTGGAAGGCAGTAAAAACTGCTGCAAAACAGACGACTGACTTTTAGGATATGGTGGGTTTTGGGCAGCATTCTCTGGCTTTGCATTCCAATTCATATTTGATCTGGCTTAGTAGTAGTACTGTATAGTCTGTGGTTTTGAATGTCACAATTCTGCAAGAAAAACAAATAAAGATCTTTTATTAAAAACTTTTCTCCCTATCTCCTGACTTTTTTGAGAGATAGACTTTCTGGCCTAGAACTCTGTTTGTAGGCCAGATTGCCAGATTGGTTTCAAACATGTGGTAATCACTCAGCTTAGACAAAATTTCAAAAAACAATAGAAGCAAATTATGTCTATGGTAACTACAAAAGGACCTTATGCTAATAAATCGTACACAGAGAGGAGCAATAATGGAAGCTGCAACAATAATTTAGCCAATTGTCAAGATCAATGAAATGTGTAACAATTCATTCCACTCAAAGCAGCTGTTACCTGTTAAATTAAAGTGGCATCTTATTGCTTTTATTTATTATTTTTGAGGTAGGAATGTGGACTTACAGAGACTCAATGATGCTAAACATTCACTCGACTCCTAACGATAGATAGATAGATAGATAGATAGATAGATAGATGACAAATAGATAGATAGATAGATAGATAGATGACAGATAGATAGATAGATAGATAGATAGATAGATAGATAGATAGATAGATAGATAGATAGAGTAGGACAATGGTCTGTATTCTGACAATTACATTTTAAGTAAATGCTGATAGGCAGGAAGTATAGGAAGGAACAAGACAGGAAGTAGAGGCGGGTCAAGGAGAACAGGAGAATTCTGGGAAGAAGGAAATCCTTGTCTGCAGTCCTGACCCAGTCATGGAGCAAGCAAGATGTGACTGCCTCGTCGGAAAAGGTACCAAGCCACGTGGCTAACACAGACAAGAATAATGGGCTAATATAAATTACAAGTATTAATAAGAAGCCTGAGCTAATGAGCCAATCAGTTTACAGTTAATATAGACCCTCTGTGTGCTTTCTTGGGACTAAATGGCTGAGGGACCTGGTGGGACAGAAACCCCGACGATAGATAGATATAGAGATAGATATAGAGATAGAGATAGATATAGATATAGATAGACAGATAGACAGATAGACAGAGCCACAGTCTGTTCATACTTATTGATACTTACTTTATTCTAAGTTATCTATGTTAGTTGTAAAGCAAAGCTTACCAGGGAAAAAAGTTCTTACTGTATATTCCCAACACATAATTCTATTGAAGTACACAATAGCATCTTGTCTTTTCACAAAATTTCTAAGCATAAACATTCATTCATAAAGTTTCACTCTACCCACAACTATTCAAGAGACTGTGAAATATCTGGACAAAGAGAGACCCTATCTGAAAAGTAAAACAAAATCTAAAACATCTTTTAAGACAAATGCAATTGTAACAAACACAATATACTGTTATTTCACTAAAAATGTATCTACCTACATAGCATTCAAATTTATGGCTATGTCACTTGTGATGTACCAAGAAATATATCTGAGCCAGGCCCAGATACACATCTATAATCCCAGAACTCAAAAAACTGAAGCAAGAAGACATCAAGTTCAAGTTCTAGCTAGGCTACAGAGTGAGTTCAAAGCCCAACTGGGCAGTTTCAGTGAATCTCATGTCACAACAAAGAGCTAAACCGTAAGGATCCCGATGGTCGACAGCTCCTGTCTCAAGCACAAACCGTGACTGAGCAGCTACATGAGAGCTACAGGCATGAGATAATGTCTAAGTCTAAAGAAGAAGAATGTCCTCCAGCACACAGAAGACCACAAACAGAGAAGTGTGAAAGAGGAACTCAGAGAATGGGACAAAGGCAACTTGCATTCAATTCTATCTTTAGTAAGTAGATACTGCTATAGAAACAGCTGTGGAAAAATAAAACTTATTCATTCTTGAAATGAAGCCAGAGTCTTAGTCCTATGTCTCTGTATACCACTGCCCTCCTTTCTAGGACCCTGGTTGTCTATGTCTATGTCATAAAAAGAAAAAGAAAAAAATATTATTTGACCTTTGTTCCTTGTACAAAACAACAGTACATAATTTGTAGTTCCTTGAATGACAGGAGCATCTTTTACTTTCTTTTGTTCACACTGAGTGCACACTACTGAGATAAGGGGAAGAACTCAGTGCAGTCTCAGGAAGCACTCAGCTCCAGTAGCACAGAACATTCAACCCCACCCATAGCTTTAAAGAGCAGGAAGAACCAGATTTAACACTGAAAATGACAGTATTGAGAGTTGATACAAGGTAGTGCTCAGAGTACTCTACCTAGAGATGGAAACTCCACCCACCCCTTTAAAAAAGCTGACCCTATCCATCACATCCTTAGGGTTTTATTTTGTATACCAAGAAGGGACTGCTACAAGCTACCCCTTAAATTTGTAATCAGTTGCAAGAAGTGCTGGGATGGTCTTGTGAAACTGAGTCCTTTAACTAGAATTTGATGATACAGGACTGAATGGGAGAACAAGATACCCAGAAGGCATGTGCACAAAACTAGAAGGTAAGTGGGTAGGGAGAAAAGTCCCTGCTGCCACAAGTGTTGTTTGAATGTAGAAATAAAGTGTTAAAATCAGGTGGGTTATGGGGAAGACACACTAGAGTTGCTGGCACACCAAAATACTTTGCAAGGAACAGGTGGCCATGGAGATAAACTGTGGGAGAAGTTTAATTCTGGACCACCACGCTGCAGAGATGATAACAGTGGCTGAGCATGGCACTACGTCCTTCAGTATAGTACAAAATGTACCAGTATCTTACTACAGTGCCAGTTCTGGACAGAGGTCCCCAAATCCTTATTTAACCTTAAAACTTGTAGTGATCCTCCTGCATCTCTACTTCAAGTGCTATAATTACAAAACATGTTCAACCATGACCAACTAAAAATATAGCTATACAAGTTGGTAACCCCATTTTGGAGGTGGGAGGGTGAAGACCATTGGATCTGGGAATTCTATGGTCAGCTAACCTATCTGAAATGGCCATGCCTGGCTTTTACGTGGGTGCTGGGGATTTAAACTCAGATCCTCTTGTTTATATCGCAAGCAATCTAACACACTATATATTTCAGACTTCCTCTTACTTTCTGCCCTTCACAGTTTGTAGGGGCCACTCTGCTGTGGAAATGACTTTTGAGTTTGCAGGAGAGTAACAGTACGATTTATCTTGCTGCATCTGACTTATTTTCTTGAAGATAACCTCCTGTTCCATATGTGCTAATAAAAGAATTACCTTTTCTTATAGCTAAACAATATTCCATTGTGTACATATCCTATATATTCCTTTTTGTTTTGATTTATAAAAAAAACTATCTTCTCATTTTACATGCCAAATCTCCCCTTCCTCACGCTCCTCCCTATATTCTATATATTCCTATCTACTCATCATTGAACTTCTTGGTTTATTTTTTTTAATGTTCAAAACAGGGTTTCTCTGTGTTAATTAACATTCCTAGCTATCCTGGAACTAGCTCTTGTAGACCAGGCTGGCCTGGAACTCAGAGATCCGCCTGCTTCTGCCTCCTGAATGCTGGGATTAAAGCGTGCGCTGCCACCATCTTGCTAAAAGATGACATTCTTATATCTAGCTGTTGGGAATTTTCTTACAAACATTCTTCCTATAACTGGCTATAATAAGCAAAACTTAAATTTAATCTCTATACAGACAGTATTCCTTATTTATTTGTGGTTTTGCTTTTGATGATTTAAAGATATTTAATAGAAAACTCTAAAAGTAAACAAGACTTTTGTGTGTAAGTATGCACTGTTCTGAGTAGCATCGCATGATGAAAGTTCATATCACAGCCCCCCCCAGGACATTATTCCCCTTGTCAGGTGGATACATGTACCTACTATCAAAACACTCACCGGCTACTCCTGCTATCCTGGTTATCTAGGACTGTAATGAAGGTGTGTTTATTTAGTAATGATGGCAATTCAAACATGCCCCCCCCCCAAAAAAGCTGTGAACCATGCCTGTAAGTAGGAAGGTAACTTTTCTGTATATATAAGAAAAATCATTAGAGCGGTACTTAGCTCAGGGACATGAAGGCTGCAATATGTAGCCCAGCTGCATGAAGCCCTTGTTCTATCCCCAACACCATGTAATTTAGGCATAATGGCACAAAGCAGTAATCCCAGTAGAAGGCCCAAAGAATCAAAAGTCCAAAGCTTTCCTTCCCTATTTGTCAAGCTTGAGGCCAGCCTTGGAAACATTAAGAGCCTATTTCCAAAACAAAATCAAAACAAACAAAATGCGCACCTATACCCAGGTACAATACTTGGGAGTTGAAAGGCTGAAAAAGAGCACCACTTAAAACTCCGTGTTGAGACCAGCCTGGGCAATACAGTGACACTACACAGAAAAAAAAACAAACTTACAACTGAGAAGTGGACAAAATCTACCATTTAGTTTTCCGTGGAGACTGTATCTTATATGGTATTACTACTATTAGTGTTTCCTACGAAAAAATGTGAGAAGATGCTTACAAGAAGGGGAGAGCATAGGAAGTTAATGTAGGACTCCCGGCTAGGGTGTTTTCCTTTCGGGGACCACGATGCCCAAGAACCAAGACTAGTCCACACTGGATACAAAAGCAAGAGGTAGTTTATTCACACAGGCGCCTGGGATGCAACAGCCTTCGGGTGACTGCGCGTGCCAGGCTGAATTTCGGGGCTGGTTATATAGCAAGAAGCGTGTTTACAGAAGCGGATGCATTCTCAGTGGTTATTTCAGATAAAACGATGGGGTCAGGTCAGGGAAATATATTTCAGATAAGAGATGGGGTCAGGTTAGGGTCAGGTCAGGGAAATATATTGTTACAGGGTTGTTCCTTCTACCAGCAGTAAGACTAAAGTCATTTAGTCTAAATTGGATTGAGTCTAGAAAGAATAAATTCCTTTAATCTAAATTTGGATTAAAGTCTAAGTATTTGGTCTTCCCAGTGGATCTGAATGCCACAACATTATCACAGCAACAGGAAGAAAACTAGGAAGGTATTACTAACAGTCACGCAAAGGGCATAAAAGTTCTAACTGTAGACCCTCATCCCTTATTCTCAAAGGAATGAGAAGGAATTTCCTAGCAGAGTGTTTTAAAAATCAAAAAACCTCAAACTAGCTTCATGTTCCCAGAAACGATAGTGGCCCCCTCTAAAGTGACCTTGCTCTAAAGATAAAACAAGCTGACAAAACAGGATGAGAAAGAGCAAAGACCTCCCACCTGTGCTAAACCCCCAACTGCCCTGAAGGGCTTATGCGTTTTGCCTTTAAAAAGCTAACCCCACAGAGGGACTGGAACTCCTTCCCTGAGTGTTGTTCCAAGCTACGCTAACAATAAACCTTGCTATTGCAGTCTAGACTTCTCTAGTTTACGGTGGTCTCCCTGGGGGTCGTAATATGGGCACAACATTAACTTGGGGAGTCCAAACTATGCATGAGACACTGTCCAGCAGACATCAATGTTTGCTGAGTGAATATTATCAGAAATCTCTGAACACCAAGAAAAAAACATTTTTAAAAAAAGGAAAATGAAGATTCGGAGAAAGTATCCATTTTCATGCTTAGATTAGAAGAATGAACAGCTCTTTAGATATGTGACTAGAGGAATGGAGACTGTTCAGCAGTTATGAGCACTAGATGCTCATCCAGAGACCCCAGCTCACAACCATCTGAACCTCCAGTCCCAAGAGATCTGATGCACTCTTCTAGCCTCTGAGAGCACCAGGCACACACGTGGTGCACAGACATACATGTGAACAAAACACTGAAATACATGAGTAAACTAACTTCATTTTTAAAATAATGAAATTAAAGAGGTAGTATCTAATGGACGTATGGAAAAATTCAGCAAAGCCTGTCCAGCTAACTTCTACTTAGCCTCCTGTGGCATTATTTCCTCTTGGGCTTGGGACAGGAAACCCTGTGTGAAGGCTGATAATCCACTGTCCTAATAAATAGGTCAGAGCAACTCCTTATGGCCTGTTCTTACAAAGAAGTAGAGGGTAGGACTATGGTATTTCCAAGTTCTGTGGCTGGCTTCATGGAAGAGGGATTGAGAGACAGGAAGAAAGAAAAGTGGAGAGAGACTCACATCTGAGGTCCTTTGTCTTTTTGTTCAACGGACTCAGGAGGCCAAGGAGCTTTGAGTCCTGAGCCACCAAGAATATTGACAGTATAACACATCACAGGTGTTCAAACTGTCAGGGATTTTGTTTTTACTCCTGATCTGGGTCCCTGTTGAAAGCCACATATTGGGACTGACTTCTGTGGCAGTCCAACCATGACAGGTTCGTACATTCCAGGATAGGGGCATGCGGACTAGAAACGTTAGGTAGGAGGAAGAGATTTGGAAGAAATATAGAGACACAGGATAGCACCAGGAGGCAGCTGAGTGTACACTCAATACTGACTCCGCCAATGTTTAATTTTTCATTTTTTTACACCAATACAAAGGGCAGGGGATGCAAAGGCTGCTTTAACATGACACAAAGGACAACCAGGACAGTTACTTGCTTTAATACTTGAGACATGGAGCCATTATCTTCTGAGTTTGATGTTTTGGCAGGATAAGCTGCGAATATACCCTAGACCAAGTATCCTGTAGGCAGTCATTCCATTTGCCAAACCTACCATTTTAACATGAAGGAGCAGAAATAGGCTTGAATTCTCGGACGTTTGGTCAGGGTGGAGCGGTTCCACTTCTATGGGCCACCTTACTGTCCAAAACACCACCAACCAAACTCTAGGTCAGGGTTTCTTGTTTGTAGCCACACCTGTTGTCAACAATTTTGAAAGAGTAAAAGTAAGCTCAAACTCTCTGATCTCCAGTCAAGGTAGACAGGCTCTGTGGGCCATCACAGGCCCCCAGCACAAATCTGGAATTCCTAACAGTGGCATTCAGTGGCCCTTGCACATGCTCCCTTAACTCCTACCCCAGAACACCAAGCTTTTCCTACACATACTACAATTTTCTGACTTGCCAGCCTCTGCTCCCTAACAAGCATACACATTACAAAACGTGAAGTTTGTACAAACAGTTCACTGATACAGTTAAAATGAAAGCCAGTATTTCTATTAACACTCTAATTTGCAATAAAAGCACCAGAAAAAAATATAGAATTTCCAATAAAAATCAACAAAATTACAAATGCCAACAATTCAAGGTAATGTTACTTTTCAGAAATTCCTACAGTATTATGACTAAGTCAATCTATAGTATCTCTGGCCTTCTATGTCCTTAACCACAAAAGAAAGTCAGTATAAATATAAGCTTCCTCTGATAGTTTTGTATAATCAATTTTCCTGAATGTTACATTATAACTTAACTCATCTATAATAAAAAAAAGTTAACCTTTCAGAATTGTATATGTACTAACAACTATAGTGGACAGAGGCTGTGGAGGGTCGTAGCTGAGATCAGCTTTGTCTGTGTGTTAAGATCCTGTCAAGAAAAGCAATCGTACAAAGGAACAAGAGAGAATTATACTGAGTACTTTAGCTACATCACCTTATTTAACACATTAACAGAGTAAGCAGTTTCCACTGGCAGCAGCACAAGGTTAATGTGGCTGGATCATGCCTCTGCATTAACTTGGTCATAATCAAACAACAAAATACAATCATATACAAATTACAAATTCAACTAAAGATTAAAAGCAAGAGAAAATGTGTTGGTACTGACTCAGGTTTCTAGTCCCTGAACACTACAGCACAACAGTCTACACTGCACTTACTTTGTATTAGGATTTTAAAAAATTTAGAAATGACAAGAAGTACACAGGAGGATGTGCAGAACTTATACACAAAATACAAATATAACCATATTCTGGTTTCAGTACCTCAAGGTGTTCTTAGACCCAGTGCTGAGAATGGAGCAGTTCAATGATAGAACACAAACGACATGGTTTCACAATAGTCCAGGAAAAAGGGGTAAGAACTGACCAGTTAAAACATAGGCTACTGAAAAGCCAACTTGGAGATAGCCCATTCTTATACCTGGGATGAAGGAGAGAACATAGAGACCTGTCAACAGGAAAAGAACAATCTGTGGCTGTCTCTCCAAGTCTTACTCTCCTGGTTCTAAGAGGTTTCAGTGCCCTAACAATCCCCACAAGACAGGCAAGAATTTGACCTAAATTGGGATTACCATCAATAAGAGCAAATCATTACATATTATGGCTACTCTGTTATCTAACACACACAAAGAAAAAAAATTTAATAAATCCAACTACAATACAAATTTCATTCAGAAGCATGGGCCACTCAGTCAGATAACTTAATGTCACAGACTAGACGACATCTCAGTTGACGGACCACATGTGTACCAGGCTATGCAGTTTCAGTGCTGTAACCACTGTGGCAGTGTTACAGCCCAGGCTATTATCTTAGTATTTATCCCCTAGAAATGTGAAGACCTTTTAAAAAGATACTTGTATCTATGCAATGTGTCCAGATACCCTCAGTTCAGAGGAAGGTGTGAAATCCCAAGCAATTAAGAGTTGCAGGAGCTTGCAAAGCTGTCCAGTATGGAAGCTGGGAACTAAACTCAGATCTCTGGAAGAGCAACAACTCCCCTAATTGCTGAGCCATCTCTCTAGTCCTGGAAACTAGACTTTTTCTTCTGAGAGATGGTGTGAGAGACGGTTTCATTCTGTAGCTGAGTCTGCCTCAAACTGAAAGAAAACCTATTCAAGTGCTGGAATAACTCCCTAGAGTGCTGGGACTAAAGACATGCACCACCACGCCTAATAAGCTGGTGGTCTTTTTTTTTTTCCTCTGTAGCTTTGGAGCCTGTTCTGGAACTAGCTCTTGTAGACCAGGCTAGACTCAAACTCACAGAGATCTGCCTGCCTCTGCCTCCTGAGTGCTGGGATTTGTGGATGGCTAGCTTTGAACAGCACGGAAACTCTGTGCAGGGGTGACCTGAGGCATCATTCTTGCCGACACAACAGTCAGTCACTGAGAACACAGATGTGCACTGTAGTTCAAAGGCTCTGATGAGGTTGTGGTTTGTCTTCTGATGAGGTGTTTTTACATATCATGTTACAGTAAAAGTTATTCCCGTAACACCAGGCTTTCTGTTTAGATTAACTAGGGCAGGAAGCTCTTGAAATTATTTGCAACAAAGTTATTAATTTATGTAACTCTTTTCAAGTATTATGGGAACCCACTTTGAACTGTGATTTGAGTATTATAAAAGAGCATTGGCTTTGCAATAAAGTATGCAGCTCCTACTCTGCATCCCCTGTGTCCTGATGTCTGCAGCACTACCCAGGGTCATCTATAACTGAGGAAGCTGGGGAAGAGTCCCCAACAATTGGCACCTGAATAGGGGGACCCTGAAGAATGTTAGGAGTGCCAGATAATAATGTAAGTAATAACAGGGTAATGGGACAAGCTCTTCTCCATTTCTGTCTATGCATAAGCATTTGCTGAAAACTCATGGTGCTCTGTATCTGTCAGACTTAGACATGTGTCTTCAAATTATCTAAGAATATAATCCTTGGTTTCCCTCAGGTGAGAATTTAATGGATATGGAAAATTGGGATCGGGTTTGGATGAACGTTGAGAAGGCTGTGAAGCAAGGTGAAAAAATACCGGTGTGCTTTTGGTCTGTATGGTCCCTTGTTTACGTAGTTTTGAAAGCTGTGCAGACTGAGCCAGCAAAAGACTTAGCATCTGAGGTTTGTGCTCTGGTGAAAAAGTTACAGGTTAGTGAAGAGATGCAAACTGAGATTGAAAAAGATAATTTCCAGTTAGTTGAAAAGCCAGTTAAGGTTACTCAGAAGGATAATGAAGTTACTAAGGAGAGGACAAATGAGTTAAAAAAGCAGCTGGAAGAATTGTTAACTATCGCCAAGGATAAAGTGAAAGTAAAATTGTCAGCTCCTCCCCTGCGGAGGCAATCGTTTAAGGCAGCTGCAGTCAGGGGGTATGCAGAATCATTGGATTCCCGATCAAGATTAGACTCTCAAAGAGAGACAGAGACAGACAGACAGAGAGAGAGCATGTTGCTCAATTACTGCCTTTACCTTATTTGCCTATTGGTCAATCTTCTGCTATAAGGACAGGAGGTGCGTTAAGTATATCCCGGGAGCATCAGCAGTCAGTGGTGTAAATATAAGAGGTTAGCTGCGCAGCATGAAAAACAAGTAAAAAGTAACTCAAGTATAATTGTAAAATAAAAAGTAACTTAAGAAGTAACTTGTAGAGGAGTGTTAAAAATGTAAATATGGGCCAAGAAAACAACACACAGTTGTTTGGACATTTACTTATAGATACTTTAAAGGTTAGGGGTACTAAGGAAGGACAACAGCAGCTGCTTTAGTTTTTGAAATGAATAAATGATGTGTGCCCCTGGTTCCCTGCAGAAAGAAGTATGAATCTAGAGATTTAAAAAGGTGTTTGTGGATGTATGAGCATGCTTGGTCTGTGTTTTAACTGTGACTATGTTGCTGCTTTATGTGTTTGTCTTTGAAAATTTTAAGTGGTACCGGTACCTGTCTGTCTGTCATTACTGTCCACTGTTGTCTATTGATCTTTGTTATCCTGGAAGGGAGGAGGCAGGCTGCCTCGACCTCTAGACTCCCGTTCATTTTTATTGGATCAGTTCCAGGTCCCAAAGGAGAAACTTCTCTAAGGAGAGGCATGACACTCCCTTCATTGATCTCTGGCCCACAGCCAACCAGCAGCTCCTGCAGAGGGCAAGGGGTGCTGGCGCATGCTAAGGTGGGCAGAGACACTATAGGGAGACATATCTGAGGGAGACATGTGTGGGGCGGCCGAGAATTGACTGCTTGCAGTTGAAAAACTGCACGGATGTGTAACAGAGAATCTTTGATGGTTGCCAGAGGAGTTAACAAAAAATTTTTTTTCAGGAATGCTGGCAGTCAAGGACACTGTGGCCAAGAGTGTCTCTCTTTTTCTTTTTCTTTCTTAAGTCAAGTTCTTCTTCACTGAGATAACACTCTTCTGCTGGCCAGCAGTTTCTCATTTTAACCCTTCTGTCTGATACAGCTTTAAAAAAAATATTGAGTTATACCAACCTGTATCTTTTGGAAAGCGTTGACTTAAAGTAATAGTTAAAGATGCATTATGTTTGGGGAAAATTAAGCTTTTGTTTTCACAGGAAAAGAAAAAAAAAGGAGTTTTAATCACTTAGATCCAATGGGTTACAAATATTTATCATCTTTAAAGGAAATTGGGTATAAATTATTATTGATTAAGAAAAAGAAAACTGCTGCTAGTTTCTTAAGTTTCACATGGGTACAGGTTTTTTATATGCAAATTTATTCTTATTGTGATACATGTGTATTATATATTTTGGCTATTGTTTGAAATGTATCTATGCAATGTTCTGGAATGCTGGATAAACTCACAAGAAGAGACATTCATGGAGATTTACATGTTGTCTAAAGGACAAGAGGACAAACAAGAGACTAAAAACTACACATATATGTATATGTATGTATATATGTGTGTGTGTGTGTATATGTAACTCGTTTATGGACAATAATGTGTTTGAAGAAAAACTATAAACATTCTAAATATTTAATTATGTTGTGCTAATTCTGATTAATTTCTCCATTAATAAAGCTGGTAATTCTTCATTGAAGAACAATTATGTTAATTATGCGATCATGTTCTTTAAAGGTAAAAGGAAGGCTGAGGTCCTAAATACACGTTAATAATTAATCATCATAGTACAAGCAACTCTCTGAGTTACAGGGTTCTATATGATTGGCCTCCTATAAAATAACAAAGCTAGGGGGCTGGAGAAATGGCTCAGAGGTTAAGATCATTGCCTGCTCTTCCAAAGGTCCTAAGTTCAATTCCCAGCAACCTTTCAAAAAAAAAAAAAGAAACAAAAATAAAATAACAAAGCTAAAGGTCTTAGCTATTCACACATAGAAAACTTCAAACATGTTCTTAAAAACTTCAACATCACATCTATGGTCGGTAAATGAAAACTGCAGTCTAACAGCTCCTACGATGGCTAGTCATTGGACAAAATGCATTTTAATATTGAATCTACATTTGCACAGGTTTCCAGAGATGACAGATGCTGACATTGCTCAACAGATTGCTGAAAAATTAGAGGGGTTAGACCCTAAGGCTTGGATACAAAGTTTGTCCCATACCACTGGCAGTATGGGGATAGTAGCTATTGTTATGGGTTTGTTTATGCTACTGTTTTATTTACTGCTCATTAACAGTCGAGCATGAAAGAATTGCTGTTAAATCTGTGGATTAACAAACTAACTCATTATAAAAAGGAAGAAGATGTAAAGGGCTACCTTTTATACAGCACAGAACTCTGTGCAGGGGTGACCTGAGGTATCATTCTTGCTGACAGGCTTGGCAAACCTCTCCCATCAGTAGAGTGCCTTGAAAATAGTTACTGAGAACACAGATGTGCACTGTAGTTCAAAGGCTCTGATGAGGTTGTGGTTTGTCTTCTGATGAGGTGTTTTTACATATTCTGTAACAGCAAAAGTTATTCCCATAACACCAGGCTTTCTGTTTAGATTAACTAGAGCAGGAAGCTCTTGAAATTATTTGCAACAAAGTTATTAGTTTATGTAACTCTTTTCAAGTATTATGGGAACCCAGTTTGAATTGTGATTCAATTATAAAAGAGCATTGGCTTTGCAATAAAGTATGCAGTTGTGACTCCTACTCTGCATCCCCTGTGTCCTGATGTCTGCGGCACTACCCAGGGTCATCTATAGCTGAGGAAGGTGGGGAAGGGTCCCCAACAGGGAATAAAGGTGTGCGCCAACATCGCCCAGCCAAGCTGGTGGTCTTAACTACCTATATAGTCTTAACTACCTCTAAGTATACATAGTAGGTTACTGTATGGTGGGGAAGTATAAGCCTTCAGAGACAACACTCCTGTCAGACCTAGCACATATAACCCTAGCACTTGGGAAACAAGAGGCAGGAGAATTACTTCAAGTCCGCCCTGAACTATCATTTGTCAAAAATAGAGAGACAGATACAGGCAGAGAGATAGTTGACTGACTCTGTTGGAATACAAACTAAGTTAGAACATACATAAATGTCAAGCATCACTCCTTACAAGGAACAGCTGATTGTGCCTCTTGGTAGACAGAACTCCTTATGCAGAACTGAATAATTCCTATTCAATAGGCACAAATGGGTTCAAAGAGACATCTGGCGGATTGTTTTTCCTGTTATTTATAGGTCACTACAGCCCACACTCCAGGGTCCTGGTTATTCAGATCCTGTTCAGTTACAAGAACTTTAGTGTTTAAAAAAAAAAAAAAAGTTTTGTGAGGCTAGAAGCCTCAATCTTACAAAATGAAGGCTGGAATTAATGATGCAAAGGGACTTAAAGAATCTCTAGTAGTTCCATCAGCTGGAGTCCACCTTGTGAGCACAGTAACAGGGTATGACAGACTCAGCCATCTGTCCCGAGTCACAACTGTAACTCAGAAGTCATAAGACAGGGTACTTCTGCTTTCTTGGCACAAGGAGACCATGGGAAACCATGACTAATAAAGCAAAGTCGATTATTCCTATTCATTCATTACTAGGTTACCAAGGATTTGGCAATCGTCAAGAACTTGAGCAGCTAATGAATGACAGGGTTAGCCCCCAGGATTTCCATTTTTCACTTTTTAAGATTTGTAGAACTGAGCCAGCAAAATGTCTCAGGAGGCAAAGGAGCTTGTTGTCCACCAAGAAGGATGACACTGAGTTCAATCCAAAGGACTCAATGTAGGAGATTTAAAAAAAAAAAAAAAAAACTAGCAAATTGTCCTCTGACCTGTAAATGCTCACTTCAGGTATTCACATACCTCACCCCTACATAAACAATATAAATACAGGTTAAAGAAGACGCTTTAAGACAATATGCAGAACTAAGTGAGAGACAGCAGTACTTCCCATCTGTAATCTCAGCACTTGAAAGGCTGAGGCAGGAGCTTCACAAGTTCAAGATCAGCCTCAGCTATGTAGTAACTTCCAGGCCAGTAAATCTACACAGTGAGAAAGAGGCAGAGGAGCACAGGAAGGTAGGAGAGGGCATTGAAGAAAAGGGAAAGGAAAGATAAATAAAAACCTAAGCTACCCCATGACTAGGTAATAAGGATCAGATGGGCATCCACACCTGTAAGTGAAGATACCCGGTGAGGGAGCACCCACCACCTCATGTAAACTGCCCTAAACCTAAAGCAGCTTCTCAGCAGGACAAATTTTATGACTGTCTTACTATTTTGCTGTGCAGGACATCATGACCAAAGAAATTTACAAAAGAACGTGTTTGAGGCTTGATTACAGTTTCAGAAGGTCCCTATATATTGTCATGACAGGGAATATGGTGGCAAGTATGGCCCTAAAACAGAAAGTGAGAGCTACACCCTGATTCACAAGGAGAAGTAGAGAGGAGAGGTGGGGGTGGGGAACAGCACAAGAGACTGGCTGGGCCTGGGCTTTTGAAACCTCAAAGCCCCTCCCCTCCAGAGACACACCCCCTTCCAACACTGCCACACCTCTTCAAACAGTGCCACGCCCTGGTGACTAAGCATTCAAACAGGAGCCTACGGGTGCCATTCTTACTTAAAACACAGCTGTGACAGAGCTGTCCATCATACTGGACTAGCTGAGTCGTCACATTTTGCCAAAATACCTTACCTCTTAATTTAACTGGCCTGTCCTGGGATAGAGGAACAACAGAAAAAAATACCAGTTACTCGAGGACATCTTCTCACATCTAGCACCCAATGGGAGTTCCTGGGAGTCCTATTGGCCAACAATTCTGTTCACATTAAGTTTGCTGGCCTAGAAGGAATGGAAACCACTCAATTGCCAACTAATTCTAAAATATAAGTCACCCTCGTCACAATATTTGTCCACCTTAGAGGCCTGTGCTGTGTGCTTTCCCAGAATCCCTGCTGAAAGGACAAAGGGAACTAGTTCTGTGTCCTTGCCCAGGGGCAGACTTGGCAGAAGGCCAAGGGCCTCAAAGGACTTCAGGTTTCAGTTTCTAAGAATTTAGCTTATCCCCCTGAAGAAGACTGGAGTTATCAGTCTCACGGATGCTGAGTGTTCAGTCTGTGATCATTTGAGCTATCCTGTGTCTCTCTGTACATCAATGCTGGATTTTGTCCAGCTGACTTTGTCCTATTATATGATAGCTTTCTCCTGATTCTCTCCCATTTCTCCCTGCAAATCATATATAAGATGCTGTTCTTAGTAAACATGCTTGGTACAGCCAGATAATTTAATGAGGAAAGTAGCAGTAGCAACAGAAAGATGGCACCATTTAAACCTTCACATTAAAGAAACTATTGGAGAGATCTCCCAGCACCAAAAGCATATACAAGGGATCAAGTGTTGGCTGTTGATCCAAAACAGAGGATGATTAACAACACAGAAGATGCCTACCTTATGAAGGACCCCAACTCGTTTTAGCCACAGTTATACCGTTTTTGCAAAGGATTCACAGATAACAAGCTCAGTTCAGGGCCTCCGGAATGCTGAACAAAGATACCTGAGGTTAGAGCAAGGACAGCCTTACCTGGCTGCAGGACAGGGGATTTATGGACTGGCCTGAGTAGGAACAAAGACTTCAAGGGATGAAGAGAGGATTGCGAGGCCTGAGTCACGTATAAAGCGGGGCTCGTCACGAGTCAGGGCCTGTGCAATCAGAAATCTGGTCGTCAGCCAAGGAAGGGGGACAGGATAAGGGGAACAGTAAAACGCTGAGTAGTCCCCTCATTGTTATTTAGGTTAAGAATTTACCACCCCGCATTTTGCTTCTGTAAACCTCGCTTTTGCTCTCCTATAAAAACCCCTCGCTCCAGCCAGACGGGGCGCAAGTCCTCCGAGTGACTTTGTCGCCCCAGGTACCTGTGTATTCGAATAAACCTCTTGCTGTTTGCATCCGGCTGCGTGTTTTCGACTGATCTTTGGGCACGGGGTCTCTCCCGAAGGAAGACGCCCACAGGAGTCTTTCACTTACAGAGAGATTACATAAGAAGTCAATCACCGTTCAAGGTATTCTTCATATGCTTTTGTCAATAAACAAAAGACAAAACTCACAATATCTAAGATTTAAAATTGCAGTGTACTGTACTAAGAATAATTATTTTGTATTATTCTTTATTTGTTTACACATTTATTACTGACAGTATGAAGGTTTTTAAGACTGATGTTTTACTTAAAAAATTTTAGGTCTAGGAAAAAAAAATGTGTTTGGCATAAAACATAATTTGTGTAAGACCCCCAAACCTCAATTTTCCGGTCTTCTTTATTTTTCATCCCCTCATTCTCCTTCTCAGGAACCTGTTACTGAAGAATGACTGCTGGTCCAGGTCAAATAGAATTTAAATACACAAACTTGTCAGGACTTATAGGAGTTAGTCTTTAGTCCCACAGCGAACAATAAATTTCAGTTATGATGCCTAGCCTAAGCTACCAACAACTCATTACATAGCAGAGGCTAGTCTTTGTGATCCATAGGCCTCAGTCTGAGAGGGGAGGGGAGGGGAAGGGAGGGGAGGGGAGGGGAGGGGAGGGGAGGGGAGAGAAGGTAATGAAGAACAAACCAGTGCTGTGTGTGTGTGTTTTGAGACAGGGTCTTATTACATAGCTATGGATAGCTTAGAACTGACATTATATCCCCAGGCTAGACTCAAACTCAGAGCTCTACCTGAATCTGTCTCCCAGGTGTTGGAATTAGAAGCATGCACCATCATGCCTTGCTCAACTATTTTGTAATAAGCCAACTATTAGCAAGATTTACAAAAAAAAAAAAGAGAAAAAAGAAAGCTCCATCTTATGGGGGGGTTGAAAAATATTAATGCTAGTATGTAAGGTCATACTATCATTTCTAAGTGAGCTGTGTTATTAATTTAACATATATAAAAATATTCTCTCAAACCTTTAATTTTTTAAGGGTTTATTTTTATTATGTGTATGAGTTTTTTACTTACATGTAAGTGTGTGGATTGCTCACAGAGGTGAGAAGGTCATTAGATACCCTATAACTGAAGTCACAGCCAGGCAGTTGTTAGTCATTGTCTAAATGCTGGGAAACCAGCACAGGCCCTCTCCAACACTAGCAGGTACTATTAACCTCTGAGCCATCACTCTGGCCCTGAGTGATGGCCCTTTATTTTTTAAAGGTCACAAATGGTTGTTGTGACTATGTGTCTCTGTTGTCTGCAAAAAGCACATCCATCCTGCTTTCTTCTTCTTCTTCTTCTTCTTCTTCTTCTTCTTCTTCTTCTTCTTCTTCTTCTTCTTCTTCTTCTTCTTCTTCTTCTTCTTCTTCTTCCTCCTCCTCCTCCTCCTCCTCCTCCTCCTCCTCCTCTTTTTTCAAGAGGGGGTTTCTTTGTGGCTTTGTAACCTGTCCTGGAACTAGTTCTTATAGACCAGGCTAGCCTTGAACTCACAAAGATCCACCTGCCTCTGCCTCCTAAGTGATGGGATTAAAGGCGTGCACCAGCACCACCAGGCTGCTTTTTTCCATCCTGCTTTCAGAAAGTCAAGGCCTGCTACTATGTCACCTTCAAGGACATTCTCTATGGGTATCTTATAGCTTCCATTTTTTTTCTTCTTTTGGTTTTTTGAGACGGAGTTATTCTGTGTAGCTTTGGAGCCTATCCTGGAACTCACTCTGCAGACCAGGAGAGCCTCAAAATCACAGGATCCTCCTGCCTCTGCCTCCCTAGTGCTGGGATTAAAGGCAGGCGCCACCACACCAGGTCCTATTTTATTACCTTCTGCTATCAAAATCTCTAAGTAAGAATACAGAAATAGAAAAGGCAACAGAACCATAAGCTAGTTCTTAGAAAAGTTCAAGACCAATGCCTTTACTGGACTGACCATGAAAATATTTGAATGGTGAAATCAAGAACAAAATAGGAACAACACCAACCTTACAACCCTTGGTTGTAAGGGAATATAAACAAGTGACTACCAACAGTGAAGAGACAGTATAACCAGAATTGATTCAACCATAAAGACATTAATTAACCCAGCACTGAGGAAGAATTCTATGAATTGGAGGTCAACCTGGTCTACATACCAAGTTCCAAATCAGAAAAGGCTATAGAAAGAAAATGTTTATCTTGGCTCATGGTTTTGAAGAGTTGCAGCTCATGACTGGCAGGCTCTGCTATTTGGGCTTATAGTGAAGTCTATCACAATAGCTCAAACTCATAAAGTACAAAACCACAGGAAGCAGAAAGGAATATGGAAAGGGGTCAAGACACGGCAGTTCCTAAAGACACACCCAATGACTTACTGCCTCTAGTATGTCCTACCTCCTAAAGATTCCAGCACCTCAGACTGGTAGTTGGCTTCTGCCTATAATCCCAGCATCAAGGAGGTAGAGGTCAGGAGAGCTCTGGGAGTTCGAGGTCAATATGGTTCACAGAGTAAGTTCCAGGACAATCAGGGCTACACAGAGAAACAGTGTCAAAAAAGAAAGAAGAAAGAATGAAAGAAAGAAAAAAGGAAGGAAGGAAGGAAGGAAGGAAGGAAGGAAGGAAGGAAGGAAGGAAAAGAGATTCCAGCACATCCCAATACAACAGCACCAGTGGGATACAAAGGACAAAGGTTTAATATCAGTTTTACACAGTGGACAGGGAAATCCACCCTGCTGAATTATGTGAAGCCAATATTACCTTTACCCTGAACCAAATGAAGACAGCCTCACACAAATACAGACATAAAACCCCTCAAGAAAAAAAATAATGCAATCAAGTAACTAAGTGCATATTAAATATGTAGCACCCTAGTAATCCTAAATTGACCACATAACCCAAATTAATGCAGAATCAATGAAAGAGTCAAAAAGGATGAAAATAAGATGATTTCAAAAAGTACAGAGAAAGCTTATTTAAAATATCCCCAATTTAAAAAAAAAAATAAAAGGTAGGGCAGTGGTGGTGCACACCTCTAATCACAGCACTCAGGAGGCAGAGGCAGGCGGATCTCTGTGAGTTCGAGGCCAGTCTGGTCTACAACAGCTAGTTCCAAGACAGACTTCAAAGCTACAGAGAAACTCTGTCTTGAAAAACCAAAAAGAAAAAAATAATAATCCCCAACTTGCCCTTTCTTCCAACTTGAGCCCAAGAAAATGGTGCCAACAAAGAAGGGTAGTGGGGAACTGCCACCAACTGAAGTGGCAGATCCAAGAGTACACCAACAATATTCATAGGAAGGGGCTTCAAGAAGTAATCCCCCAGAGCACTCCAGGTATTGGCCAGAAAGGAGATGGGCCTCTGTATGTACATGCATTGCTATCCCTGGGCCAAAAGAACAAAGATGGTCTACTAGTAGTATCCCTGAATAACTGTCCTGAGTACAAGGAGAATGAAGATTCAAAAAAAAACCACAATCAAAAATCTCCATACAATCAATGTGTGAGCACTAATAACCACGGCTATATTTAATGTCCTAAGAGTGACATTAAGAGAGAGGATGCCCAGTCTTACCACTTCTACTCAACATTTACTAGGTATTCTGTTCGTGGCAGTTATAAATAATAAAGCATCCAAAGTGGATGAAAGTTAACTCTCAATTTCCAGATAAAAGAATGTTATCTATTTGTAGAAAATATCATTCTCTATATAGGAAATCAAAATAAATTTGTTCTAAAAAGTAAATTAAAAACTAAGTTTGATTGGGGCTGAAGAGACAGCTCAGAGGATAAGGGCACTGCCTGCTCTTCCAGAGGTCCTGAGTTCAATTCCCAGCAACCACATGATGGCTCATAACCATCTATAATAAGATCTGGCTTCCTCTTCTGGCCTACAGGCATACATCAGACAGAATGCTATACACATAATAAATAAATAAATTTTTAAGAAAACTAAGTTTGAAAAAAGCATGACAGTTCATGTCTGTAATTCTACCACTTGGAAGGTAGAGATAAGAAGGAGAACCATCCTTACTACATAGTGAGTTTAAGACAAACCCCAGGTACATGACACCTTGTCTCAAAAATAAACTACTAGCTTGACTAGGTCACATATACAAGATCAATCATAAAACCAGCTAAATATAGTAACATATACTATTACTAAAGTGATGCTTGTACCACTCTAAGAGAGAATCAGGAAGTTCATGAACTTGAGGGCAATCTGGGCTACATAAGGAATTGTGTCAATGAAAGAAAAAAAATGATAGAAAAAGAAAAAATACATTTCTACACAATTAAGCCAGAAGCTGAGAAAGTTATTCTATTGACAGTAGCATTAAAGACAACTTTAAGGAACCGGGAACGGTGGCACACACCTTTAATCCCAGTACTCAGGAAATGAGATCCAGGACAGCCAGAGACTATTTCAAATAACCAAAATGGGAAGGAGGGACAAAAAGGAAATTAGAAAACAACCATCAGCAAACAAAATCTTACAGAACACCCAACTTCCTAGCACCTATTTCAGGCAGCTCATAATCATTTTTAACTCCATCTCCTGGGGGTCTGACACCCTCTTCTGGACTCCAAGTGCACCTGCACTCAAGTGCCAACCAGTCACACTGACCTCAGTAGTATGAAAGACTGCCTGCATCTATTTAAATTCATTCTAAATAACTAGCAAGACCAATCAAAATTGCTCAAAACTAGTTATTTCACCTCATTGTTCCTCTTTTTAAAAAAATTCCTTTACTAGGATGGAGAGATGGCTCAGTGGTTAAGAGCATTGCCTGCTCTTCCAAAGGTCCTGAGTTCAATTCCCGGCAACCACATGATGGCTCACACCATCTGTAATGAGGTCTGGTGCCCTCTTCTAACCTGCAGACATACACACAGACAGAATATTGTATACATAATAAATAAATATTTTTAAAAAATTCCTTTACTTTGAAGCAACATTTGTTTGATTTCTAATTGACCCTGTTTCTCTCAATTTATACATTTTACTTCATTCGAAAATAAACTGATTTTGTGATTTCTTGGTCCAGGGTGGGTAAGAACCCAAGGCAGAGAATAGCAGAGCTCAAAGAGAGCAATCAAGACAGTTCTAATCTCACTTGAGATTGTATCTCACTAGGTCCACTCTACCTACCTCTTTCATTTACAACTTCCAACTTCATTTAGCACACAACGAATTTTAAGAGCAGCAAAGCTGCCTCAGGGGGAAAAAAAAAATCAGAATTCTTCAAGGTCTTAAGGTTTTTAGTTTGCATTTAATTTGCATTTCTATAGACAGAGTCGGTAAAAATTCTTGCTTTACCTCAAACTGAAAGCTTCCAACTTTGTTTTACAGGTATTTGTTTCCAAAGAAATGGGAAGAGAAGCCTGCTAAAAACAATGATGCTTCAAGTTTATCCTTACTAAACTTTCACAAGATTACAACTCCCTAAGCAGCTGAGTTCCTAAAATCATGGCACTGATAATGTAAAAGAGAAGAACTAATCAAATAGGTAAAAGGAAAAAAAAAAAAAAACCTAGGGCAAGATTACTGTAGCCAAGGGATTCATTGAGCAATTTGGACTTCAAAAAGCTGTGATTAAGGAATGCAAATCTAATCCCAGCTTCAGGAAAACCGGAAGGATCCAGAGGAGTTCCCCCCCCCCACCAAGACACCTAGTTCAAGGCCAGCCTAGGCCACAAGAGATGGGTTTAATATGCAAAGTACACCCATTATTAATTTAAATGAAAACGTTGAACTGCCTATAAGAGGGAAAAGCTTTGTAAGACCCCGACCCAGCTTTGGCTGCAGTAACGCCATTCTGCAAGGCTCTTTCACAAACAAATGGGAATAATGGAAGGTCAGGACGAGGGCAGCCTCACCAGGCTGCAAAACAGGAGATTTATGGTCAGATATCTGGCAGGATATCTGAGGTCAGGGGGCGAGGGCAGCCTCACCAGGCTGCAAAACAGGAGATTTATGGTCAGTCACCTGGCCTGGGAGGGGAACGAAAACCCTATGTGCTTTAGATAGGGTCATGTCAGCTATTACCTGGTTTTTAGAGACAGGGTTTCTCTATGGAGTTCCGGCTGACCTGCCTCGATCTGCAGACCAGGCTGGCCTCGAACTCAGAGATCTGCATGCTTTGGCGTCCTAAATGCTGCAATTAAAGGCATGCAAACCATGACAGGCCACGTTTTGTAGGTTTAACCAGTATTGATTCAACATTTTATTTCAAAACAAATTACTCCATGGTAAAATGTGACTAGTTATCAGGTAGAACCAGACAGGCTTTTTAAAGCACAGACTTACCTGTAAATACAATTTTACCTTTTAGTCTCTTCCACACGGAGTGTGTTCACGTCTTTGACCCTAGGAAAAGCAAGAAACGTCTTTAAGATTAAAGGCCAATCTATCTTCCTCTCAATGGTACTGAAAGCATACTAAATTTACTGAATTGGTACTAGTTATGCTAAAAAAAAAAAAAAAAAAACACTAAACTAGGCTAGTCTCAAAATACTTCCTGCCACTAGAATTCAAGTGCACGTCTCCAACTCCACGATTGTCCTATAATTCCAAAGCAAAAATACTTCATTTGCATTTTTGGGGGGGGGTTGGTAAAAGAGAATCCGACTGGGGCTTAGGGAAGCAGTTACTTAGATCTTAGCATGTTAACAAGAAACAAACTTAAGGTTTCCCTTACACGTAACATATTTAGCAGACTATTTAAATGCCCACACAAGTTCTGCTGCTGGACTATTGGAATGCACGCCAAGCTCACACACTTCACCTGCTTTTTCATTTTTCTAGGAAAGCACTCGAAGTACCACAAATGCAAACTGCTTCCGAGATGCTGCGGGCCGCGGCGCTCGCCCAGGCCTGGGCGGAGCGCAAGGTAATGCCGCTGGGTCGCAGGGGCGGAGGCGGTGTGGGGGCGCGGAAGACGAACCAGAAAGAAACCGAAAAGCAAAACAAAGCTCTGCTTCTCCTTCCGAGACAGGAAGGAACGTGAAGCTGCAACAAGCCCGCCCGCTACGTCAGGCCAACAACCGCAGACCGCACACCCGCACCGAGACCCCAAAGGGCTGCTGGAATGCTGGCGGCGCCCCTCGGCAGAGACCGAGGTGACCGAGACCCAGCCCGAGCCCCGAGCAAAGAACAAAAGCCCGCTCGCAGCAGACCTGCCGCTTCCGCGGGTGCTCACTCGCCTGCAGCACGGATCGAGGCCTCCGCCGAGCGCGAAACGCGCCGAGCTCCGGTGGCGGCCTCCGTCTGGGCGGGTTCAGCAGGCTCTGCGCTCCGCCCCCGGGCGTCTGCGCCAGGGCCACGGTCCTAGTGCCAGACAGATACGGCTTCTGCAGTCTCTGCAGTCTGATGGGAAGAGTGAAGAAGCCTCGCCCTGCACCTGGAATTTGCACCAGAATCACCTGGAGGATTTCTGAAGGAAAAAAAAAAAAAAAAAAAAACTCGCGGGCGGAAATATAACGGGTTCAATCAATTGGGATGGGGCTGAGACTTGCAGTTCAGACAAGTTGTAATTCTGTGAAGATAAGCTGATGAGCATCTCATAAGCAGTGATCTTGAGATGGGATGGCAACATTTTCTATGAAGTACGCGAAAGAAATGCACTCTCTCTGGGGCTTAGCGGAGCATTCCTTTGAAAGACCCCCACCCGCCTGCTTGGGGGGAACTTCCATTGCAGCAATAGTCCAAACCAGGTCAAGCTGTTCCCTGAGGCCAAATGGGCCCCTACTGAGGAGAAAAACAGGATATCTGAGGACAGATGGGCCCCTACTGAGGAAAAAAAACAGGATATCTGTGGTCAGGCACCTGGAGGCCAGCCCTTGGCCAACAGGACGATAGAAGGGAACAGAAAGCCCAGACAGTGCTAAAATGAGCCTTATCTGCTTTCCATGTGCCCTGTCCCTGACCTGGCGCCATCGCCTTATCTGAAATGACCAATGATAACTCTGTAACCATGCATCTGCTTCTGTAAGCCCGCTTCTTGCTTCCCCCAACCCTATATAATCAGCCCCGAACCTAGCCCGGCGCTCAGTCACCCAAAGGCTGGAGCATCCGCTAGGCGCCTGTGCGAATAATAAAGTACCTCTTGCATTTGCATCCAGTGGACTGGTCTTGGTTTCGGGGTCTGCAAGGGGAGGACACCCAATTCAGGGGTCTTTCACCTTTAAACCCAGCATTTGGGAGAGAGAAGAAGGAAGATCTCTGTGAGTGAATGAATCCAGCCTGGCCTACCTAGCTTCAGGACAGCCAGAGATACATCCTCCCCTTCTTCTTCTTCTTCTTCTTCTTCTTCTTCTTCTTCTTCTTCTTCTTCTTCTTCTTCTTCTTCTTCTTCTCTCTCTCTCTCTCTCTCTCTCTCTTGCTCGCTCTCGCTCTCTGTCTCTCGCTCTTTAAAAATAGGGTTTCTCGGGGCTGGAGAGATGGCTCAGCGGTTACGAGCATTGCCTGCTCTTCCTTAGTTCAAGTCCCAGCAACCACATGGTGGCTCACAACCATCTGTAAGGAGGTCTGGTTCCCCCTTCTGGCCTGTAGGCATATACTAAGAAAGAAAGAGAGGAAGGAAGGAAGGAAGGAAGGAAGGAAGGAAGGAAGGAAGGAAGGAAGGGAGGAAGGAAGGAAGGAAGAAATAGGGTTTCTCTGTAGCTTTGGAGTCTGTAGACCAGGCTCTGGAAATCACAAAGATCCGCCTGTCTCTGCTTCCCAAGCTGAGATTAAAGGTGGGTGCCATCACCACCCAACAAGAGATTTATCTCAACCCAAGAAAAGAAAACTATGTAGATGATGATGAAGACAGATGGATAGACAGATAGTAGATAGTTAGATAGATATGTGATTGACAGGTGATAGATGGTAGATGGATGGGTGGATGGATGGATGGATGGATGGATGCTGAAGGGCTCTAACAGGCACACACATGGCAAATATGGCATGGGTCCTGTTCCATCATCCCCCATTTGCTAAACCACTAGCCTTCACACTAGACTCATTTGGCCACTTCCTCATGCCTGACTCATTCCTGAAGCTGACCACCCAGGACTTATCAACTTATCAACTCATCTTATCATGAACTTTCCCATTTTTCTCTTTAAAAACCAATCCTACTGAGCTACCTGCTGCTCTTTCTGCCTGATTAGGATTCAATTTAAAGAATGAAAGGGGCGGAGGTCATAGTTCTTGTCATATGCAGTTCCTGTGCCTTTGAGCCTTGGGTCTCAATGATGCTGCTCATTAGTCATACAACCTGGGGGAATCACTGTACAAGATTATGAGTTAAATGCATGTACCTCTTTTGTACCAACTGCTGCAGCACAGTGTAGCCCTCTAGCTGGAGACATAACTGTAGTGAAGAAGAGCCAGAAATAAAACACCTTGACTCTGACTTGATCTCAAGACCAAGGCAACGGCCAAAGGAAAAACACGCTGTCCTGGGTTTGACCTAGAGCTCAGAGATTTGGAAATCCCCACCCCACCACCCCACCACCCATGACTCAGCATGGAAGGCCAACCAATGTTTCTTTTTTTGGGGGGGGGTTTGAGACAGGGTTTCCCTGTGTAACAGAAGGCTGTTCTGGAACCAGCTCTTGTAGACCAGGCTGGCCTTGAACTCACAGGGATTCACCAACCTCTGCCTCCCAAATGCTGAGATTAAAGGTGTGTGCCACCACCGCCTGGCCCAACCAATGTTTCTATCTTATACTTGAAGAAGAAAAAGAAGAAAATATCACTCTGGATGCTAGTAGCAGTAATGCCATATTGCAAGGCCTAAGAAATAAACAAGTCAGGGCTTGTCATGAGTCAGACATCTGGTCTCCAGCCAGGGGAAGGAGGAAGGATGAATCAGGATATCTACAATCAGATATCTGGTCTCCAGCTAGGGGAAGGAGGAAGAGATAAGGAGAACAGAAAGCCCCCGGGCAACCCCCTCCTTGTTATTTAGGTGAAAGGCCAAGAATTTGCCACCCAGCATGAGCTAAGGGCCTTATTTGAATTGACCAATGGAATTCCTGTAACCATGCATCTTGCTTCTGTACCCGCGCTTTTGCTCTCCTATAAAAACCCCTCGCCTCAGCCTGACGGCGCGCAAGTCCTCCGAGAGACTTTGTCGCCCCAGGTACCTGTGTATCCGAATAAAACCTCTTGCTGTTTGCATCCTTACGAGTGGTCTCGACTGATCCTTGGGCACGGGGTCTCTCCCGAAGGAAGGCATCCCTCGGGGGTCTTTCATACTTTCTCACTAAATTCACAACACATGCTCCAAGAGCCTTATAAAAGCCTTCCCCTCCTGTTCTATCCAATGAATCCGTTGTGTGAGATTACATGGTTTGATTACATGATATTCCTTGCCTCCTAACTGCCAAGATGTCCTTGTGCTGGAAAACCTTGCATTGCTGTGATGATGCTGATCGGCTCTCCTGGTGCCTGTGTTCCTTCTTGGGATCTGAGCCACACTGGGACCCTCTCTCTCATCTCCAGTTCGCCCACAATAGACTCACCTTCCAACTCACCATCTCATGGCACCTCATCTACCAAGGGTAATAAACTAAATTTCCCCTTTGGTCTGTGTGAACCTGAGTCAGAAGTGGACAATGAGCATCTGGCACCCCTCTGGTACTCTTGGAGACGGATGTACCCCCAGTCACAGTCTTTACAGCTCTGACCCCATTTCTCCTACCCTCAGAGGTGTAAACCTGAGGTTTCCTTAGACCCCGACTGGGCTTTTCTGACCCTTTATTGTCCTGCTCCCTTTTCTGCCTCCCCCTCAGAGCTTCCTGTAATCCCACAGCTTCTCTATGCCCTTATGGCTTTTATGATAGTTGTATTAGGGTTCCCTAGAGTCAAAGACCTTAACAGAATAAATTTCTCTCTTTCTCCACACACATATGGAAATTTATTGGTTGACTTATAGGCTTTAGTCCAACAATGGCAAGTTGTGAATGGAAAGTCCAAGAATCTAGTAGCTGCTCAGTCCCACAAGGCCGGGTGTCTCAGCTGGTCTGCTGGGATCTCGAAGCAGAAATGGATGTGCTAATGGAGGTGAGGACAAGCAGGGAAGAACACTCCTTCCCCCTTTCATGATCCTTATGTTACACCCAAAGTCCAGATCCCTAAACATCACCATGAGACCATCCCCTGATGCAAACGCAAAGAGTCCTTATTGCAAGATAACTCATGTCCCTTCATTCGGCTGGCAGGGGGGACAGCAGCTCAGGAGAAACCCCTTCTTCAGCAGTGAAAAGTGGGAGTTTATATAGGGGAAGAGCTGTGGAGAATTCCAAACCTCTTGGCTTCTGATTGGCTGCCCCTGAGTGGGGTGAGGGGAATTCCAGACTTCCAGGCTTGGGATTGGCTTCTCCCTGTGATATAAGGGGATTTCCAGGCCTGAGGGGAATTCCCAACTGTCAGTAACTGTCTAAGGGGAATTCAAAGCCTCCAGGGACTCAGTGATTGGTCTGTTTTCCCTGCTAAGGGATTGGCTGGTTTTATGTCAGGGGCAGAGTTGGATCCAATTCTGGAGCAAAACTGTGTTTCTTTTTTTTTTTTTTTTTTGGTTCTTTTTATCTTTTTGACTCTTAATTTTGGGGCCAGGGTGAAAACCTTTGGTATACTGGGGGCTTAGTGCGTTCTTTTGATCCTGATTTCAGGGTCTAGGGACTTTTCTCCAGCTCTAGGTTGGGGATGGGGGTAGAGTGTCTCTTCCCCTGACTCTGGTCCCATTTTCAGGGTGTGTGCCTTTCTCTGACTCTGAACCCAGAGAGCTACTGGGGGTTGTGCTAGGGCTACAGACTCACTGAATCTGTGGGGCCTTACCTCTCACTTATATTGTTACACCCAAAGTCTGGATCCCCAAAATATGACCATGAACCCAAATCAGATGCAAAAGCAGAGCCTTTATTACAAGTTAACTTGGGTCTCCCCGTCCATCCAGAGCAGTAGAAGAGACCCCAAGCAGTGCAGGGAGGGGGTGTTTATAGAGGGTAAGGCTTGGAATTGGCTGCCCCCTATGGGGTGAGGGTACTACCAACTTCTGATTGGTTCCTCCCATAAGGTGGATGTCAGGGGTCAGGGGTCAGGGGAAAGGCCACACCTCTACATTAGAGGTTACTACTTCCCTGGGCTACAGTCGGGAAAGGTCATGCCTCTCTACTAGAGGATCCTACTTTCCTACTCGGGGATTGGTTGGTTTTTCCTGCTCAGAAAATGGTTGGTTTTGTGTCAGGGGCAGAGACGTGATGTGGGACACACACACCCCCCGCTCTGTATGCTGTGAATATGTTTTATTATCATTGGTTAATAATGATGCTGTTTTGAGCTTGGTTTACAGAGATGACTCTGATTTCAGGGCCAACATTCTTTCTCTGACCCTTTTTATCCTTTAGGTTCTAATTTTAAGACCAGGACAAATTTCAACAGGCTCTGGTTCTAGGTGTAAAGTGTGTTCCTTTGACTCTGATTTCAGGGTCAGGGTGTTTTTCTCTGGCTCTGGGTGCAGGGATAAAGTGGGTTTTTTTTTTTGCTGGATCGGGTCCCAGATCTGGGGTGTGTTTCTTTTACTGGCTCTAGGTTCAGTGTCAGGTGCCCAGGAATTGTGCTAGGACTATGGATCTGCTGGGACCTCGGTCTATCAAGGTCTGCTTCCAACAGAAGGTGTGGCCCAGATTAAGGTAATGAAATTTGGCCTCAATATCCGCTGGATAACCAATCAAAATGACCATTTAACCACAGTCTAGATCCAAATAGTACTCAGATCATTCAGATAGTGGAAATGGAGAGACCCCATTTTCTACCTTCTAGTTTTCTCTTCTCTCTGTTCTTACTGTTTCCCCACCTAACTCCTCCTAGCTATGAAGCACAAACCATTTCTGATCCAGCTGTCAAGCCTCTCCCTTATTGGCCTCAACCCTCAGCTCCTTTTCTTCTTCCAACCCCCCAGTCTCCCCTTCTCCCTCTCCAGCAGCAGGCCACCTTAATCATTCCTCTCTGGTACCCACGTTTAGCCCACTGGCATCCGTCAGCACTCCTGCTACTCATGCCCACTCTTCCATAGGAACGCCCCCAGCTCCAGTTCTCCCTGTTGGACCCTAAAGTCCAATCACCAAGGAGGAGTCACCTCAAGAGACCATCCTCACACCGCAGTTGATGCAAAAGCAAGAGGAATTTTTATTTCTGCCGCAACAGAGGTCCCCCAACCTCAGGAGGAGAAGGACATCGAAAAGCTATTACAGGCTTCTTTTAAAGAGAAAAATTGCAAAACCAAAAGGGGGAATGCAGAATCAAAAGGGGAAGGTGCAGAAGGCGTTTGTCAACCATTGTGACTAGCTCATTTAATGGTCAGCTAACTATGATGGGTCGTTGCTATGGCAACTGCTGGGTTGGTTGAACAAGGAGAAACATGTGCAGGTCATTTTGCCCCAGTTCCAGAGCCTGGGTCTATTGAAGAAAAACAACAAAGGGATGGAGAGTTCCAGGGGAAAGTACCCCAAAGTTTCTAATGTACACGTGGGTGATTATCAGGTTCCTGGTTCCCAGAGGAGGGGGGCAATTTAGCTGAGATGGTCTTTTCATCTCTTAACAGCAGGTTGCTGCATAGACACTTTCTCATTAAGTGATCTCTCTCTTTGTCTGTCTGTCTGTCTGTCTGTCTCTCTCTCTCTCTCTCTCATATAGAAAAGAAGTTAGGAGCTTATACAGCTAATCCCTCCACCATCATTACCATCATTAAACAGTTACGATATATCACCCAACCTTACAACCTCACCTTCAATGACATTTACACAATTCTCACCAACAACCTTCTCCCAGAGGAGGGCAGGTAAGTATGGAACCAGGCTAGGGCACATGCAGATGAAATTCACCAAACTAATACTGCCCACTCTGTCAGGGATGAGGTAGTCTCCAACCAGAACCCCAAATGGAACTACAACACCCTGGGGAACATTCTTGCTAGAGATCAATGTACAAATTGTCTCCGCTAGTCTCTGTAAGGCTGTCCTTAAAGAAACCCTGAATAATACAATGGGCATGAGTCAAATCATGTACTCATCCTGGGAAAGAGGAATAAATTGTCCTCTTAGAATTAGTTTACCAAATTGATTCTTTTTCTAAAACTGCTAGCCATACTATTAAGGATACAAAAGCAAACTGTTGGGGCCAAGAGGAGGAGGATTAAGAGACCAAGGTGATCAGCCAGGGTGACCAGGAAAATATGGATTGATACCAATTATTAGAATCAATGTTATTGTGAAATAATCTTTTTGTACACTGTAAAGATGTATCACTCTGATTGGTTTAATAAAAAGCTGAACAGTCACTAACTAGGCAGGATTTCCAGGCACAGAGGATGCTGGGAAGAAGGGCGGGGAGACTCTAGGAGATGTGGAGGAAGCCAGAAAGTTGGATGGATCGTATGTAAATGAGGTAAACAAACCTCAGGACAGCATATAGATTAATTAAATGGGTTAATTTAATAAGAGCTAGCTAAAAAACAAGTCTAAGTTATTGGCTAAGCTTTCATAATCAGTAATAATATCTTGATTTGGGAGCTGTTAGTGGACAGAGAAAGACTCACTATACAATTCTTTTCTTTTCCCTCACCTTTAGATTATTTATAACTACTGCTATGCTTTTCCTTGGTGTTTCCAGACTGATTAACTAGAAACAACAAGTTTCTCTAGAGCCAATCAAAGACCTCCTCATTTCATAAAAAGGTCTAGCCCCCTTTTGTTTTTTAAGACTACCTCTGTGTGGCCAGCTGTGGTGGCACATGCCCTTAATCCCAGCACATGGGAGGCAGAGGCAGGAGGATCTCTGTGAGTTTGAAGCCAGCCTGGTCTACAAAGTGAGTTCCAGAAAAACCAGAGCTGCTACACAGAAAAACCCTCTCTTGAAAAACAAAAACAAAAACAAAACAAAAAGTCAAACAAACAAACAAAAAGACTACCTCTGTGAAGGAGTCAACTTGACTCTCTAACCTAGAAATACAATTCTCCAAATGGCTTAGGTTTAAGTCTACCTGAGAAATTAGTTCCCTAAGGTTTTGGTTCAAACAATCAATGCTGAGGTTCCCATGGCAGTTGTGCTATTTCTGCCCATTCTCGAATCAGGATGAGAACTGGGGCTTATTTAACCCTTGTTTGAGTCAGGGTCAATATGAGCTCTCCCCTCTTCACTATAGATATATAATGTCTTTAATGTAGGATAACATATCTTGGGAATAACATAGACCAGTGTACATAGAGTGGAGGTATGACTTTTCAGTGAGTTGGAGAAGGCACACTTAACCAAACTGTTAGTATAAGCAGGCCAGATAGATTCAGGGGCATTAAAGAATATGCAGTCCTCTAAGAAGCATTTGTTTGCTCAGATATGAGAAAACCTTTTTATAAGGCGAGAAAGCAAGATTGTAATCTGAAGACATGATATAGGTAACTCCTTGCAGGCATTCTAATGAAATTTTAGGCTGTTTCCATTCAAAACAGGTAGAGTGCTCAATTGGAGAGAGTTTGGTTTGGACCCTACTCCTATATAGAAAGGTGGCTGTGGATCCAGACATAGTCAGAAGTCTTGCCCTAATTCTGGATCAGAAGTGTTTAAAAAGCAATAGAACTTTTATAACATGTCTAGCACTGAAGGAAAGACTTTGATTGGAACAGGGGTGTGAGTCTAGGCTGTCTGGTAGTCAAGACAAGCATGGGAAATGGGACGGGATCTCTAGAGCTTTGGTTCTCCTTTAGGATTGGGATTAGGAGGAACATACCAGAATTGGGCCTTGTGGGAGTCACCCTCTTGGGTGTGTATCTCTTCTGGATAAATGAATCCCCTGGGTGCTTTCCAGTAGCTTAAAGCCAAATTGCACATTTTATCCCTGTGACCCAATAGTGGGTACCTATACAAATACAGGCCTTTACCTTAATGATCATAGGGATACATATTTCAATATTAAAGGTTGAAGGGGTTTCTCCCTTTCTATCTGTTCCCAGGAGTATTCTATTTTACAACCCTAGTCAACACAATGACAATTACCATTTCCTTGACAGGAGGATGGACCATTTGTAGGATATACCTAGAACTGGAGGTCTTGAATTTCCTTCTCCATAGCAATAGAACTAGAATCCATCCTTAGACCCACCTTTTCATCCTAGTCCCCTAATAGGCAGGGTCATAAGGATACAAAGATCTACCTGGAGAGAGGGTTGGCCATCCAAAATCAAGTTAAAGAGAATCATTCCATTTTCTGTTTATCTCAGTTCAAATACCCAATTTTCTGTACTATAGGGGTTAGAGGTTCATCCCCCAGGGAGGAGGAAGAAAAGAAATATGACACCCAACTTAGGAGACCCAGGACAACCTTATCCTTAGAGGTCAGAAGTTCTGGTGGTAGTCAATCAGCCACTGTTCTCCATGGCCTCCTTTGGTTGAGAGTGATCAGCTACTTTGACAGTGTTTGGGATGGTGACAATGGCTGGGTGTAACATGAGGGGGCCATCTTGTTGGGGTTTCTGTCCCACCCAGTACCCCACAACCGGCATATCCCAACAAAAATCACACACAGGACTCCATAAGATTATAAACTGATTGACTCATTAGGTCAGGCTACTTATTAGTTCTTATGACTTATCTTAACCCATTATTCTGATCTATGTTAGCCACACAGGCTCAGTACCTTTCTCAGTGAGACAGCTTACATGTTGCTTCTTCGGTGATCTGGACAGGAATGGCAGAGGGACCTTCCTCCTTCGTAGCCTTAATTCTATTCTCATTGCCCTGCCTCTACTTCCTGTCTGGTTGACCAGCCTATACTCCCTGCCTGGCCAATCAGCGTTTTATTAAAAGATGATTGACAGAATACAGACAATTCTCCCGCATCAGCTGGGTAGATAGGTTCTGAGGTCTGGGAAGGGATTTTCTTTATCCAAACCAAGTCTCCTGGTTGGAACTGTATCCCAGGGTTTGGAAAATCTCTAATAGCCCTTTTGTTGTTTATCTTTATTCCTCCTGAGTAGTGGAAGCTACGAGGAGGTCATCTACATATTGTACCAGGATTCTTTTTGGATACTATATAAATCCCAATAGATTTGCTCTCTGAGCTTCCTCAAACAATGCTGCTGATTTTTTAAACACTTGTAGCAAATAAGTTTGTGTTAATTGACTGATATATCTGTAAGCCCCTCAAGCCACATGAGTGGTCAGGACCCTCCTCCAAAAACTTCTAACTGCCAGGGTCCACCCACAGTATATTCTAACATGCCCCCATTCTACTGAGTAAAAGTCCCAGTCTCTGGATGCAAAATCCCACCAAACTCCACCCTGTAAAGCTCCATCCGGAATAGTTCTACCCCCTTCCCAATAGACTCTATATAAGCTCTCTGTCCTGTTCAGTTTGCTGCTGTTTTCTTACTCAAACAGAGGTAGCCACCCTCCTGGTTTTTTCCCTCTGAATAAATCTCTTGTGTGAGGTTTGTTGTGCTGTGTGACTTTTTGGTATTCCTTGGTTCCTGGCTGCCAGGTTACCTTTCCATCTGAGCTGCAATGCTTCCACTTGGTGTCTGTGACCCAGATAGGCTCATCTAGTCCCTGCATTTCCCCTCATGGTCTGAGCTGCACTAGAACCCTATCCTGCCTGCATCTACCCACAACAGACTCACTTTCTGGTTCACCGAACACTCAACACCACACCCACCAGCAGCAATTAGGTAAGGTTCCCTTCTGGCCAATGTAAAAGCTTTCGTGAGTCTGAGGAAGTAACTGTTGAGTGTCTGGCACCCCTCTCGTACTCTTGGAGGTGGAGGTACCCCCAACAACTGTCTTTAAGGCTACAGCTGGCCCACTTCACCTGACCCCATCCCCCCGCCTTTGTAGCTGCAATCCTGTAGTTTCCTTAAGCAAAACCAGGCTATTGCTCCCCTTCCTGCCCTCTTCTCCCACCTCCCTCTGGAACTTCCCATAATCCCACAGCTCCTTTAGGCCCTTGTGACTTTTGTGACCTCATTTCTGTGTATGAGACCCTCTACCTAGAGAGTGGGTTTTTTCTCGCCTTCTCGCCTCTACAGAAGCCCTAGTAACAGGCAACTGAGTCTCTCTGCTGGCTCAGTCAGGCTAAGTTCCTGACCCCTGTTGAGTGTGGTGATGACCCACTGAACAGCTTGGTCCTCATTTGGTCCTCCCTACTTCAGGGGATGCCCAGGAGTACATGCTGCAATAACATTTTCCTTTTATCTCATCCATGGAAATGTGTTTTCCATACTCTGTCATTCCCCCTCGGGATGCTTCTTAGAAAACCTCTGGCCTCCCCACCTGATACCCGACCTGAAGGGCACTATATTCATTCACGTTTACAATCAAATATAGGTTCAATACCCCTTAGATAATCAATACAAAGGGCCACTTAATGACACCTTAGATCCTAATATTATTTGGGACCTCTAAAAATACCGTGACCAAGTGGGGAAATAGAAGGTTTCCCCATTCCCAATTTCTCTGTTCCAAGTCCTGTTTTTGTCTAGTCTCCTCCTCTCCCCACACACCCTATGTAAATGCCCTGTCTTTTAAGTTACCATAGATGGATCTGTAATTTGTTGCAAAGTGGGAGCCAGGCCTAGAGAAAGCAAAGTAGTAGGCCAGCAACAATATGCACACACAGCGCACACACGCTTCACCAGTTGGTGCTCCTCTCAGCTCCTCCTTCAGCATCCTTTGTCTATACCCAGGACTTGCCTCCTTTGTTTTCAGCTTACTAGATTCAGCTTTTCAGGGATTCAGATGTCTTTTAGGTATGAGTGGTATTAGACTGTTATTTTATGCTGTCCCAGTTGAATTAAAAATCTAACTCTAGGGCTGGAGAGATGGCTCAGAGGTTAAGAGAACTGACTGCTGTTCCAGAGGTCCTGAGTTCAATTCCCAGCAACCACATGATGGCCAACACCCATCAGTAATGAGATCTGTTGCCCAGAACACTATATACATAATAAATAAATAAAAATAAATAAATAAATAAATAAATAAATAAATAAATAAATAAATAAAAATCTGACTCTAGAATTAAGGCTTGGCTCCCACTCCTCTAGAACCAAGTATGCTTATTTAAAGGTTTCTTCCAAAATCTCTGTCCCATATCAGGTGAGTCACCTGCGTTATGGCAGAGAAAAATAGAACAAAACAAAAGGGACTGACTATTCCCAGTGGGGACTATTGCCACTCATCTCACACTCTTGGTTTTTGGTTTAACTCTCTAAAACTTGTTTTATGCTGGAGAAGTTGTGGGGAAAAGGGAACACTTCTCCATTGCTGGTGGGAATGCAAGTTGGTACAACCCCTTAGGATATCAGTAGCGATTTCTCAGAAAATTAGGAAGCAACCTTCCTCAAGATCCAATAAAACCACTTTTGGGTATATATCCAAAGGATGCTCAATCATGCCACAAGGACATGTGTTATGGTTTTCATCTCTTTAAGAGACAAGCCACACCCACTCCCTCCCACATCCTCTGAGCCAGGCTGATCTTCAGCTTCCGGCCTGAGCTCTCTCTCTCTTCCCTCTTCCTCTCGGAGAGGCAGTTTCGCTTTTGCCTCTCTCTCCACTTCTCCCCCCTCCTCTGTGTTCTCTTCTTCTCTCCCCACTCTTTCTCTGATATCCAATTCTGATCCATATGATGTGTCTGCCCACGTGTCTTCCACCCACTTGTCTGCCCGGGTCTCTCCCAGGACCGCTGGGAGCAGTTCGGGACCTGCCAGGCTCGTGGCTGCTCTGTGGGGCATCTTGCAGCATTTTTAAAAACATGTGCTCAACTATGTTTATAGCAGCATTGTTTGTCATAGCCAGAACCCGGAAACAACCTAAATGCCCCTCGACCGAAGAATGGATAAAGGAAATGTGGTACATTTACACAATGGAGTACTACACAGCAGAAAAAAAATAACGACAGCTTGAATTTTGCAGGAAAATAGATGGAACTGGAAAACATTATTTTGAGTGAGGTAACCCAGACACAGAAAGACAATTATCACATGTACTTACTCATAGGTGGTTTTAAAACATAAAGCAAAGAAAGCCAGTCTACAAACTGTAGCACCCAATTCTGGGTTACCCCCTTGGTACAATTCACGCACCACTGTACCATACGTGAGCTGGGCAAGGGCCTGGAAATTGAAAAAAACACACAAGAAACTTGAGTCATTTGAAAGGAGATCAGCCAAATGCCATTTATTCAACCTTGGGGAAATCCTTATGTACCTCCTGCTGTACAAGAAATTCCCCCCAGACAGGTGGGAAATTACCACACCCAAGATGGAGTGAATGATGCCCTACAGCTAATCACCAGGTGGGGCACAAAAACAAACAGAATGTTTTAGCTGGCTGGCCAGAAATTGTCCTCAAGAAGAACCCCAGGAGCAGGGGTAGACCCCGGTCCTACAACAAACCACAATCCCAGAGAATTTAGACAACGATGTGGACACTAAGAGAGACTTACATAAAAATAATCTACATGGGAAGTAGGAAGTAGAAAAAGACAAGATTTCCTGAGTAAATTGGGAACATGGGGACCATGAGGGAGGATTGAAGGTGGGAGGAGAGAGACAGGGAGGGGAGCAGAGAAAAATGTAGAGCTCAATAAATATCAATAAAAAACTTTTGTTAAGGTATAAGTCTTATCTCAAGAAGATTTGTAAAACTATCATGTAAATTTTCTGTGCCTCAAGATTTGTAAGCATATTGGGCCTGTAAAAACTCATAACAGCAGAGTTGGTAGTTTAAAATCTATACATGGGAAATCTAAAGGAAACACATGGATTGCTGTCACCTTGGCTGCTTTCTCCCACACTGGGATGGAGGTAGCCACATTACTGACAGCCATCTTTGCTAGGGTTGGAAGGGATGGACTTTGCCATGTGACCTCACTCCCGTCTTGATAAAAGGAACCATATAAGCCATTCAAGGAAGAACAACTCCTCCCAGGTGTGAGGCCCAAGTCAGATGATGCTTCTGAAAGACCTCCAGTATGGGGAGACTCTCACTCAAGTCTCGGGAGAATACAACCCCCCAGTAACTCACGAGAGACCGTCCGTGCTGCAATAACACAAGGTTTATTTATTTATTTATTTATTTATTTATTATGTATGCAATATTCTGTCTGTGTGTATACCTGCAGGCCAGAAGAGGGCACCAGACCCCATTACAGATGGTTGTGAGCCACCATGTGGTTGCTGGGAATTAAAATCAGGACCTTTGGAAGAGCAGGCAATGCTCTTAACCTCTGAGCCATCTCTCCAGCCCCCCCCCCCCGCCACGAGGTTCATTGACAGGACAGGAACCAGTGCACTGGAGCCAAAACTCATTTCCCACACAGGGGTAGAGAGTTCGACTCCGAGTAGCTATAACTAATGCAGGACACTCCATATATACTCCTGGGAAGAGGTTCAGGGGCAACCGGCCTGGGGCCTACTGGGAAGTAGATTTTACAGAAATTTAGCCAGCCAGGTATGGTAACAAGTACTTATTAGTTTTTATAGATACTTTTTCAGGTTGGGTAGAAGCTTTTCCTACCAGGACTGAGACAGCCAATGTGGTGGCTAAGAAGATCATAAAAGAAATCTTTCCAAGGTTTGGGATACCCAAGGTAATTGGGTCTGATAATGGACCTGCCTTTGTTGCCCAGGTAAGTCAGAGACTGGCCACCCAACTGGGGATCAATTGGAATTTACATTGTGCTTACTGACTCCAGAGTCAGGTCAGGTAGAAAGGATGAATAGAACTCTAAAAGAGACCTTGACAAAATCGGCGCTAGAGACCTGTGGGAATGACTGGACAGCCCTCCTTCCCTTTGCCCTGTTCCGGGTTTGGAATACCCCAGGGCGATTTAACTCATCCCTTATGAGATCCTATGTGGAGAACCGCCACTGCTCACTGAGTCGGGTGGAATGTACAATCCTGATGCTATTCTTTCTAAACCTTTATTTGCCCACCTAAAGACCCTTGAAATGGTGAGATGCCAGATCTGGGAACAACTGAAAAAAGTATGCTTCTCTGCCTGGATCCACACCTCCCATGTGATGCGAGCTCCTGAACTACCCAAATTGCAGTGTCTGGGGCTTTTGACAACACTACCAGTCAAGAGGCTTGTGTTTGGGAGACTAATCATAGGCTGACTCTTACTGAGGTTATGTAATGAGACTCTTAAGAGCCCTAAGACTCCTGACACCAGGTACTTGGTTCCTGGTTTAGATAAATGATGGGTTTGTAGTACAGGCCTGACACCTTGCGTGTCAACATCGGTTTTTAATGACACCAAAGATTACTGTGTGCTTGTACAACTGGTACCTAGGGTCTTTTATCATTCAGCTAACATGCTTGAAGATGAGTTTGACAAGCATCCAACTCGCTTTTGACGAGAACCTACTTCTCTGACACTAGCGGTAATCCTGGGACTTGGGGTAGCTGCTGGTGTTGGGACAGGTACCACTGCCCTAATACAGGTCCCTCAGTACGTTAATGAAATAAGAATAGCCATGGATGAAGATTTGAGGGATCTAGAACAATCTATTTCCAAACTCGAAGAGTCATTGACTTCCCTCTCAGAAGTTGTCTTACAGAATAGAAGGGGATTAGATTTGTTATTCTTAAAAGATGGAGGATCAGTTCTCAGAGAGGAATGTTGTTTCTATGTGGACCATTCAGAAGGAATTAAAGACTCCATGAGTAAACTTAGAGAAAGGTTAGACAAAAGACAAAGAGACAGAGAAGCACATATCAGGGATGGTTTGAGAGCTGGTTTACTAGATCTCCTTGGATGACTACTCTGATATCTCCCCTTATGGGACCATTCCTAATTTCGCCTCTGCTACTGATTATAGGTCCATGTATATTAAATAAACTAATTACCTTCATTAGAGAAAGAATAAGTGCTGTTCAGATTTTGATGTTATGCCACCAATATAGAGCTTTACAAGGTCAAGAAGATACTGAAATCTAGTTCTATGATTAGAACTAGGTACTAGAAGACGTGGGGAGGTGAAAGACCTGGATAAATCCAGACCCCTCTAGCAAAAAAAAAAAATAGAGTCAAAAATCTAGGTTCAGTGATTCTGTTTCAGGAATTAGCTGAAGATAAAGTTAGATTGTAATCTTGAGAATAATCTTGAGAAACAGGGAGTTACCCCCGTGTGATTATCATTGCTATTTTTGGAATTTTCAGTGATCACTGGTATTTTCGGAATTTTCCAATGATGCCCTTCCTACTTCCTTTGGATTACTGGGTTGTGGTTTCTTCCCTTAAATATCCCTTCTCCCAGCCACTCGAGGTTGAACTCCTCCCCTGTGTGGGTTATGAGTCTTGACCCCAGTGCACTGGTTCCTGTCCTGTCAATAAACCTCATGTGATTGCTGCAAGGACAGTCTATCATGAGTTACTGGGGGGGGGGGACGTTATCCCGAGACTTGACTGAGAGTCTCCCCACACTGGGGGTCTTTCACTTATACTATTTTAGATCATACTAACAAACCTCAGCCCACAGTCCCTTCTTTTGCTCTCTAGCTTCTCTGGTTTCTCTTCCTCCTTTCTCAGTGATAGGCTGTCCCCACCCCAGTCAGGACTGAGGCTGCCACTGACCAGGACGGCAAATGAAATTATAATACCCCATGGTGGTGCAGGAGAATTGTCTGTATTCTATCAATCATATTTTAATAAAACGCTGATTGGCCAGGCAGGCAGTATAGGCAGGAAAACCAGACAGGAAGTAGAGGTGATGCAATGAGAACAGAAGAATTCTGGGAAACAGGGAGGTTCCTCTGCCACTCCTGTGCAGACCACCGAAGAGGCAGCATGTGAAGCTGACAGCTGAAAAAGGTACCAAGTCATATGGCTAACATAGATCAGAATAATGGGTTAAGATAAGTCATAAGAACTAATAAGTAGCCTGACCTAATGGGTCAATCAGTTTATAACCTGATGAAGTCCTGTGTGTGATTTTCCTTGGGGTATGTCAGTTGTGGGGTACCGGGTGGGACAGAAACACCAACAAACTGGCCCCTCGTGTTACACCATGGGGCATCCTTGCTAGGGATCAGTTTGTAACTTGTCTTCTGGCTGGCTATCCTTGTTTTGATTGTTTGGTTGGTTAGTTTGATTTGTTTTTTTCGAGACAGGGTTTCGCTGTAACTTTGGAGCCTGTCCTGGAACTAGCTCTTGTAGACCACGCTGGCCTCAAACTCACAAAGATCTATCTACCTCTGCCTCCCAAGTGCTGGAATTAAAGGTATGTGCCACCACCCCCCGGCCTAGCTGGCTACCCTTAAAGAGGTAAATTATGAAAAAAAAATTCTAAGAGATCATTCAGGACAAACACGAATCCCAACTCAGTTCCTAGACTGCCTCACAAAGGCCCTCATACAATCAATATACCAATATGGAACCTAAGACCCCAGATGGAAAACAACTTCATATGACCTACTTCTCCCAAAGTTTTGTTGATATTAGGGCCAAGTTTAAATGTCTAGAGAAAGAACCATTAACTCCACAGATAAAAGTCTTAGCAATGGCCTTTAAGGTCTTAATTTTTGACCTTTTAAGAATCGTCTACACGCTTTGGGCTGTCCACAACATAGGCATACTCCCTGCAACACCCTTCAGGGTCCCACCACATATGTAATTCTACTTACTAAGACACTTGCGCTTCTCCAACTATTTTCTTCTCTATCTCTTCTAACCACTTGTCTCTCCCCTTCTACTGGGTATGTGTCACTCAAAGCTCTTTGTTTTGTCTCCTCAAGCAACATGAGTAGCCAAATTCCTCCTCCAAGGACCTCTAGCTACCAGGTATCCACAGTATACTCTAACTGTCCTAACTGCTGGACCCTGTTCCCTTCCTACAAAGCAAAAAGCCCAATCTCTGGAAATGAAATTTCATCAATCTCTACCCTGGTAAAGCTCTACCCTGCTGTGAAATAATCCTCTTGTACTCTGTAAAGATGTGTCACTCAAACTGGTTTAATAAAATGCCAATTGGCCAGTAGCGAAGCAGGAAGTATACGCAAGGTGATCAAACTAAGAATTATGGGAAGGAGAAGGGCAAAGTGAAGAATCGCCAGCAAATGCAGAGAAGCAAGATGAGACTGAGTACCCAGAAAAAGTACCAAGCCATGTGGTTAAACATAGATAAGAATTATGGGTTAATTTTAGGGTAAGAGTTAGCTAGTAACTAACAAGCCTGAGCTATTGGCCAAGCATTTATGATTAATATAAGTCTCTGTGTGGTAATTTTGGAAGCAGTTGTCAAGTATTTGGAAACAGGTGGTAGGAATAGAAAACTCTGTTTACATATGGTGTTCCAATTGTGGCTGAAATTTCCACATAAAACCTGGCAAAGCTTAAAAAAAGGATTCTTTGCGGGGAGGGACTTTCAAGATAGGGTTTCTCTGCTTAACAGCCCTGACCTTCCTGGGACTCTCTTTGTAGACCAGGCTGACCTCAAACTCACAGAGATCCACCTGCTTCTGTCTCCTGAGTGCTGAGATTAAAGGCATGCGCCACAACTACTACAAAAAAAGAGGGGGGATTCTAAACACACAAAAGAACAGAGTCAAGCACAGCTTCTTGGTAGCAGCATTTTCTCAGGTGGGCTCTCTTTGCTGGCAGCGAGGAGAGGCACAGCTCGTTTAAGAGACAGCTTCCTAAGTGAACTCCCAAAATGGAATGCTGCTGGTAATATCCTAAGATAATTGGCTAGGATTTGACTGGGTAAACAGAAGGATTATTATTGGGTAAACAGAAAGCTAAACTCAACATTCTCCAGAGATCTTGTAAAATGTGTTCATGTTTACCAGGAAAGTCAGTACCACCCTGATTCTGATCCACTCCCAAAGGGACATCTAGTTCCTGAGTAACTCAAAAAGTCTACAGTAGTTCAAAATCCTCATGCTAACCCCAGGCTACTCTGGCTCATGGGCCTCCTACCACTCCTACGTTCCCAACAAAACTGACCAGGCTTTTCCCTATGACTCCTGTCCTCTATTCTTGGAAACAACCTGGATGTTTGTTCCCTAAATAAACTTCTAATTTTACCCATAAAGTGGTTTAGTTTGGTGGTTTTACTGGGCCTACGCTTACAACAACTTTCTCATGGCTTGGTTAGGGTTACTATTACTGTGATGAAACACCATGACCAAAAGCAAGTTAGGGAAGAAAAGGTTTGTTTTGCTTACAGTTTCATATAATAGTTCATCATCAAAAGCATTGACGGCAGGAACTCATGCAGAACAGGAACCTGGAGACAGGAGCTGATGAAGAGGTTATGGAGGGGTGCTGCTTACTGACATTTTCCATCATGGCCTACTCAACCTCCTTTCTTATAGAACCCGGAACTACCAGCTCAGGGACAGCACCACCTATAAAGGACAGGGCCCTCTCCCATCAACCAGAAATTAAGCAACTGCCCTACAGATTTACCTACAACCAGATGTTGTAGAGGCATTTTCGTAAATTAATGACTTTAGCTTGTGTCAAGCTTTTATGAAACTATCTAGCACACCCCATCAGATTATTCATACACTGTATGAATAGAGGGAAATAATTTCCCTCTATTGTTCTCTTATTCCCCCACAACAGCAGTGGTCTCTTTCTAATTTGTTGATTTTGGCAGTTACTCTATCTTGTGTACTCACATCTAAAGATTTAGAGATAGGAGCTTCAGAAGAGAGAAAACATGAGATGTTTGTCTTTCTGAATCTGAGTTATGTCACTCAATATGATCTTTTTCTAGTTCTATCTATTTACCAGATTAGACCCTGGAGAAGGATATGGAGGATCCAACTGGATCATCTGTGATTTTCTTAAGTACAAATACAAGGACGTGTAAGGATAAAACTGAATTTACAACCAGATGACCTAAAAATATATGTGTCTTTTGACTGGGTGTGGGGGCAGTGAAGATCCAAGAAATATGAAAAATTGTATGTCTATTCATATATGTTATACATATGTTGTATAACCTATATGAGTATCAGAGCTAACAACTGCCTTAAACAAGTTAACTTTCAGCAATCACTCCTATGTAACCCTTTGCCCTATATTCCTTGTAGCTATAGGAAAAGCAGCTAATCAGGAATTAAGACAGACTCATAACTAGGTCAAGATAGCCATAGGCTTTTATAACAATCTTGAACTAACACCCTGTACTCAAAAGTTGTAAATCTTGGAATGCACTCTCCTCAAAGTCTAACCTCAAGATTGTAAAAATTCCTGTTGACTCTCCTCAAGGCCTAACCTAATGATTGTAAAAATTCTTTAACTACCCACCCTGTATTTGATTTTCTGCTATAAAAAGAATATTCTGGTTTCCCCTCACGATTACAGTACTAAAAACTGACTTGCCTAGGTAGTCTTACCTAGCTAGAAGTTTTGGTGCCCTGCAGTGATGGAATAAAGTTGGCTTCTGGTTAATAGACTTCAGTGGTCTACTCCCTGTTAATTTGTGAAACTCCAGATCCCAATAGACACATGCCTTTAATCTCAATGCTTTGGAAGCAGAGGCAGGAAGATCTCTCTAAATTTCAGGCCAGCCTGATGCACATCGTGAGTTTCAGGACAGCTAGTACTGCATAATATGTGGGTGGGGGAAGAACACTTGAAGGGTTTTTGTTTTGTTTTATTTCTGACTGCTTTTGCTGTATCTGGTTGGAAGTCAGGAATAGGTGTTGTCCTTAGTGCTGGTGACTCTGGGACAAGGACCCTTGAGGTGAACTAGCAGATCCAGAGGATTGCAGCTCTGGATCCTGAAAAAACAGAGGACTATGACTCCTGTCTCTGCAGGTCAAAGACTGACAGCTTTAGGTGCTATGGTTAGGGACTTATTGCTGTAGGTCTTGTCACTGGCTCTGAGCTCAGCAACCAGTGTCCAGAGACTCGTAGTCGAACATACAGTTAGCAATAGTTGACAGTGGCCTGTGTTATTGCTCCCAAACCTTGGGTATCAAGATCCTTGGATTTGGAACAAAGTGAGAGATGGCCTGGGGCTGGTATGTGTTTCTGGGAGGGGAATGAATGAGTTCTGGCCCAGAATAAGGGACATAGGATGTGGGTACAAGCAGCACATCGTGGAGGACTCACACTTGTGAACTACAGGCTGGAGTTCCAGGCACATACTCTAACACCCATTCTGGTTTTGGTTGGGATCAATCAAATAATCAAATCCACACTGCTGGGGGCCAGCCCCAGTGGCTGATAGGTTCTAGAAAGGAGGCAAGGAGAAGGCGAGGGAAGAATTGAGCCAGGCTGTGGTGGTTGGGAGAATCTCTCAGCCTGGCTGATTAGCAGTCAAACTGCTTCTGTATTTATACATAATTCAATAATCAGAGATAGATTTATTACATTCCAAAGCATAGATCATATCATTTTTGGTTTTGGACATGTGTTTCACTTCCTCTTGCGTATCTTTTAGTCATCATTGATAAACCATGACAGAACAGAGTTATCTTTTACAATCATTTTTACTCATCAACCTCATAACCCAACTTTTAAGTCTGTAGAGGCATATGACAGCTTATTCTTGGGCTGAAAGCTCTTGAGGCTTCAAAGACACTCAAAAGAAAGAAAATCTCCAAGCCAGCCTGAGCAGATTTCCATGTTCTGAGCAATGTATTACTAACTCTTTTTTTTTTAAAGATATTAACTGATTGGCCCATTTTCTCGGGCTTCTTATTAACTCTTGAAACTTATATAAGCCCATTATTCTTATATATGTTAGCCACATAGCTCGGTATCTTTTTCAGCACGGCAAGTGATATCTTCCCTCTTCAGTGTCTGGGCAGGACCGCAGAAAGAGCTTTCTTCTTCCCAGAATACTCCTGTTCTCATTGCCCCACCTCTACTTCCTGTCTGGTTGACCCGCCTATACTTTCTGCCTGGCTACTGGCCAATCAGTGTTTATTTAAAACATAATTGACAGAATACAGAATTGTCCCACACCACTTCCCCCTCTCTTTTTTTAAACAAAGGAAAATATTCATAGTCCATTTTTTTGGGAATGTGGGTGTAGTAATCCAGGCTACTTCCTGCTTTTGGGGACCTAAAGAAAATTTTGAATTATGATCAAGTCCCCTTCTGTCATACAGGCAGAACACTGTGTATATAGAATAAATGAATCTTTAAAAATTGGCAAATCTTAAAAAAATTCTCATTAATCCAATATCCCTAAGTTGTACAGATATTAAAAATTCCTCAAACACGAAATATGCAAAGATCAAAACCAAAAGTGAAAGACAGTCACAGCAGGGATCATATGACTCAGCTTCGCTGTATCTTTGACACTCAGCTGTGCTGGCTTTATGATTTTATTGTACCCATAAGATATGGCTGCACCACATCATAGATTCAGATAATAAAATAACATAAATAAAAATGTTCTCCTCTGCCCAGCCGTGGTGGTGCACGCCTTTAATCCCAGCACTCGGGAGGCAGAGGCAGGTGAATCCCTGTGAGTTCAAGGAGAGCCTGATCTACAAGAGCTAGTTCCAGGACAGCTAGGACTGTTACACAGGAAAACCCTGTCTCGGAAAAAAAAAAATGTTCTCCATCTAGTAGGTGAAAAAAGGTATATTAGTTAGTGACAGCCCAGCAGATAAAGGTGTGCTGGCCACCTGAAACAACCAAACATCAGATAGCGGAGTCCAAGCATGTGCAACCTTGTGAAGGATGGCCAATGCATCGGAACCAAGCAGCCAGGGAGCCCCCCCCAACCCTGCCCCATGAACCTGCAAGCACTTTGCAGACCTAGGAACTGTTCTGTCACATCGACAACACTGGCCCACTGCAATGTGGCCTGCTTCATGAGGCAGCTGATGATGATGAGAAGAAAGTCAGTTCCCTGGCTGACAGCCACATCCTCCTGAAGGACTTCCAAGCAAGTTCAAGCCAGACAGTGCTGACCAACTTAGCGGCGTTAGAAGGAAGGGAACAGCTGAAGTTCATTCACTGCAGTCATCGGGGGGCCCATATGACTACTGTTCCAAGTGACCACAGCAAGTAACACTACCCTGAAAGGCTGGGACACATGGAATATGAGCCAAATATACTGCTTAGAGGACATCTATGGGCAGCTGGTGTGTTGACCTTGACTTCAGAGCCAACAGGCAGTATTATCTCACCAGCTGCAGAAATGAGTACAAAGTGATGTTCTGGGACACATGGAATGGCACCTAGCCCATGAAAACCCTAAAGAATCATTCTCACTGTATTGGAGCATCTGCTACAGTCACTTTCATGACCAGGTGGTCCTCGCTGGCAGCAGTGACAGCAGTGTCTTCCTTCCTGTTCGACAAGGTGTCCATCTCCTCAGAGCCCTTCAGCCAGTTGGTGGATAATGAGTATGTCATTAGACACACCCCGCCCAGAGCACTATGCTGAACCCTTGCAGGACGATATTATTGCCACTTTTGAGGAACATGAAGACAGTATGTACTCTTTGAATTAGGCATTCAGATGACCGATGGCTATTTGTTTTCCTGCGTTACGTCAGGAAGCTAATTATCAACAGAGTCCCCAGGGTACAGAAGTACCATATATCAGTCTAGTGGCCCATGGTACTGTTTTTGGTACTTGGCAGATTCTCAGAAATCTGCAGCTGTGGCGTAATTCCCTTTGTAGACAGATCCCTTCATAGGAGGACCAACATTGCTTCCAACAGGAGTTCTAAAAGAAACAGCTGAGCTTCTCAGAAGCTCATCTGAAGCTGTCAGCACAGTGTGAGGAACCTGCCTGACCCCCATTTTGAAGACAGGAGGCATTATGCTGTATGGTTAAAAATAAGTTTCTATTAGAGCTAAGTTGCTCTGTTTTCTGGAATCTGACCTTCCCTAACCCGTGACCTTGATTTGCTTGTAAAATTACCCTTACCCTTCTGGCCCTCTCTGAATCCTTCCTGGTCCTCACATGGTGACCACATGACTTTTAAGTTTCATTTCCTTATTTATTGTCCCATTGTCCCTCTTCTGTAAAACTACTCATGATTTTACCCCTTAAAAGGGGTGCAAGAGATAGATTCTGAGGTTCTCTCTTTAACCCAATTTAGGAGGCACTAGCTAGCCAGCTCTTGAGTGCACCCACAAAAAAAATTAAGCTTGAGCCAGGCCACGGTGATGGCACACACTTCTCATCCCAGCACTCGGGAGGCAGAGGCAGGAGAATCTCTGTGAGTTCGAGGACAGCCTGGTCTACAAGAGCTAGTTCCAGGACAGACTGCAAAACTATAGAGAAACCCTGTCTCGAAAAAACAAAAACAAAAACAAAAAAAAAAAAGAAAGGAAGAAAGAAAGAAAGAAAGAAAGAAAGAAAGAAAGAAAGAAAGAAAGGCAAGTTTGCTTCAAATTTGACTCAAATTATAGCAGTGGTCTTATTCTTGCCTTTGGATTTAACATTTTATGGAGAACCCCAGTGAGATTCAGACCATCCACCAAAATTCTAAATCTGGACCTTCACTCCAGAACTCCAGGGGGCTGGGAAGGCGGCCTCAGAAGGCAGGAGCCTTGAGATGTTCCAAGGCTGTGAGACTGCCGTCAGTTTGTGAGTATGGGGAGAATTCTTGTGCTGAGAAAAGCAGCAGGGATCTGTGGAGGCCTCCTGGTGAATTATAGTCTGGTTTTGTTTTATAGGATCCCTATCTTGGATGTGGAGGGGATTCAAAGGAACCCTTGCATTCTCCTGTCCAGGGCAGAAAGTAAGATGTCGCACCACCCATCTGAGGTTCTTTGTCTGGTTTTATGTCCTGTTTGTCTTGTCTTTGGCTTCATGTTTACTGTACTCTTTCTGTGTTAACTGATTTATTTTGGACTTGGGAAAACTGGACTGATGGCCAGTATGGGTAAGACTAGCAATCCTAACAGCCCTCTAATCAGTATTCTAAAGGATTTTGACAAACTTTATGCCCCTACAGTTAAGGAGGATTATGATTATTAGTAGTAGTCTTGCCTCTGAACATTCTGTGAAACAGAATGACCCACATTTGGGGTTGACTGGCCCTCCCAGATACTTATGATTTTCAGACAGTGTGGGCAATGAGTAATGTCACCCTTGGTGAACCCAGCTACCCAGATCAGATTGAATACATCTTGCCTTGAGTTGAAGCAACTTCCAACCTGCCCCCCCCCCCGCGCCCGGATGAAAGTCTGTATGATTCACATCAGGCAAGGTGGTCAAGTTCTAGTTGTTGTCAGACAGACCCTTCAAGGGCCTGTAGCAGAAACCAGAGGGCCCACTCTGTAAACCATTCTGCAAGACACACAAGAGGAAAAATCCTTCTTCCCTCTGTATAAACATCTGAACCCTTTTCTCCCCTCTTCACCTCAACCTCCACCCTTGTCACTGCAGTCCCCACCATGAAAGACTCCACCATGAAGGACTCACTCTACCCCCAGGTCTGCACCTACACTCTAGTTCTTTCCTAGTTCCATCTGTCTTCCCCATCCACAGCTCTTCCCTACCTCACCTTGTCTTTTCTTTCCACACCTGCCAGAGTTTCCCATAAGGCCCTCCCAACTACTCCTCCGATTCTGGTTCAGTGGTGGCACATCCTTCGGTCCTTCTCCCCTATGGCTATTTCCTGACAATCACTATCTGTGTGTCCCTTGCTCCATCACAGATCTCTACAACTGGAAGAACCAGAGCTCCCCTTTCAGCACCATCCCAATTCCTTAATTTCTTTAATTGATTCTATCTTTTTAAATAATCTACCCACAAGGGACAACAGATTCTCTGTACCCTCTTTACTACCAAAGAAAGGGAATCAATTCTCATGAAAGCAACTGGCCTACTCCTCAGAATAGCTTCAATGCTGATGATCAGGGAACAGAGGCAATTGATCACACTCTGCAAAGAAGGCAGCCTCAATGGGACTACAGCAGGGAGAGAGGTCATTCGGTGAATATCACCAGGTTCTGTTAGAAAGGACAAAACGGGCAGTTTGAAAGCCCATTAATCTATCTAAGGTAACAGATGTGAAAATAGGCCCAGGTGTGTCACTTCAGCTGTTCTGGAGCACCTCCTGGACACCTCCTGGACACCTGTCTGTTATGCACTCCTATAGACTCAGAGGACCTGGCAAACCTCAAGGCAGCAACCTGGCCGGTGTTACTCAGTCGGCCCCTGGCATGCTATGTAATAATCCTTCTGTACACTGTGAATATGTATTGAAAGACCTGGATAAATCCAGATCCCCCTAACAGGAAAATAGAGCCAAAGATCTAGCAGGAAGAGAAGAATCAGAAATCTAAGATTAGCCAGTTCCAGGGTTCCAGGAACTAGCTGAAGACAAAAGTAGATTATAATCTTGAGAGTAATCTTGAGAGACAAAGAGATTCCCCCTAGTAATTATCACCCCCTAGTAATTATCACTGGAACAGGAACTAGCTGATTAATGATCTTGAGAGGCAGGGAGTTGCCCCTTTGTAATCATCACTGGAATTTTCGGAATTTTCTGTGACACCCTCCCTGCCCTTCTTTCAGATTACTGGGCTGCGTGGATTCTTCCTATAAAAACTACTTCTCCCGGTCACTCGAGGTCGAACTCTTCCCCTGCGTGGGTTATGAGTCTTGACCCCAGTGCACTGGTTCCCTTCTTGTCGTCTTGTCATTAAACCTCATGTGATTGCAGCAAGGACAGTCTCTCGTGAGTTACTGGGGGGGTCGCGTTATCCTGAGGCTCGAGTGAGAGTCTCCCCGAATCGGGGGTCTTTCAGTATTACTCTCATTGGTTTAATAAATAACCAACTGGCCAATAGCTAAGCAGAAAGAGCTTAGGCAGGAGAGCCAAACTAAAAAGATGTTGGGAAGAAGAAAGGCAGAGTGAGTCACCAGCCAGACACAGCGGAAGCAGGAGATGAATGTGCAGTGTAGAAAAAAAGGTACTACCATGTAGTAGAGCATAGATAGGAAATAAAGGTTAATTTAAGCTGTAACGCTAATTAGTAATAAGCCTAAGCTATTGGTCGAGCGAATATAACTATTAATAAGCCTCTATGTGGTTATTTGGGGAGCTGGAAGTGTCAATGAAAAACTATGCCTACACTGACATATGTAGAAAGACACAAAAGATTGGGTGAGTTTTCAGGGAAGAACGGGTCAGAACTATTAAAAATATCCCAGAAAGTGTTTGACTGCAGAGATGGCAAAGAAGATCTTCTGATAAAGAAGATTGAGTGTGCCACCATGACTGCACTACAAGTTCCAGCCATTTTCAATTCTTCCCAGACACACCATGATTAGAGAGAGAGAGAGAGAGAGAGAGAGAGAGAGAGAGAGGAGACCTTTACAAAAGGATGAATGTACCTACTGCAAAGAAATGGCTCATTTAAAAAAACGAATGTTCACACTGGAACCAGGTAGCTATCCCCCTCACACCCAAGTTAAGGAAGATTATCAAGGCTGAGGCTCCTTTGAACTAGGCCCTCATGAGCCTATGGTAACCTGCACCATAGAGTACCAACGTATAAAATTCCTGGTGGACACAGGGGCTACTCATTCGCTATTACAGGAAAAAATTATTTCATAGCACCCAAATAAAGACATGGAAACTTATTAATTATGAATGCTCAGCCTTAGTTTAGGCTTGTCCCACTAGCTCTACGTTTGCCTCAGGGCTTTTTACCTTTCTTTCATTCTCTATGTTCTACTTTCCTGCTTCCTCCATGTCTGGATGGCTAGTCCCTGGCTTCTCCCTGGCAACTTGCTTTCTTTCCTCCTGAGCCTAAACTCCTCCTTCTCCCTATTCTCTGCATATACCTCCTCCCTCACTATTGGCCATTCATCTTTTATTAGACTAATTAGGCACTTTAGACAGGCAAGGGAAAACAGCAACACACCTTTTTATAATCAAACAAATGTAACACATCTTTATATATTATTAGACTAATTAGTGCCTTAGGAAGGCAAGGTAAAACCACAACACATCTTTACAAAATTGAACAAATGTTGCACAACACATGTTCATGAGCAGATACATAAAAAGGGGGGTTTACTCATCTCAGAGGGAAAGACAATTAAAAATAAATATGAAACTGTCCAGTTGCTAGAGGCCATCTGGCTACCAAGGACACCAAGAAGATAAAATCCCCCAAATTCAAGGTAACAATCATGCAGATCAAGTTGCCAAAGAGGCTGTTCTCAGGGAACCCAAGTCCCAGACTGCCCTGTAACTATCTGCTTAGCAAAGGCGTTCCTGAGTACAGTCTGGAAGAGATCAAGTCATATTCGAGAGCTGCAACAGATGGTGGATCTTGCCTGAAGGAAGAATCTGCCTGCCAAAGTTACTGGACCAAAACTGGTTAACTGCCTTGCAACATGCCATGCACTTGTGATCGAAGAAGATCACTGTGGAGGACCACAACCACATACTCCATTACAAGATGGCGCTGGCATCCGGTTTCACCGCCAGGTGAACGCACATGTGCTTGGTAACTTTCCACTGCTGCGTCCCTGCCTACTCCCGAGGCATCATCTGGGATAACGGGCAGCAGACCAATCCAAGAGTGACACGTTCGAAGTGAGGACTGTTTCCTATATAAGGGATGGGTTCCCTCATTTCGGGGTCTCCGCTTTGGAAGCTTATGCTCTCTCTCTCTCTCAAGAAGCATTAAAGCTTTTCTGCACAAGAATCCTAGTGTCCCGCATGGTTCTTGCTGGCGAGACGGTAGCGTGGGACAGATCACAGAACTCATTTCCCCTTGTGTAGCTGTCTGGCTATCTGGACACCAAGAAAAACTTCAGTACCCAGCCAGGTAAAGGCAAAGAAGGACTTGCTTCCCCTAGGCCAACAGAGCCAAGGTACAGTACCTGATAAATTTTGGGAAGTGGACTTCACTGAAATCAAGCCAGGACTATATGGCTACAAATATCTACGTCTTTGTCTATAGCACCACAGACTGGGTAGAGGCCTTTCTGTCCCAAACAGAAATGGCACAGGTGGTAGCTAAAGAAATTAATAACAAAAATTATACCCAGGGGCTGGAGAGATGGCTCAGAGGTTAAGAGCATTGCCTGCTCTTCCAAAGGTCCTGAGTTCAATTCCCAGCAACCACATGGTGGCTGACAACCATCTATAATGGGGTCTGGTGCCCTCTTCTGGCCTGCAGGCATACACACAGAGAGAATATTGTATACATAATAAATAAATAAATATTTAAAAAAATATACCCAGATTTGGCCTCCCCATATTTCTGGGGTCAACAATGGCCTGGCCTTGACAGCCAAGTTATCCCAATTTCTCTCTAAGGCTCTTAACATAAATTATTAGAAATGTTGTATGTATCATCCTCAGCTCAGGGAAAGTAAAAAGGGTGAAGAGAACTTTAAAGGAGAATTTTTAACTAAATATACTCTTCAAACTGGCAGTAACTGGGTCAACCTCTTACCTTATTACCTTCTCAGAGTCTAATGTGCCCCCTACCAAGAAAAATTCTCCCATGGGCAACCACCACCCACGATCCCTTGGATACATGCCAGACTGTTATCAGATTGTCCCACTCCAATTTCTGAGTCCTTAAAAGGATTGCAATTAACTTTGGATAATATTCCCCCTCAGGTACAGGCTACTCAACTTGTTGGGTACCGCCTGTCTGATCATCTGTTCCTGCCCAGAGATGCTGTATTAATCTGTCACTTCAACACTGATCAGCTTGACCTTACATGGTGCTTCTGCAGACTCCTCCTGCTGTTAAAGAAACTGGTATTTCTTATTCCTGGATTCATTATCCACCGCAAGAAGATACCTGAGAAACCCACGGAAGAGGATCCCAACCCCAGAGGAGGAAAGTGACAGAAAAAGGACCATTAAAAGTTAAATTTTCTGTTGAACGACGGTGATACACATAGTTAATTCCAGCACTCAGGAGGCAGAGGCAGGTGGATCTCTGTGAGTTTGAGGCCAGCCTGGTCTACAGAGTGAGTTTTAGGAGAGTTTCCAAAGCTACAGAAAAACCCTGTCTTGGGGGAAGAAAAAAGCTAAACTTTCTTTTTGACTGTCTAACTTAACTTTGTGTTCTTGCTGTTGAAATTTACATCATGATTGTTTTATGAGATTATAGTTTTGTTGTTTTGCATTCAACCTGTACAAACAAGCTAAGTGCATCTTTACAGGGGAAATAAAAGGTTCTGCTATCATAGGAAACACCTGATATTGTTTTGCTATGCAAAAGATTGCGTTTATCTGCCAGGGCCAAAGAAGGGGAGCAAATTGTCTTTAGCCAGAGGATAGTTGGAATGGACTAAACTAACTGACCAATCTCAGTGTACTAACACAGACTTTAAAATAATCATATCTATTAGAGAGTTCTGATAATGGAAATTACAGTTGTGCTAAAATAAAAAGGGGGAAGGGCAGATTTATTAATTACTTCAACTGAATTTAACATATCTAGAGTAACCCTCTCTGTAACTAATAATGTGGAATATAATCTCTGGATTCATCTAGCACTAAAAAGCCAAAAAGAAAACAACTTCTGTATCAGAGGAGATCCCTCTATTCCTGGTCTCTCAAAAAGAAATTTGGGGACACTCACCTTCCTGGACCTGGAGGGAGGGGGGAGGAACTTGAACTTCCCACAGGGCAGGAAACCCTGACTGCTCTTAGGAATGGAGAGGGAGGAGGAGAGGGAGTGGGGGGAGTGGGAGGGTGGTGGGAGGAGGGGCGGAAATGGAAACTTTTAAAATTTAATAAAATTACTTTAAAAAAAAAGAAATTTGGCTGGATGGTGGTGACACAAGCCTTTAATACCAGAACTCGGGAGGCAGAGGTAGGCAGACCTCTGGGAGTTTGAGGCCAGCCTGGTCTACAAGAGCTAGTTCCAGGACAGGTACCAAAGCTACAGAGAAACCTTGTCTCAAAAAAAAAAGAAAAGAAAAAGAAAGAAATTTGTTTGGAAATAGAGGTTTCATATGAAAATTATACAAGGACAACAGGGGATAAAAATGAAACATATCTTCACTAATTTTTATTTAAAGATTTACTAATTTATCTATGTATAGAGTGTTGGCATTAGATCACATTATAGATGTGGTTGTTGGAAATTGAACTCGAAACCTCTGAAAGAACAACCAGTGTTCTTAACCTCTAAGCCATTGTTGGGGTCAGACTCGGTGAGGTTTGCATGTATCAGGATAGGGGCGTGTGGATCAGAAATAGGAAATAGGAGTGACAGAGATACAAAAGAAATACAGAGACATGGGACAGAACCAGGGGGCGATCCAGTGAGTACTGAATATGCCTACTTTTTTTCTATATGCTTATAAACCCCAACCCAAAATGGGGGGAGGGTAGAAGAAGGCAAAAGACTGCTTTAACATGACACAAAGAACAAACAGAGAAATTATTTGCTTTGATACTTGAAACATCAAGCCATTATATTCTGAGTTAAGCAATCTGTTGTTGATGAAGGACAGGCAGTGTCTACACCTTACACCAGGTATCCTGTAGGCAGTCACTCCCTGGGTTAAACCTCCTGTCATATCCTGGAAGGAGCAGGAATAGGCTTGAATTCTCTGACCTTATAAAGGTTTATGTGGGATAGAAAATGTTATACCTATTTTACTTAGCAAATCTTTACAATCTACTACTAGAATTACAAGAGCTCTTCCTGAATATTACAGTGATTCATCTATTAGATCCCACTACAGTTGCTGCTGTTGTGCCCAGATTAGGACCCCCAGAGAGACCACCAGAAACCAGGGAAGATCAAGTCCGCAAAAAGCAAGGTTTAATTATAAGCTACTGTAGAGAACTGCATAGTGCTGCACCTTAAAGATGGTGCTAGTTTCCGCCTTCCACCTCCTCGATGGTGAGTGCATTCGGTCGCAAACAGCTCCATATATGGCTAAGGCTAAGGATCTGGCTTGCTTCCATGTTTCTGGACCTATCTGCATTTCCCACATAGCATGCTGGGGTTGGCTACCCAGAGGCTATTTAAGCTGTGGGCTGGCTTTCCCTGGGGTCAGAAGATTGTTCAAGGTTCTTGAATAAACTGCTGAAAGAAGAGTCTAGTGTTGCATCTTCCTTGCTGGTAGAGGCAGTTGCGACAAGCTAGCTCAGAACTTCTGTTTCCAACACCTCATTGCAGCGAGGTAGAGAGAGGAGTTAAGAGAATCCTTTGTGGGGTTAGCTTTTTTTATAGGCAAAAATCACAAGTAGCCCTTCTGGGTGGTCAGAGGGGTTGGCATGGGTGCAAGGTCTTTGCTTTCTCTCCCATCCTGCTTAGTCAGCTTGTTCTTTGTTTTCAGAGCAAGGCTACCTGCCCTTGAGTCAGGCCATCTTTATTAGCCTCCATCAGGTGGCTGGGTGTCCTTGTCTTTGGAATTTCCCAAGTTGGGGGGGGGGGCACTATCTTTCTGGGAACATGAAGCTAGTTTGGGATTTTTAATTTTAAAACATTCTGCTAGGAAATTCCTTCTTGTCCCTTAGAGAATAAGGAATGAGGGTCTCACATTGCTACTGCAGCCTTTATGTTACCTCTCTGAGGACTTATTGTTGGACTACAGAAAGAAGTTTCTAAAATAGCCTGTCTAATTTCAAAAACTCCTAATATTACAGCAAAATTATTAGCAGAAATTAATCAAGAAATGGTAGAACTGAGAACAACTGTTCTACAAAATAGACCTACTATAGACTGCCTGTTACTAAACATAATTTTGGTTGTCAGCAATTTTCTAGAATATGCTATTTTAGCAGCTCTGATTTCTCTCAAACTATTGACAACCAAAGTGATGATCCACATAAAGAAATAGGAAAAAAATCTCTCATACAAATTTAGACTGGACAATATGGCTAAAATGGTTCTTCACCTTCATTGGCTCTCTAATGTTATTCCTACTAATTACCATAATCTGGCCCTGTGCCCTCCAATGTGCTACTAACTTGACTGCCCATCAGATAAACAATTCTAGAAGCATTGCTTTTCAACTGTTCTCACTGTCTCGACTGAAAGACCCTAATTTCTAGGGTTCAGGGAAGGATCCCCCAGACTCAATAAGCCATGCCAATGGATGCAAACAGCAAGAGGATTCTTTATTGTCGAAGGCGCCAACGGGTGACTCAGTGCTCCAGTGAGACTGAGTCCCCCTTGTATTTTTCCAGCAAGTGTTTATAGGGTCTCAGGGTTACATAACGGAGGGTGGGGGGGAAGCAGAGCAACAGCAACATCATTGGTCAACTCAAATTAAATTAACATATGGGGTGGATCAACATCAGGACAAAAACAAGTCTAGATTAAGCCAGTTTCAGTCAGTTTCTGCCCCCTTGGGATTCGATACACAAAGGACTGGATGTTTTTCTCAAGACTGCTTCGGCTGCCCACAGATATCCTGTTTTGCCCTGGCCTAGTTGATCAAAACATCTTAGAATGGAGACTAGGGTTGGGGCCTTTCAGACATTCCCACAGTCCTCTATTATCTCTGCCATTTGTGTACCCAGTAAACTCTGGATCTCTTCAGTTGCCTTCTTGCTACTGTCACCAATGCTGTTGCCTCTGCTATGGCTACTGAAGGAGCAGGACAGACTCGATTTTGAGAAAGAACTTCATTATAAACTATACTTGACCAAGGGCTGACTCAGCTAAAGCTATAAACATTTCTAAGAAAAAGACACAAACTGTGCCTTCCTCGGTCAAAGTTAGGTGGTCAAGCAATGACTAACTTTGATAACCAACATCTGCTTTCTTCAGATGTCCTTGTGGGTGTCTGTTAACTGCTGTTTGGAAATCCCCCTAGACCCAGACAATGAGTTCAAAGGTCACCTACCCTTACCTAATTTGTACCTAATCCCAAAACACCAAGGCTAGTACCACCCTGCTTGTGGTTTTTCTCTTTAAAAACCCTCAGCCCCAGAGGCTCAGGGCCATTCTCCTTCACCGGCTGAGTCAGAGTGTAGGACTGCAATCTGGGTTCGAGCTTGTATTCAATAAACCCCTGTGTGTTTGCATCAGAAACCAGCTCTGTGGTTCTGTGGTGGTCTTGTTTGGGGGTCTCATGACAAGGACACAACACTACCACCTGTTGTGTTATAAATTCAGTCAGCTCTACCCATAATAAATTTTTTGAATAAAGTTGGTGTTTAAAAAAAAATAAGAAGAAAGGCAGCTCCACCGGCGCAAAGAAATCCAATTAGATAAAATCAAACCAAATCAAAATGTCAATCATTTTATTAAGTAAGACGCTCTCGGGTGGCCGAGCACATGGCAGGGAGACAGGACAGCAGGGAGCCCATGCAAACCTGAAAACCACATGCTTCTCCTCTGGCAGCCCATTTAAATACCCTGTGGGAGTGGTCCTGACCGCCCTCCAGGGAGAGATCAGGACCCGGCATGCTGGGATTTGGAGTCCAGAGCCATGCAACTCCCAGGCCAGGTCGGCTGGGACAGATGCCAGGGGCTGGGGGCTATGCTCCCAACTTAACAGTTGGGTGTGGTGGTTCACACCTTTAGTCCTAAGGCTCAGGGGCAGAGTGAGTTCAGAGTCATCCTGGTCTACATAGCAGGTTCCAAGCCAACCATAGTTACATGATAAGACCCTATCATGTAAATACAATATAATAAAGATTATGAGTAGACCAGAGAAGATCATTCAAGAGAAAATCCTTCCTTTCTTGCTCCTCCTCCTCCCCTCACACACACTTTGGGAATGGGGGCAGAGTCTTGTTGTATAACCCAAATTAGTCTAGTATGTTCTATCTCTGTCAAGTTGGGAGCGTAGGCCCCAGCCCCTCGCATCTATCCCAGCCCCCAAGCCTGGTCTGGACTCCAAATCCCAGCAGGCCAGGTCCTGACCCCATGCCCAGGGTATTTAAATGAGCCCCCAAAAGAGGAACACATGGTCTCCCTCTTTCCTCCTCCTGGTGGTTGCTGGCTTCCCGGTTTCCCCCCTCGGGGCCACCCAAGAGTGCAGAACTCCCATTAAACCTGGATATTTCTTAATTTGGCTTGTTTTGATTTGACTTGATTGGAAATTTTGTGTCTGCAGGGAGCTCACATTAGGAAATATTCCTAACAATCTCAAAATTACATCTTCCTACCTCTACCTTCTAGTTCTAGAATTAAGAATGTACCATCATACACCACCCTGGAGAAGCCTTTTATTGGATCTTATGTTTGAACATCAGGGTGTGATGATATTTTCTTTGTGCTCTAACAAATAAAGCTTGCTTGAAGATCAGAGGATAGAGATAGTCACCCGT